>NC_041729.1:39615135-39935849 GCF_004115215.2 Ornithorhynchus anatinus
TGTGCCTGCTGTAAATAAGCTTCTTCGCGGCACAGTATTCAGGGCACGTAGACCTCTGCTCCCGCAATCTGGGCTAGTCATGCGTTTCTCGGCCTGTCAGTCAGCTCTGAAGCTGTCGGTTTCTCCCCCGCTCCTGGCCCCGCAGAGACGGCTGATCGAACAAGAGGAAGATTAAAGGGACAGGAGCCCAGTGCCTCTAGATTGGAGTATTTTTCCTCTCTTGCCACCTGAGCTAAGTTGCTTCATTCTGTCAGGCTAAGGAGCTATCAAGACCCCAGCTAGGCCAGGGAGTTTGGTTTGTTGCCCCTCACAGCAGTAGGTGATGCCATGGATGGTGCTTGAGCGAAGGACAGTTGAGGGTTATTCTAGGGCAGATGTGCCTACTGAAGCGTTTTTTTGTTTTGTTTTGCTTTTTAATTCCCCTCCCCACCTACTGCTAACTCCAGTTGGGTAAAGGAGATGATCTCCCTTCCCATCTCTCCAACCGCACCCTGGAATTAAAACTGCTCAGGTGAAACCATTAGCTTCGCCCCCACAGTTTATGGGGCAAGGTCCGACCTGCCCCTTGGAGCTGGAGGGGGAGGTCACCAGGAGATAGAGTTGCAAGATAGCTGGCTGCACTTTCAGAGTGCCTCCAGGACTGGGCAGGAGGCTTAGCTCACTCCCACTGGATCTTGAAGCCAGATAGAGAGGGCTTGATTCTCCCTCCAGGGCTGGGATGGGATAGGGATCGGATCCACCCACTGTCTTGTACCATCCCAAATGCTTAATACAGTGCTCTGCCCACGGGAAGCTCTCTGTAACTACTAGTGATTGAATCCTGCCTGCTAGGTGCTCGGACTGGACAGGGACTTAAGTCTTCCCAGCTTTAGGGCTGAGCAAACCGCTAGTTTTTCTCCCATTCAGGTGAGAGGGTGGCTTAACTAATGATAATATTCATTCAATAGTATTTATTGAGCGCTTACTATGTGCAGAGCACTGTACTAAGCGCTTGGAATGTACAATTCGGCAACAGATAGAGACAATCCCTGCCCAGTAACAGGCTCACAGTCTAAGCGGGGAGACAGACAGCAAAGCAAAATGGAACAAAACAAAGCATCATCAAGATAAATAGAATCATAGATATCTACACATCATTAACAAAATAGAGTAATAAATATTACATAATAATTGTGGTATTTGTGAAGTGCCTACCATGTGCCAAGCACTGTTGTAAGCAGTGGGATAGGTACAAGCTAATCATTTTTCGATACAATCCACATCCCATGTGGGGCTCAAAGTCTTAATCCCCATTTTACAGATGAGGTAACCGAGGCACAGAGAAGTGAAGTGACTGTCCAGGGTTACACAGCACACATGCGACTGCCGGGGTTAGAACCCACATCCTATGACTCCCAGGCCCATGTTCTTTCCACTAGACCATGCTGCTTCCCTTGAACTACGTCACACCTTTCTCTCTCCTCCTCTCTGTTCCAGCCCCATTCTCTCTCTCCAAGTTGCTTGGACACAAAATGAAAAGTTGGCACTTTAGCTTTCCCCTGAAGAATTGACATAGAAGTGACCGTCCTGTCCTTCCTTGCTTCTTTTTTATTTCTTTTCCTAAACATCACCTGTGGACACTTCCAGGATGCATAATTGTGATGTCACAAACAGGATTATGACCTAGGGAGAGAAGGTGAGTGGAGCAGATTAGCTGGAAACAAAGGTCCTGTTTTTTCATGCAAATGCCATTTGCCTTCAGGGTGCAAGAAGTGTTTAAACTCAACAGTGCTTCAGACCTTGAGCTCTAGAAATTCGATCAAAACTACTTGTAAATTTTGCACTATTGGAAGAAGGGGATATTATTCAGTGCTAGGATTCTGTGCTTCCTGGCCATTTGTTGTTTGAAGGTGTGTGGACTCAAACACACCTGTGTGTGTTTTGTGAAGTATAAAGTAACTTTCTGACATTTTAATTCCCAATTTAATAAGTGTAAAGGAGAAATTGGGAGGATCCTACTTCCTTTCATCTCTGCCCCAGTCTTTGTTTTCCCTCTTCCCTTGTCAGTCAATTGTATTTATTGAGCTCTTATTGTGTGCAGAGCACCGTACTAAGCTCTTGGGAGAGGATGGTACAACAACAAACGGACATATCCCAGTCCTCGATAAGTCCAGAGGGGGAGACAGACGTTAATATAAATAATTACACCTATGTACATAAGTACTATGGAGCTGGGAGGGGGAGATGAATAAAGGGAGCAGGTAAGGGTGATGCAGAAGGGAGCAGAGAAGAGGAAACCTCTTCAAAACCCTACTTAAAGCTCACCTCCTCCAAGAGGCCTTCCCAGACTGAGCTCCCCTTTTCCCTCTGCTACCCCCCCTTCACCTCTCCGCAGCTAAATCCTCTTCTCCCCCCTTTCCCTCTGCTCCTCCCCCTCTCCCGTCCCATCCCCTCAGCACTGTGCTCATCGGCTCAACTGTTTATATCTTCATTACCCTATTTATTTTGTTAATGAGATGTACATCACCTTGATTCTGTTTATTTGCTATTGTTTTAATGAGATGTTCTTCCCCTTGATTCTATTTATCGCCATTGTTCTTGTCTGTCTCCCCCATTAGACGGTAAGCCCGTCAAAGGGCAGGGACTGTCACCGATTTGTACATTCCAAGCGGTTAGTACAGTGCTCTGCACATAGTAAGCGCTCAGTAAATACTATTGAATGAATGAATGGAAGGAGGACTGCCTTTTGGTGGAGATGTGTCTTCAATAAGGCTTTGAAGTGGTGGAGAGTCATTGTCGGATATGAGGAGGGAGGGCATTCCGAGGCGTGAGGCAGGTTGGTGGCGAGATCGATGAGATCAAGGTACAGTGAAGTTAGCATTAGAGAAGCGAAGCCGGCTGGATTTTAGCAGGAGGGTAGCAAGGTGAGGTAGGAGGGGGCAAGATGATTGAGTGCTTTTAAAGCCAGTGGTGAGGAGTTGTTGTTTGATGTGGAGGTGGATGGTCAACCACTGGAGTTTCTTGAGGAGTGGGGAAACATGACCCGAAAGTTGATGTAGAAAACTAATCCAGGCAGCGGAGCCAAGTACGGATTGGATTGGGGAGAGACGGGAGGCAAGGAGGTCAGCGAGGAGGCTGATTGTAGTAATCAAGGTGAGATAGCACAAGTGACTGTATTAACATGGTAGCAGTTTGGATGGAGAGGAAAGAGTGGATTTTAGCGATGCCGTGAAGGTCAAACCAACAGGATTTAGCGATGGATTGAATATGAGGGTAGAGAGAGGAGTCAAGGATAACACCAAGGTTACGGACTTGTGAGACAGGAAGGATGGTGGTGCCGTCTATAGTGTTGGGAAAGTCAGGGAGAGGACAGGGTTTGGGTGGGAAGATAAGTTCTGTTTTGAAGATAAGTGCTAACAAGGCATAGGAAAGGAGTAAAGGAACCAAGGGGAGGAGACTGGGCGAGGGAAGGATAGGATAGCGACCATGCAAACTCAGGAGCTGGACCCGAGCCACAGAATTTGCAACAGAGGCCCCGACAGAGGCTGAAAATTAAAATACTAAACATTAGGAAATCTGGTACTGAATCGTGCTGAGTGTGTGGGAGGCTGAGTG
Source organism: Ornithorhynchus anatinus (assembly GCF_004115215.2). Taxonomy (NCBI): domain Eukaryota; kingdom Metazoa; phylum Chordata; class Mammalia; order Monotremata; family Ornithorhynchidae; genus Ornithorhynchus; species Ornithorhynchus anatinus. Next base: position 39,618,730 of record NC_041729.1, read on the forward strand.
GGGTGGGTGGGGGCTCTGGATGCAGGGGGGGCAGCATGGCGTAATGGATGGAGAGTGAGTTTGGGAGTCAGAAGTTGTGGGTTCATTCATTCATTCAATAGTATTTATTGAGCACTTACTATGTGCAGAGCACTGTACTAAGCGCTTGGGATGAACAAGGCGGCAACAGATAGAGACAGTCCCTGCCGTTTGGCGGGCTTACAGTCTAATCGGGGGAGATGGACAGACAAGAACAGTGGCAATAAATAGAGTCAAGGGGAAGAACATCTCGTAAAAACAATGGCAACTAAATAGAATCAAGGCGAGATCTGCCACTTGTCTGTTGTGTGACCTAGAGCAAGTCACTTCACTTCTGGGCCTCAGTCACCTCACCTGTAAAATGGGGATTGAGTCGGTGAGCCCCAAATGAGCCACGGCCTGTGTCCAACCCGATTTGCTTGTGATGATAATAATGGTATTAAGTGCCTCCTATGTGCCAGGCACTGTTCTAAGTGCTGGGGTAGATATTGAGGAGCAGCGTGGCTCAGTGGAAAGAGCATGGTCTTAGGAGTCAGAGGATGTGAGTTAATAATAATAATAATAATAATAATAATGTTGGTATTTGTTAAAGCGCTTAGTATGTGCAGAGCACTGTTCTAAGTGCTGGGGTAGATACAGGGTAATCAGGTTGTCCCACGTGGGGCTCACAGTCTTAATCCCCATTTTCCAGATGAGGTAACTGAAGCCCAGAGAAGTGAAGTGACTTGTTCAAAGTCACACAGCAGACAAGTGGCGAAGCCAGGATTAGAACCCATGTCATCTGACTCCCAAGCCTGTGCTCTTTCCACTGAGCCACGTATTGTACTCTTCCTAAGTGTTTAGTACAGTGCTCTGCACACAGCGCTCAATAAATACAATTGAATGAATGAGTGTGTAATCACAGAATAGAGGACAAACCCCAGACCCTCTGTTTAAAGAGGAACATTTCTTCTCCCAGGAAGTGGGGGAGAATGAAACGGGCTGCGTGAGGGAATTGTAAGAGGGGAGGGACCCAAAGCCCAGTCATGCAGGAAACTGGCTTGTGACAAAAGATCTGGGAGTAGTCTCCGTTAGCTCCCAAGCTCCTGTCAGAACAAATGAATTGTCAAGTGGGCTACGTCTTGGGTGGCTCTTTGAAAGAGACTTCTAATTGTGCTGTATTCATCTGGGCCCGGAATGTGAGGGGAATAGAGGAGCCAGGAGCAAGCCAGCCTAGGGACTTGGGCCTCGTCTCCCGTGGGTATGGGTGGGAGTGAGGATTGCCTGGCTTTTGTTTTTGTTTTTTGCTTTTTTTTTTCTATATTTTGGTTTTTAGTTTCTGCTCCAAATTTAGTTCATCTTTTGAATGGTGCAAGGATTGGAAAATACCAAGCAGCAGAAAACAAAATCAGCTACTCCAACCAGCTAGAGCTGATGCAGTGATTTCTTTTATTTTTAAATGGGTATATCGGTGTCAGGTTCCCAATTCTATTTGCAGTATCGGGAGGGAGAGGGAAGGAGTGAGCCTTTTCCTACTTCCATTCTGTACTGTTCTATTTAACAGAGCCTTATTAATAACAATAATCGTATTTGTCACTGGGCAGCAGACACTATATTAAGTGCTTGGGTAGATAAAAGATAATCAGGTTGGACACAGTCCTTGTCCTGGATGGGGCTCACAGCCTAAGGGAAGGGAGAACAAGTAATAATAATGTTGGTATTTGTTAAGCGCTTACTATGTGCCGAGCACTGTTCTAAGCGCTGGGGTAGACACAGGGGAATCGGGTTGTCCCACGTGGGGCTCACAGTCTTAATCCCCATTTTACAGATGAGGGAACTGAGGCACCGAGAAGTTAAGTGACTTGCCCAAAGTCACCCAGCTGACAAGTGGCAGAGCCGGGGTTCGAACCCATGACCTCTGACTCCAAAGCCCGTGCTCTTTCCAGTGAGCCACGCTGCTTCTTTAAGTACTGACTTCCCATTGTACAGATAAGGAAACTGAGACACAGAGAAGTTAAGCGACTTGCCCAAGGTTACACACAGCAGAGCAGTGGTGGAGCTGGGATTAGAACCCAGGTCTTCTGGCTCCCAGGCCTGTGTTTTCTTCCAATGTCATGACATGTCCCTCCTCTGAGGGAAGGCCTGGCTTCTTCCCCCAACCCTTTCAGTCTCCTACTTCTAGATTTTCCCTCTGGCTGTCCGGAAGTAAGGGTCTTTGCCCTTGAGACCCTGAGATTTTATGTGAAATAAAGAAGCACTGGAAGAAATAGGGGCACAGGGAGAGAGAGAAGGGGAAATATTTAGGGCGAATGCTTCCAGGCAGCGAAGATGCAGCAGAGTGCTGAAGGGGAAATGTGAAACCGAGCCGAGCTGGTTGGATTGAAAACTCCTCCTGTAGAAAAAGTACCTGGCTGGGGCTCCAAGCGAAGGCAGATTTGAGGTGGATGGCATGAGCTGTGCCAAAGCTGGGGAAATTTGGGGGTCTAGACTGTAAATTCGCTGTGGGCAGGTCACTTCTCTACTAACTCTGTTGCACTGTACTCTCCCAAGCGCTTAGTACTGTGCTCTGCATATAGTAAGAGCTCAATAAATACCAATGATCGAGTGATCGATCTGGAAGAACCTCCTAGAGAACAGCTCCTTTCCTCTTTTAGGGAACTCTCAAGCGAGGGGGATTCCAGGGAAGGGGGAGATTCCTGCCTGGGTGTCCTCTCCACTGGCCACTGAAGTGATTTTCGTGGTTTCCTGCCTCTAAATACCATCTACAATCTGTTTTATAGCTGCGGTGCCATACAACAGTGTATTTAGCCGTAAACCTATTGGGGGTTGAATTAGGTACCAGCAGCACAGACACTGTATTGTTGTCAAACTTTCCAAGGGAATTTACCATCCACCCAAGGATATTTTTCCCTTCTCTGTGAAAACCTCTATTTCCAAAAATTTCTAGACCCAGCAGAGTTCACTTAACTGGAGAAACTGGAAACCATTTGTGGCCAGAGCCGATCTTGCATTAGGGAAAAAAAAAAATCAGCTTTTGCCGCTGGAGGAAATACGGGGTTCTGATCCTGCTGTGTTGTTCACTATCCGAAGGCCCAGAACCTGTCACATTGGCCAGAGTGTTGGGGTGAGGCTGGCTCCCAGGCTCCCACCTTCCATGCCAACCACCCTTGTTAGGCCTGGACTTTGAGCCAGGATTAGGAGGTGTCTGGAGCAGCTCCTGTGATCTTGGTTAACCAACTCGGACTAAACTTGGAGCAGTCGCAGAGTTGAATTACCTGCCGTCAGCAAGCTGGACGACGTCCTGGGGTGTCACCATTAGCATCATCGGTACTCTCGAGCATCTGCCGGGAGCAGGGGCTGTACTCGAAACTTGGGAAACTGCAGTAAAGATAGACCTGGTCCCTGCCTCAAGGAGCTTACAATCTATTGCCTTCCAAGCAGCCCGGCTTAGTGAATAGAGCACGGGCCTGGGAATCAGAAGGACCTAGGTTCTAATCCAGGCTCTGCCATTTGTCTGCTGTGTGACTTGGGGCAAGTCACTTGACTTCTCTGGTCCTCAGTTCCCCCATCTGTAAAATGGGGATTGAGTGTGAGCTCCATGTAGGATAGGGACTGGGTTCATCCTGATTAACCTGTATCTCCTCCAGTGCTCAGAACAGTGCTCAACACATAGTAAGCACTTAAGTACCATAATTATTAAGAGGGCTTCTGGGGATCTGACATGTTTTCTCTAGCAGCCAGCCAGGGTCAGTCAGTCGTATGTATTTATTGAGCGCTTCCTGTGTGCAGAGCACTGTACTAAGTGCTTGGGAGAGTACAGTAGAACAATATAAGAGATTCCCTGCCCACAACAAGCTTGCAGTCTAAGGGCGTTCCAGCTTCTCTGTTCTCTTGGCCCAGGACAAATGTCTAAACATCTAAGGGGTAGTACAACCGTGCCATTCTGCCCCTTTCATCTCTCCTGTTTCTCCCATTGTGAAGCAGCTTTCTCCTAGAGGATCTTGGGAGGGCAGATCAGCAGGGGGATAGAACAATTGACTCTCTGTTTCAGAGGCTAATTATCCCTTTGGTAGATTATCCAGACCTTTTGCTGATGCTTCTCCCTCCAGCTGCCTGCTTTGGGGCCATTTGCTGCTCGTTAGCTCCTTCGGCGGAGGCAGGGGGAGTAAAAGCCTTGCCAGGCAGACCATGGCATGAATAGTGAGGTGGGTTCAACCAGCCCCCCGAAGCCCACGGTGACAACCACTCCCAGGGGTGAAGTAGAAAGCTTATCTTCCCAGTTGGCCCGGGCATTTGAAACATCGGAGATTGTGATTCATTCTAGTATTTATTGAGCGCTTACTATGTGCAGAGCACTGTACTAAGCGCTTGGAATGGACAAATCGGTTACAGATAGAGACGGTCCCTGCCCTCTGACGGGCTTACGGTCTAATCGGGGGAGACGGACAGACAAAAACAATAGGAGATGGGGGCTGGGGTGTCCCTCTCCCCAGTGCGTGGTTTAGTTCTCCATGCAGGGGAGGTTTAGGTACGGAGGTGTAGGTGCCCAGTGAATCAGAACTTATCTCCGTGCTCTGTCAGTGCCACCTCAGTCTCATCCCCACCCTGCGGCCGCCACCCAGCCCTGGGCAGCGGGGACGAGGTAGTGGACGCACTTCCCTTGAGAAGCAGCGTGGCTCAGTGGAAAGAGCCCGGGCTTGGGACTCAGAGGTCAGGGGTTCGAATCCCAGCTCTGCCACTTGTCAGCTGAGTGACTGTGGGCAAGTCACTTCACTGCTCTGGGCCTCAGTTCCCTCATCTGTAAAATGGGGATTACGACTGTGAGCCTCACGTGGGACAACCTGATTACCCTGTATCTCCCCCAGCGCTTAGAACAGTGCTCGGCACATAGTAAGCGCTTAACAAATACCAACATCATTATTCCCTGCCTGGGGCGCAGTCCGCCTGCTTCTGCCACTCATGCATACAGTGCCCGGCAAGGGGTTTCTACTGCCCCTGCTCCCCATGGACCAATGGCTGGTTAAAGGGGAGGAGTGGGGACCTCCCCCACCCCGCCTCACCCACACACCCTCTTGGAACCGTCCAGTCTGGCTGAGGGAGCAGTGCTGCCGGAACTCGGCAGCCTAAGCGGAAGCCGCGAGGGAGGCAGCGCGGAAGGAAACAAATGAGGGCTTCCCATCTCCCCTTGCTTGTTTGTTTTTTCTGGTGTTGGTTAAGCACTTACTATCTCCCAGTCACTGTACTAAGCTCTGGAGTAGATACAAGCTAATCAGTTTGGGCGCAATCCGTGTCCCATGTGGGGCTCGCAGTCTTAATCCCCATTTTGCAGATGAGGTGACGGAGGCACAGAGAAGTTTAGTGACTTGCCCAAGGACACACAGCAGACAAGTGGCAGAGCTGGGATTCTGACATCCAGGCCCGTGCTCTATGCACTGGGCCACTCTGCTTCATTGCTCCCTTTCTGCTTCCTCTCTTGTTCTCTTCCATTTTCCCCATCATTCCCTTCTTTTTCTTCCTCTCCCTCTTCTCTGCCCATCTCCAGTCTACGGTGATCAGGTTTCAGGTCACTTTACCCTCGGACACCCTCCGACTAGGATTAATGAGTTTGAAACAGAAGCTGTGGGGCCAGGCCAGTCCTTCCACTCTGCCCATTCATCAGTAGAATTGTTTTTTGCTGTGACTGGTTGATAGGATGTCAGACCTGATAAACACTTCTGGCCCCAACCTCCCCTTTTCCCTCTCTTCCGAGCCAAATTTAGGGAAGAAATATTGATATGTAAAAGACTGGAGGCCTTAAAATGGGGAGTGGGGTACAGAGAAGCACCTGAGCTAAGGTATTGAGTTTGAGCTTGGCTGGATCTGAGCGTGAGGGGTAGAACCCATTTTTTTTTTTTTGAACACTTCTACAACATTAGGGAGGCAGTCCGTTTTATCTGCTGAAACAGCTGCAGCGCTGTTTCCTTTTCTTACTGGGCTGTTGGGGGAGAGGGCTTTGGAACTGGCAATTTTGCCACGCTTTTCCAGGGCCTATCTTTTACGGAAGCTTCAAGACAAAGCCTGGATGGCTTTTGTTCCTCTTCTGCTGGAGAAAATCAATTGTATTTATTGAGCACCTATTGTGTGCCGAGCACTGTTCTAAGAGTTTGGGAGAATACAATATAACAGAGTTGATGTCCCTGCCCACAAGAAGCTTAGAGTCTAGAGGGACAGCAGCTCTTCCCGCTGTAGTCCTTTCTGGGGTAGGTGGAAGTTAGGGAGAGGCGTTTTATTAATATCAAAAACCATGGTAATAGTTAAGCGCTTTTGTGCCAAGCACTGGACTAGACATGATTATCAGGTGGGATTCAGTCCCAGTAGCTTGGGACAGTCTGTGTAGGAAGGAGAACTGGTATTGAATTCTCATCTTGCAGATGAGAAAACTACGGCACAGAGACATTAAGTGATTTGCCCAAGGTCACAGAGCAGGTACAGGGCATAGCTGGGATTAGACCCCAGGTCCCCTGACTCCCAGGCCCTTGCTTTTTCCACTGGGCCACGCTGCTTCTCTTAAAGTCCTTTTAAGTGAAGAATAGGATTGTTTTTCAGTCCATGCAAATGTGTTACCTGCCTCCTTCCACCCAACTTTCCTCACACTGGTGTGATATGATGGGCATCAGGAGTCTGATCTAGCCGGGTTATTCACTGTAGGTAAGTGGCCTCACTTGCTTGTTTTGTCTCTGTTCCCAACTGCCAGTGCTCGTAGGTATGCATTTTGCCTTTGTGAACTCTCCCTGGAGCGATCTCTGCTTTCCACTGGTCTGGGAAACTCATGATATCTGGAGAGAGCTGTGGTTTTCCAGGAAATCCCTTTAGCTCCATCATAATAATCCTGAAAAGAAAAATCCATTTTAGTGGCTTCAGTCAACATTGCCCTGGCTTCTCACCCAAGGGCTGACTTGATGGAGCAGGCAGGCCCAGTACAAGGACAGCAGCAGTATCATTTAGAGGCAGTCTTGGAATGAGCATTCTCCCTGAAGGGGGTTGGGGCGAGAATCGTTAATGGGGAGTCCTGGTGTCCTGGAGTGACTTTAGTCTGCAGTGAAAGCAAGACACACATTATGCAGTTGTCAGGAGTGCCTGCTGTTTGTCATTTGTCTAAAATTTCTTAGTCGAGACAGTTTCTGACCTGACCTTCCTGGAGATCAAACTGTTCCTCTTGAGTAATGGGGCTGATTGTGTGTGTGTGTGAGAGAGAGAGAGAGAGAGAGAGAGAGAGAGAGAGGATGATCTGGCTGCCTCATCTGAGAGCTTTTAATGAGAAATAGAATCCCCTTTTCAGGAGAATATGGTTCTTAGCCTTTCCCGTCATGATGCCTTGAAGAGGAGGAGGCCGCAAATATTGCTGGGTGTGTTTCAGTTATCCTGCTGGAGGTGTGGTTGACATTAAACGTTAATATTCAGACTGAGAGGTTACTGCCCTGGACCACTAAACATTGAAGACTTGTGAGATAGATGACAGAATTGTTTGGATATCAGCATGAAGTGGAACATACGATAAATTCCCAGGTTGGCGGAATGAAGTTAAAAAAGATTTGAAGGAGGGATTCGCGAGGTCGGACCCGTAGAAATGGAGAGTTGATTCCAGGTACGTGTCACACGGTGTGGGGAGAAGGTAATCAGTCCATCAGTAGTTTTAAGCACTAAGCACAGAACACAGTAGAGTCTTCTGGACTGTAAGCTCATTGTTAGAAGGAAGGTGTCTACCAACTGTTGTATTTAGCATCCCATGCACATTTGCTTGTATTCACCCCAGCACTTAGTACAGTGCCTGGCACATAGTAAACACTTAAATACCATTATTATTATTATTATTATTACTCATAGTAGTATAATAGTAGTAATACAGTGCTCTGCCCCCAGTAAGTACTCAGCAAACACCATTGATTATTAGATACATTCCCCACCCTTGAGGAGTTTACAATCTATCGGGGAGGACAGACGCTATAAGAATTTATAGATAGCAAGAAGAAAGTAGATATGCAGAGGATTTGGAGTTCTCCAAAGAAGAAACTGCAGTTTTTAGGTTTTTCCATTTCAGCTTCTGGGGGCTTGATATCTCGCCTTCCCAGACTGCAGGAAAATTACATCCACGGAACCACAGATGGAAAATTCCACTTAGTCACAGGCTGTCCACTGCTGATCAAACATTCTCCCTTCTGTTTATAAACAAGCAGTGTAAATAAAAGTCAGAGGTGGTGGGAAAAGGAGGGCAGGTCAGCGGTAATGTAGTATGGGATCTTTAGGTTTCAGGTTCTGAAAGAAGGACTCTCCAAAGATTAAGTTCCCATGGATGCCAAAGCTTTTCCATTGGGGAAACAGCAGGAGGAGATGAGTAGGCCAAGATTCCTTACTCTGCACGAGTTTGGCTCTCCCTGGATAATCTGGCATTTGTCACCCTCCGGACATATGGGGAGGGTGCTCCTGAAACTACAAGATGTTGTTTCCCTTCCTTGTGCAGGCAGCAAATCAGAGCCTGGGCTTGTCCTTCCAGCAGGAAGGGTTTGGGGATGCGGCGATATCTGCAGGCAACACATCTGATCAGAAGCTCTGCTCTGCTGGTAGGATCAGAGGCAGAAGCCTGCCATCCAGGACTGGACTCGTGTGGTTGGATTCAATCCCCGTGGAGCCTTGCACGTCAGTGTGGTGGGAGGAAGGCCATGTTGAGAATGTGGTGGTTGCCATAGAGACGTCTCAGCCCCTGTTGTTGGTCTGCGGGAACTTCCGGCAATTTTCCTCTCTGGCTGGAACAATTAAAATTCATAATCAGTCCCCTGTAAGGGGCTCAGGAAGTCTTGAGTGTCAGGATAGTAAGTAGCTGAGCTCAGCAATTCCTGCTCCTCAGTCGCCAAAGGTGAAATCTCCAGTGCCCGTCTCTCGCTCTTCCTCCCGCTCCCTTCCTCCCATAGAACAGTAGTATTTGACTTCATTCTAGATGATCGGTAACATTTGTTGAGCACTCTGTGTAGAGCTCCGCACCAAGCATTTGGGAAGAGTACAATAGTTAGTAGACTTGCTCCCTGCCTACACTTAGAGAAATGCCTTTAATAACCTGTCAGCACCTAGAGTACAAGTTTACCAACCTGCATTGCACTCTCCCAAGCGTTTAGTACAGTTCTCTGCCCACAGTATGCAATCAATCAATGATATATAATGAGCGTTTACTGTGTGCAGAACACTGTACTAAGTGCTTGGAAGAGGACAGTTCAACAGAGTTTGCAGACACTCTCCCTGCCCATGATGAGTTTACAATATATGCCATTGATTTATTGGTGTGTGATAAATTGGTCCTACTATTAGCCCTGCTGTCCTACGATAGCTGTAGGGACCCTCTCAGGCCAAGAGCACATTCAAGAACACTCTAGTAGGACAACTGTGTATTAATAATAATAATAATGGTATTTTTTAAGCACTTACTATGTGCCAGGCACTGTACTAAGCGCTAGGGTGAATACAAGCAAATCGGGTTGGATTTGTCCCACGGTTGGCTCACAGTCTTAATCCCCATTTTACAGATTTAACTGAGGCACATAAAAGTGAAGTGACTTGCCCAAAGCCACATTGTGGACAGAGCCGGGATTAGAACTCATGGCCTTCTATCGCCCAGACCGGTGCTCTGTCGATTTGGAGTTGGTATATATATTGAATCAGGATGTGGTCAGTGTGCTTCAGAGCCAGGAGGGCGGTACTGACGTTGACCTGTATATTTCAACTTTTATGTGGGGGCTGAGTGCTAAGAGCACCATACAGGGGAATGACTGAGAGAGGACACTGCAGCCCCTCCGAGAGGATGGAGAAGATGGGTAGGTTGCGCCTTCCGCCCAGGTTGGGCAACGCAATTCCAGTCAGCCTGCTATCCTCTCTAGTAATTTGAGTGATGGGCCTTTGAGGTTTCCAGGACAAGAGGGGGAAAAGAATAAGTTTGGTGAGAGGGTCGCGTATGAGTCGCTTTCAAGTTGTTCACAGCCTAATTAGAGCCGATGCCCTTGGCCAGCAGTGGCCTCCAGGAGCGGCTCAGGGCTCCCGCTGGCAAGCGGCTAAGGCGCCCCTTGCAGCTGGAGCAGGCTGGTGACACTTCAAAGGGTTCCCCGGCGGCAGTGCACGTCAAGGCAAGCTCAACTGCACTCGCCCACGTCGCGGTAGCTTTCGTAATCAGCTTTTATGAATCAGATTTCACTGGGGGTAATTGAGGGGTCCTATGCGTGGCTAGGAGCGGGAGCTCAGGGATTGGCTTGGCTTGTCTGACCTACCCCAAAGGGATCTAGAAGGCTGAACGAGATGCCGACCTTGGGCTTTAGGTTTCCGGCCTCTGCAGAAAGCAGCGGTCATGCAGTACTGACACCGGAGAGAAATAATGGACGTTGATGCAGAAATGGTTCTTGGCCTACAGAGTATTGACAAGCTAGTGGAGAGAAGGGAGGGGGCAAACACTGAGAGAGAATGCAGAAGTCAGCTAACCCACGATAAAGGAAGTACGTTTAGAGCTGGGAGGGGGTAGTCTTAAACTCCTCACTGCTCCAGACGGGGCCATGCCTGGGCCAAATCTCCACAGCCTTCTAAAATGGCCTCCTAGTCGCTCTCCTCCTCCGTCCTCTCCGCTCTCCTGCAGGAGGCTGGACTCCAGTCTGTGAGGGCGGGCAGGAAGGTGGTGGGTGGGGGTGGTCCCGAGGGCAAGAAAAGGTGATTAAATATTTCGTTGGTGTCTGTGTGTGCATATGCACATGAGTGCCCGCCGCTGCCTGCCCAGTATTTTCTTTGGGGGTTAGCCAACCCAATCTCCTGGGCACGGTGAGTATCTGTCCCAATTTACAGGTGGGAGAAAAAAAGCAGTGAGAAGAGAAATGACCTTTTTCTTCTTCTGATGATGATGACGATAATGGTATTTGTTAAGCACTTACTATGTGCCAGGCACTGTACTGAGCACGGGAATGGATAGAAGCAAATCGGGCTGGACACGGTCCCTGTCCCACGGGGGGCTCGTAGTGTCAATCCACATTTTACAGGTGAGGTAACTGAGGTACAGTTAAGTCTCTCCCAAAGTCACACTGCAGAGACAAGTGGCAGAGCCGGGATTAGACCTCACGACCTTCTAATGTGCAGACTACGCCATGCTGCTTTAAGGGAAGTTAAACTGCTGGAACCTGTGTGTTCAGCAATGGGCTTCTCTGGTGAGAACCAATTTTAGGTTTCATTAATTTTCTCCCCACTTCTTCCCCCTTCCACCGAATCCCTCCGTGCTGCCAAGGCGCAGTTTAAAAAATGTTTATTTTAAGTTCCAAGCTCAGGTCACAGGATGTCCCTCATTAAGATGATACTGTTCAGACTCTTTCCTTTTCTAAATACTACCTCATGGTTTTGATGCATTTTCAAATGGAACCTCTTTTGTTGACCTGTAGCCTCTGGTTATTTTCCTTGTCTTCACTTGTGGATTTTCTTCCCTATCTGTTTAAGTAAAAGTAGACTTTTTATTTCCTCCTCCCTCCTTCACATATGAGCTGGAGACTGATTTTTCTTCATGTGAGCAGGGACTGAGACTTGGACCTTTAAAAAGGTTGGAGGGGAGAGGGTTGCCATCGTGAGATTTAGCCTGAGCCACAGTGGCTCCCGATTCAGGTTCTGGAGCCATTGAGTTAGTTCTAGGCTAAAGTGATCAACTCTCCCACGTTAAGCAAGGTGAGGCTGTCAATCAGTGGTAAAGAAGCAGATTGGTTTAGTGGAAAGAACATGGGCCTGGGAGTTGGAGGATCTGGGTTCTAATTCCGACTCCATCATTCACCTGCAGCGTGACCTTGAGCAAGTCGTTTAACTTCTCTGTGCCTCAATTCCCTCATCTGCAGACTGGAGATTCAGTACCTGTTCTCCCTTTAACTTAGGCCAGGAGCCCCATGTGGAACCTGATTATCTGATATACCCCAATGCTTAGTGCAGTGCTTGGCACATAGAAGGCACTTGACAAACTATTATTATTATTATCATCTTTGGGTCCCATCTCACTTGCTGAACCATAAGCAGCTGGACTCCTCAAGGAGGCACATTTGGCTGGAGGTGGCACAGCACAGGGGCAGCAGGGGACGGCGGCAGTGGAAGGGAGGCAAAAACTAGCTGTTTCTGCCCACCGTTTTCTAGAGGTCACTGGGGCTCACTGGCAGAGTTGAACTGGATTAGGGGAGGGGGGGGGGTCAAGATAGAAATCTTCGGGAAACTGTCCGCATTGCATTTTGGCATCTGTGTTCAATGGTGACAGCTTCAGTGGTGAAGTTGGACTGGGTAAGTATCTGGGTGTGTAGATGCCTGCTGCCCTGGTTTTCCCATCCTCCCACGCTCCTTGGGCCTGCTCTCCCACCTGCCCCTCTTTCTCGGCCTCTTTCTGTTTTTTTCCATCTTCTCGACCCCAACCCCAAGAGTCCTCTTCCCCGGCCCCCTCTGAACTCCTGAAAATCCCACCAACTTCATCAGAGGCAGGCCATCTCACTGATCTCACTTGTGTGAGATGATTTCCCCTCTCTGTGGGTCATTTGAAGTAAAAAGTCTCAACTCGGCAGGCTCTACCTCTCTCCAAGATTTCACTGCCATGGTTCAGCCCCAGTCCCCTGGGGTTCACTGGCTATGGTGCTCCATGCCGGGGGCTGTGGAATTAGCGAGGTGGCTAACTGAATGACTCTACCAAACACTGGGGATTGGCTTCCTGGATTCTAGTCTTTCCTCCATCTCTGATGCTAATCTCTCCATGTTTCCAATTTCTCATCTGGAAAAGGGGAAGGGGGTGGCTAATAATAGTGGGGGTGTTATGAGGCTTAGCTAATGGGTGTAATTAATGGTTGAAGTGTGCTTTGAGGTATTCTGATGAAAGGCTTTATTAAACTGGCAAGCATTTTTATTATTGTTGTTCTTATCAGGCTGCTGCAACGGGCTGGGTCCTCTCCTTTCTCCTCAGTATTCATGCCAGTCAGGAGCCAGTGGCGAGCCAAGCAGGCGAGAGACCCTTGCCTTTGTGGATTTTTGTATTTTGTGGTGGCTGTGGAGGCTCTGTGGCTGCAAGTCCTGGGACAGCTTCAGCAGCAGGGGTTTCCTCCTTCTCTGGGTACTCAGAGCAGGTGTGCTTAGCACTTTGGGAAGAAGGAGTGACCTCTTAAGGGCCTCTGAGGACATTGGGTAAGGAGATCAGTGTCCTCATTATTAATATTAATGATAATAGTAAATGATAGTTGTTATTATTGTATTTGTTATGCACTTACTATGTGCTAAACTCTGGGGGAGATACAGCATAGTCGGGTTAGATCCTGTCCCACTCGGGACTCACAGTCTAAGTAGGGAGAACAGATGTCGAGTCCCCATTTTGCGGATGAGGAAACGGAGACACAGAGAAGTCAGGTAACTTGCCCGAGGACACACAGTAGGCAAGTGGGAGAGCCAGTATTAGAATCCAGACCTCCTAACCCCCAAGCCCTTGCTCTTTCCACTAGACCATACCACTTCTTATTCTGCAGGAGGGGCCCCCCTCTGACCCTATATTCATCACAATGCATTTTCTCTCCCTAATTTGACTTGGAACTATTTCTGGGGATGGTGACAAAGGGGTGGAATTTTCAAGTTCAAAGTGCTGAGCTATCAGTTTTGTTAGGGAGGGGAACTTGGTCATGGATAGCTTCCCCAGGAAGGCCGAGGAGCAGAGAAGGACAGAGAAGCAGTGTGGCCTAGTGGAAAGAGCATGGGCCTGGGAGTCAGAGGACCTGGGTTCTAATCTCGGCTCCAAAAAAACCTGTCTGCTGTGTAACTTTGGGCAAGTCACTTCACCTCTCTGTGCCTCAGGTCCCTCATCTGCAAAATGGATATTCAATAGCTTTTCTCCTTCTTATTTAAACTGTGAGCCCCATGTGGAACCTGATTATCTTGTATCTACCCCAGCGCTTAGTACAGTGCTTGGCATATAGTAATTATGGTACCTGTTAAATGTTTACTATTATTATTATTACTACTACTATTATGAGCTCTTGAGAGGAGCCAGAAAGGCCTCCTTCCTTAGCCCAGAAGGGCTAGTGTGCTGAACCCTGGTCTTTCTGATCATGCCTTGGACAGGGGGAGGATGGCTTGTCTGCTCTGCCTCTCGATGGCCGGACCATCCTTTGCCGAACCTAGGTGAGCCCCCTAGGCTGTGGGCCTCCTTCCGTGCCCTTTCCTGCCTGCAGGTTAGGGACTCTGTTGGATCCCCCCAAACGACAGGTTCAGCTTCTGATCTTTCACCTCCAGCCATTTCCTCCAGACCCCGACCCCTGTCGCCGGGTTCTACTTGGGGTACTGCCAACCCACCCTGAGTTGACTAGCAAGCGAGGGAGCTGGAGGCCGGCAGGAGAGATGCTGCTCATCTGCTGACTTGGGACCTATTCACTGACTTCTGTGGCTGGGGAGGAAACTTGGGACCTATTCACTGACTTCTGTGGCTGGGGAGGAAACTTGGAGAAACTTTGCCCTTTTACTCTTCCCTTTTGAGGTTACAGGGTGATGACAAGGCCTTGGATTTTGGGTGTTTGGTATTAGCCGAGTAGGAGTCCAAAGGCATCCGCAAGGTAGTTGGGGGTCCCTGAAATCTTCTGATTGGAACGAAATGTTTCATGAGGCTCTTTTGGGTTCCAAGCTATGGATAGAAAAAGGAAGGGTTGATAAGGAAGCGGTCCTTTGCACGAAGTCTAAGGACGCGTTAGTGGTATCTCTACTGATCACATCTTAAAGAATGAGTTCTCTTACTCCCTGGGAATCTGCTCACCGGGGTCTCTCCGGGTTTGGTCCTGCCTTGGCAGAGTCAAGTGCTGTGGGAGTGGCGGGGAGAGGAAGGGGGAATGGGACAATGAGGGTGACTCTCATTTTCCATCAGAGCTTTTGGTCTCCCAGAGGCAGTGCAGGAAACCGGTAATCACTGCCGCCTCTTTGCTTTGGAGGCAGAGAAGGAAAGAAACTGATGAGCAGAGCAAACCGCTTGGCTTTCTGAGCCAGTCAGCACCACGCCAGATTGAAAGGGCACTGCCAGTTCTGGCTTTTGTCCCGATCCTCGGGCAGGAGATGGATCGATATCTGTTAGCGGAGGGGTGAAGGAGCGGATGACCTGTCTGGCATAAGGAGATGGAGGCGGGGGAGGGGGTTCCCGCAGCCCCATCCATCTGTCCTCCCACATCATTTAGATTGCCTGTTGCCGAGCAGTCTTGAAACCGAGCGGCCAATCCGCAGCCGCGCACGGGAGGCAGTTCAGCCAGCTGCAAAGGTAGCACTAAGTTGTCGGTGCGTCTGGCTGAAGGGCCAGACTCCTTTACTGCTGATGTCCTTTCTGGGCCTTCCTTTTTGAGCTATCTGAGCCCAGAAGGGCACAGGGAGACACAGGCAACTCGAAATCCACAGGTGATTCCCACCTCCCATTTAAAACAATAGCATCACCCCTTTTCTCTCCAAACCATCCCCCGGAAGTCGGGCAAGGAACGGCACCAGGAGATTTGAGTTCATCTTGATTTAAGCTCGATCTTTGGATTGCCAAACCTCTGGTGAGATGCCGACGAGCAACAAAATGACCAAAAGGAGTATGAAGGAAAGCAGAGGGCCTGGGTAATCCAATAAATGGTAATAGATTGAGCCAGCCCCTGAATAATTGAGATGGATGCACTGGGCTTGCTAGGGAAGAGAAAAGAGAGTGGCCGTGGTTTGGATGACTTAGGGACCCTGCGTCTAGTTTTAGCACTGCTTTCTGAAAAGGGACATGGACTAGGAGAAAGAGCACACCGCTGGAAGTCAAAGAATCTGAGTTCTAGACCTGGCTCCACCAATTACCCACTCTGTCACCTTAGATAAGTCACTTAACTGCTCTGTTTCCTCAGAGATCCGTTACCTGTTCGCCCTCCTTCTTAGACTGTGACCCTCATGTGAGACGGGGACTGAGTCCAACCTGACAGTCGAGTATCTACCACCTGCCCCGCATTTAGAGGATAAGTGCTTAAGAAATATCACAATCATCATTATCATTAGTGGCTTGTAGGGGCCATGGGCTTCAGCCCTATTTCCCCCTTTTTTGAATTGCTTTTTCTAAGACTAGAGTAGACCATCAAGGTTCAGGTGAAGGACACTGGTAAATGTCCTTTTGAGTCTCCCTCCCCATCTGTTCTGTTGGGCTGTGAAGCCTCTGACAACTGGCTGATTAGTTCCCCAGTGCAAAGCCTTGGCACCCCCAGAGACTCCTTCCTCCGTATGATTTTGGAGACTGGAATGAGCAGATTTCTTCAGTAGCACAGTTTCTGCCAAGACTGGATGATCGGGAGGAGTCCAGGGAATACCGGTCTTCCAGGCCATCTGGAAGCACGATTGGGGGGTAGGGGATGGTTTTAAAACACCTGGAGATAATGTTGTGTTCCAGCCACTTGCATCTCTTTCAGCCGTGAGCAGGATGGGAAAGGGCCCTGAGCGGCAGAGATTTAAAATGTCCAGATTGCCATTATGGGTTTCCCACAGCAGATGGCCAGCCAGCTCTGGGTCAAGGGGCATCTTCATTGGGCAGAAGTGGAAAGTAATTCCAGTTTGGTTTTGTTGTCTCAGGGCTGTAAACGCATGGGTGTTTCTAGTGCTAAAATACCTGATGGGGCGTTGCATTGCCCTCTGCAAGTGTGGGTCCACCTCTGATCAGCCTCCTTTCCCTCCTAGGTTCTCTGGGCTCTGCCATCAGTCAGTCAGTGGTATATATTGAGCACTTATTCTGTGCAGAGCACTGTACTTAAGGCTTGGGAGAGCACAATGGAACTTGTAGGAACAATCCCTGCCCTTAAGGAGTTTACAGTCTAACAAGGAATAAGCAATCACCTACTTTCGGTGATGGCATCACCTATAGGCCACTAGACCTGCACACACACCTGGAAGTCTTAACCAAAGCAACTCCTGCTATGCTTTGAGATTTATTTGTTAGTTTTTAAACAAGTGTGGCCTTTTATCTCCTAGGAATAAAGTTGTTCTTTGGCTCAAAGATGATGCTAAACTGATGGTGAGACAGCAGCCATGATAGTGAGCGTATCACTCAGACACTTGAATACTTTGGTCTACCCTTTACTGATATGAAAAGGGGAGCATTTTGCTCACTGGGGTGAAGAAGGGAAGGAGAAAAGATCAAGGAGTGAAGATTAGGCTAAGGATTGACTCAGGGTGAAAAGGTCTGAGAGGGTCTGCAGATGGGTCCCAGACCAAACAAATATTCATTCAGTCGTATTTATTGAACCTTTCCTGTGTGCAGAGCACTGTACTGAGTGCGGAGCCAACACCCAGCCCCTTTCCTAGCTCCCCAAACCAAGCTACCCATAGTAGGAAAGGTCACCTCCAGCTTTAACCAATCCAGCCTTTGGGTCAGCACGAACCCCCAACTTACCTGGCTGGAGGCCTTTCATCCTGTCCGTGAGGAGCCTCAGCAGAGATTTCATCCTTGTTTAGATATTAAGAAGGGAAGCAGTTAATGAAGCTCACCCTGTCATTGGGGCAGAGATACAAGCTCCAGCTGTGACTGTGGTAGGTCTTGGCTTCCTCTGATTTTTTTCCTTTTCTTTTTTTTTTTAATCTCATACTGTGCTCCCTGTAGGTCCTAGGCAATAAGAAAACTTGTTCTGAATATATAACTTCACTATCCAGTCATTGTCTTTATCTGGAGGCTTAAGGGGAAAGCCATGAGAGAGGTGGGGGGTCACTGCTGGAACTGGTCCCCAGTTTTAGGTTTCTGCTTGTTCTTCCCTAAGGTAACCAAGCACTTCAGCATCCACATCCTGCTCTGAAGCTTCCCCTGCCCTCCCCTTCCACTCTCCCCCACCCCCACTCCTCCACCCCTCCTCGGAGGCGAGACTTTTGGAGAAGATAAACCGTGCATTTTGTCTGATCCAAGTGTGCGGGCCAGCAGGATATTGTATTTCAGAGTCGGTGGGCCATTTCATTTCCATTTCTTCACTAGATGATTCATGGCTTTCCTGTTTCCTTCTCCCTGACTGCCAGATTTAAAGAAGCCAGCGGTAAAGGAAACTTTTCCCTTTCCCTCAGTCATGAACCCTCTCCACTAACCTGGCCTTCCCTTCTAGGGCTTGCATCCTAGTTTGAACTGCTGCTCCTCTGTCTCTATTATCACTGGTGATTCTCCGCAGAGATGCACTTGGGCTGAGCCAGAGACCCTTCGACATGTTCTTATTGTGGTATTTACTAAACGCTTATTGTGTCAAACTGTTCTGAGCACTGGGGGAGATACAAGCGAATTAGGTTGGACACAGTCCTTGTTGGTATTTGTTAAGCACTTACTATGTGCCGAGCACTGTTCTAAGCGCTGGGGTAGACACAGGGGAATCAGGATGTCCCACGTGGGGCTCCCAGTCTTAATCCCCATTTTACAGATGAGGGAACTGAGGCACAGAGAAGTTAAGTGACTTGCCCACAGTCACACAGCTGACAAGTGGCAGAGCTGGGATTCGAACTCATGACCTCTGACTCCAAAGCCCGTGCTCTTTCCATTGAGCCACGCTGCTTCCTTGTCACATATGGGGCTCACGGTCTAAGTGGGAGGGAGAACTGAAGCACACAGAAGTTGTGACAGAAAGTATTTGACAGAGCCAGGATTAGAACCCAGGTCCTCTGCTTCCCAGGTCCTTTCTCTTTCCATTAGGCCATGCTGTTTCTCGTGTTAAATTAAAACAGTAGGGGTCCTCTTTCATGATGTCTTAGCCTAGAGTTGTGTTGATCCAGGATTTTCTGCTGGGCTAGAGAAGTGTTACTTTGTGACTCTGCAGGATGCCCTTGTGAAGAATACAGAAAGGTAAATGGTTGTTCCCCTATTTTGGGGATAGATAGATTGAAGTCTTGGTTTTTGGGGGGGTTTTTTTGTTCTGTTTTGTCTTTTAATGGTATTTGTGAAGCACTTACTATGTGCCCGGCACTGTTCTAAGCGCTGGAGTAGATAGGAGCTAATGAGGTTGAACACAGTCCATGTTCCACATGAGACTCATAGTCTTACTCCCCATTTTACAGATGAGGTAACAGACAGAGAAGTTTAAGTGACTTGCCTTAGTGACTTGAGGTTGGGAGGGTTGCTTGATTAAAGTGAGAACCCAGGGATCCATGCCTCTCTACAGAATTCCTAATCAACCAGATGACAGGTCCGAAGTTGAGCTCTAGACTATAAGGTCATTTTGCAGGGAATGTATCTCTTACGTTGTACTCTCCCAAGCGCTTAGTACAGTGCTCTGCACACACTAAGTGCTCTATAAATATGGTTGTCTGACAGCTGTAACCCTTCCTTCCAAAAGCATGGGGAGTGCCGGTCTTTCTAATCTGGACAGTAAGCTTCCTTTTGGTGGAAATTTGGAAGGCCTTCACTTCTAATTATTCATTCATCCAATCATATTAGCAGGAAGATCTCATATTCCTGTTTTCCAGACCTACCACATTAGAAAAGGTGGGACAGATCTTTTTGGGGGCTGCGGTGAGCATCTTCAATACCACCCCTATCACACTCCTCCTCTTCCCTACCCTGAAGACAGTCCCTGTGTCCTCTTGGTCCACTTACTATATTATCAGGTTCCAGTGCTGGCCTTAGTCCTTTATGTCGAGGGTAGTTTCAGAGGGAGGAAATGTGTTCCAAGGGTTGAGCAAGAGTCAGTGGTTCATGGATTTTGTTCTCCTTGTCCCTTCCCTTTCCTGTTTGAGTCCTAGCCCATTCAACCTCTCTGAGTGTGACACCATGGAAAGCCATGGCTGTTCCCTTGTTGGAGTTATTCCTTCTTTTGCCAAGATGGTGATATCATATCCTTTATTTTGGTTTCGCTCATGTGTCATCTTCTGAGCTGTCTCCAGGACCTCACTTCCTGTCTGAACTGTTGCTCTCCATCTAGGGGAGGGAAGGTCTTTGTATCCACCCAGAGGTGGGTTGTCCTACAGCTCAGAAGCCCGGCCCACAATTGCACCGAAGGAAGTAAATCCAGCTGGGTTTAGTGCCTTTGCCTGTGGGATTTGGTGGAAGCATTTCTCCACTTGCATTGGGTTTCTTCTCCCTTCCTGGCAAGGATGCTAGCGTTTCCCATCTCTAGCTGGTAACTGGCTGCCTGCCCTCATTACTTTCTCCTCAGTCTCGACATGGCTGCCATCCAGTCCTCTCCACTGAGTGCTCTTGACCCAGTACTCAGGGACGGTTTAGATTTCCGGCTTTGTGTGAAGGGCAGCTGGTTGTGGGGGTCTTTTACCGGGCTTCAGTCTCACTTTTTTTTTCCCATGGTGCAGAAGGAAATACAGCCAGAGGGCTTGCAGCCAAGAAGCTCTCAGTGGTTGGTGGGTTCTCTAAATGCTCAGTGATATAATGACAAGCTCATGATTCTGTGCTATTGGCCATCAATCAATCAATCAATGGTATTGAGCGCTTACTGTGCACAGATCCCTCTATTAGACTGTAAGCTCCTTATGGGCTGGGAATGCCTGCTAATCCTATTGTATTGTACTCGCCCAAGCTCTGCACATAGTAAAGCTCAAATACCATTGATAAATAAGCACTTGGGAGAGTTCAAGTTGGTTGACATGTTCCCTGCCCTCAAGGAGTCTGCTGTCTAGAGACCATCTTGGAAAAACCCAAAAGCAGTTGATGGAAAAGAGTTTCATTGTACTTGAGACATGAAGGCAAAATCGGTCTCACCTGAAAGAGGCAGGGCCCTCTTCCTTATAGCCCAGAAGATAGCACAGCTACATCCACCGAGAGCCAGGCATAAGGGGAATGGCAGGAGTTTGGGTGGGAGGAACGGATAGACGAATTAGTGGGAATCTGAGTCCTCAGGAGCCGTTGTCAACATCAGCCAAAACCAGCCCTGGCATTGGCATTCACCAAGAGCAATTGATTCACATTCTTGATGAAAAGAGTTGCGTAAAGATGATGATTTTGACGGATAACTTGATTTGCTTCGGAAACCAGAGGAATGAGAGTTCCCATTTCCAGGATTGCAGAAATGAGGTTGGAAAGTACTCTTCCCAACTTTATTCTACCTCCCGTCAAAGTAGTAGCAGTCACATTGGGTGTTTGGAGAGATTCTTGATGTTGAAGAGCTCTGAAACTCCTTGGTCAGGAAAATGTGCCTTCCAACTCTGTTGTATTCTCCCAAGTGCACAGTTCAGTGCTCTGCACACAGAGCTCAATAAGTAACGATTGACTGACCACTTTTTGTCTCTCCAAAATAATAGCAGTCTCCACTGAAGTTTGGGAAGGAAATGTTTTAAGAAGTCTGGCAGTTCATCACCTTCTGATCCAAGGTGTCCAAAAAGGGGAGATGAAATGGAAGATGTCTGTGACTGTCAGAGCCTTCATTTTGTTCAAATCCTGAACAGGAACTGCAAAAGCCCCAGGAAGGAAATCCGATTTTTTCATTGAGACTGCTCATTTGACAAGCTGCCAGTTCTGCGTTAAGCCTCATTTAATAAAGATTTAGTCTGTGGGGGCCTGTCAGTGGAAGCTGAGTTTGGGGAGAGGAAGAGAAAGAGAGAGTCACTGCGAGAAGCTGTGGGAGAAGAGGGAAAGGGTAGAGGAGCGGTGAGCCTCATTCTTTTCATCGTTCTGGTTCACTGAGACTGTCAAGCAGAATTAGAGGGGGAGATCAGGAAAAAGAGCATGGAGTCTGCATGGCCTCTTGGAGGTAGAAGAACTTCAGCTAATAGATACTGGTGGAATAGAGTAATATATATTAAGCCCATCTGCACAGCACATTGTTTTAGGTGTTGAACATAATTCAACTAAAAGTAGATTTGGCCTTCCTGCAATTTAATACAAGACAAACACCGAGGAAAATGGAAGGGGAAAAAGATTTCAGTGAGCTTTGCAAATATTTTGACCATTTTCATCTCTGTTTGAATTTAATGTAGAAGACCTAACGTACACTTTAATTTAGAGGATGTCATGCCGTAGATTACAGATTGCCAGTCTCAGTGTTAAGAGGCTAAACCGTGGTACCAGTTAGGGCAGCTGATGTCTCTGCCAAATTGGCTTTTCAATCAATCGATCAATTGGATTTATTTTATTATGGTATTTGTTAAGCACTTACTATGTGCCAAGTACTGTTCTAAGCACTGGGGTAGATACAAGGTAATCAGGCTGGACACAGTCCATGTCCCACATGATGTTCACAGTCGTAATCCCCATTTTTGCAGATGAGGTAACTGAGGCACAGAGAATTGAAATGACTTGCCCAAGCTCACCTAGCAGACAAGTGAGGGAGCCAGGGCTAGTAACCAGGTCCTTCTGACTCTGAGGCCTGTGCCTTATCCATTAAGCCACGAGCACTCTCCAAGAACTTGGGAGATTAGCGTGGCTTAGTGGATAGAGCGTGGGCTTGGGAATCAGAAGGACCTGGGTTCTAAAAGCGGGTTCCGCCACTTGTCCGTTGTGTAGCCTTGGGCAAGTCATTTTACTTTGGGCCTCAGTTACCTCATCTGTAAAATGGGAATTTAAGAGTGAGAGCCCCATGTGGAACAGAAACTGTGTTCAACCCGATTAACTTGTATCTACCCCAGCACTTAAAACAGTGTTTGCCACATAGTAAGCGCTTAACAAGTACCATAATTATTATATACAGTATAGCAGACACATTCCCTGCCCACAGCAAGCTTACAATCTAGAGGGGGAGACAGACAATATAAATTACACATATGTACATATTTGCTGAGGTGCTGGAACGGTGAGGTGGATAAAGGGAGTGAGTCAGGGAGATGCAGAAGAGAGAGGGAGAACAAGAAATAAGGGCTTAGGGAAGGCCTCTTGGGGAGGTTTTCCTTCAATAAGACTTTGAAGGTGGGTGGGGGGAGGGCGTAACTTTAGAAAGGAAATTCCAGCTGATGATCCCAGAAAAATGAGAGCAGTCCAGAATAGAGGGGTTAGAGTTTGCGGCAGGATCTCAGCTGGTGGGTTGGCCTCGGCTTCTGTTGGCTTCTCAACTGGGCCTGCTAGAGATTTCTCTGAATTCGCCTCCAGAGTCTGGGAGACTATCCAGAACCTGAAATGGGCAGAAACATTGGCTCCCAGCCAAACCTCAGGATTGTGGGACCTGATCCTGGAGGAGGGGCCCGGACCTTACTTCCTAGAGAGGCATGTTTCGGGGGGTGATGTATGTGGAATCAGTGGACCCTGTGGGTTGTTGGAACACTCGGTCCTATAGGCACTGCTGCACACATGCGAATGTGCTGCTCGTGCATGGCAGCGCCTCTGTAATAATAACTATGGTACTTGTGAAGTACTTTCTGTGTGCCACCTACTAGGGTAGATAATAATTACGGTATTTGTTAGGCACTTACTATGTGCAAAGCTCTGTTCTAAAAGCTAGAATAGATACAAGGAAAACAGGTTGGACACAGTCCCTGTCCCACCTGGGGCTCACAGTCTTAATCCCATTTTACAGGTGAGGTAACAGGCACAGAAATGTGAAGTGACTTGCTCAAGGTCACACAGCAGACGAGTGGCAGAGCCAGGATTAGAATCCCGGTCCTCTGACTCCCAAGCCCGTGTTCTTGCTACTATGCCATGTTGCTTCCCACAGTAGTCAGATCAGGCAGTCTGTCCCACGTGGGACTGGATCTAAAGAGGAGGAATTTAATGCCCATTTTATAGATGAGAAATCTGAGGTGCAGAGAAGTTGTGACTTGCCTAAGGTCGCACAGCAGGCAGATGGTGGAACCAGGGTTAGAATCCAGGTCTTCTGACTCCCAGGCCTGTGTTCTTTCCACTGGACCCCGTTTTTTGCCACCTTCTGTGCCGCCCTCTCCTCTGAAACACAGGAATGAGTTAATTATGCTGCGTCACCCTACCTTTCCTCAATAATTAAGAGAAACATTCATGAACTGCTTATAGCATGGGTGAAGCGCTGCCGCAAACTCTCAGTCGAGAACCACCCTGGATTCATCTGCTCTTGCATAATCTCCCCAACCCAGTTTGTAGCTGGGCCAGACTGAGGCCCACCGGCCAATCCAAACCAGTGTGAGGCTTTCAAGCAGCCATCTTCCCGTCCACTTGCTCCCAGTCATCTGACAGACCACTACTCTCCTCATCTTCAAAGCCCTGCTAAAACTACATCTCCTTCCCGGATGCCTTCCCTGACTCTTCTCTCATCTCCCCGTCCTCTATCCCTATCGGGTCACCTATGCAATAAGTCCAAAGCCCCTAAATACATAGGTTTCCCCACAGCACTTATGTGCATACCTTTATAGTAACTGTCATTTATTTTTAGTGCCTGGCTCCCCTGTTAGTTTGTAAACTTCTTGAGGGTAGGGATGTGTCTACTTACTCGGCTGTACTCTCTAAAGTGCTTAAGACAGTCCTCTTCTGGTAGTAAGTGTTCAATAAATACCACGGATAGATTTATATAAAGTCAAAAGTTCAAGGATTGAGAAACAGCATGGCCCAGTGGATAGAGCACAGGCCTGGGAGTCAGAAGGATCTGGGTTCTAATACTGGCTCCACCACTTGTCTGCTGGGTGACCTCGGGCATGACACTTCACTTCTCTGTGCCTCTCACCTCATCTGTGAAATGGGGATTTAGAATGAGCCTCGGTGGAAAATGGACTGTGCCCAACATGATGAATTTGTATCTACCCCAGTGCTTAGTACAGTGCCAAGCACATAGCAAGTACTCAACAAATATCACCAAAAAAAATAACTGATCTTTGCGTTGGAACTACTAGGTATTTGATCCCTAACCCCAAACTTATCTTTTGAAAAATGATCTTGGTGTTCCCCTTTTAATATGGAACTCTCTGGGATTTCCCTGGAGGAAACCAGCTCTGCCATCGTTTGGAGGTCAGTTGTTGCATCAGATGACTCGAGACCTGGCGGGCATGCAGGTCTCGATTTCCGATACTCTCTGTCTCTCGTTCCTGGAGGGCCAAGCCTTCGGTGAAAGAGCTCTCGTTCCTCGAGGACTGAGCACTCAATGGAAAAGCTTTGTCTAGCTGCATTGCTTATGTTTGAGGTTTCAGGTTTCTTCATCATATGTGGTTAGGGACATATTAGGTCAGTGTAACTGAGACAGATGGTTGCTACCGAAGGGAGAGACCCTGACATTATAAAATAGCACTCTCTAAAAGTTGAGGAATCCAACTGACTGGCACGTTACTAGTTTTAGGACCCAGCTGGTCTCCAACTGAGCTAATTTGACTAGCTTAAACAGATGTCATTCTCAATGAAACGTTTTGTCAATCCGTCTATCTTTATGGTATCTGTTAAGCACTTACTACATGCCAGAGACTCTACTAAGCGCTTGGGGGGATCCAAGAAAATCAGGTTGGACACTGTCCCTGTCCTACATGGGGCTCACAGTCGTAACCCCCATTGTGCAGTTGAGATAATTGAGGCCTAGTGAAGTGACTTGCCCAAAGTCACACAGCAGACAAGTGCTCTTTCCACTAGGCCACACTGCTTCTCGTGTGTGTATATGTATATAGGAATGTTTTTAATCCAGTTGATTTTAAATGGTCTGAAATAGCACTCTATGGATTGGAATAATTATTTGAAAGTAAATATTTTTGAATCTTCTGGAGAGATCCTATAGGACTAGTGCCATATTGGCTCAGATCGATGGTGGTCCATCCCGCCTAGCGTTCTGCCTCTAGCCATGGCATTGCAGAGTCAACCCGTTGTGGGCAGGGAATGTATCTGTTATATTTTTATGTTGGTATTTGTTAAGCGCTTACTATGTGCCGAGCACTGTTGTAAGCGCTGGGGTAGATACAAGGTAATTAGGTTGTCCCACATGAGGCTCACAGTCTTAATCCCCATTTTCCAGATGAGGTCACTGAGGCCCAGAGAAGCGAAGTGACTTGCCCAGAGTCACACAGCTGACAAGTGGCGGAGCCGGGATTAGAGAACCCATGACCTCTGACTCCTAAGCCCGTGCTCTTTCCACTGTGTTTTACTCTCTCAAGGCCATAGTAAAGTGCCCTGCACACAGTAAGCACTCAATAAATATGACTGATCAATCAACCAATCAGCTAATGGTATGTCCTGCTTACCAACATCTGTTTAAATGTCACTCCTCTTCAGGGCTTAAATTGGAGGAGGATCCCTTGGCACCTGCTAAAACACACTTGGGGCCATTCTGCTTTTAAACATTTTCCCTAAGTGATCATTCCAGGTGATTTCTTGACCCTAACTGTGGCTCTGTCATAAACCTGGGTCTTCTGTGGTGATAATTCCATATCCCCGTAATGAATTCATTCATTCATTCAATCGTATTAAGCGCTTACTGTGTACAGAGCCCTATACTAAGTGCTTGGGAAGGTACAGGACGGCAATAAAGTCCCTGCCCACAGTGAGCTCACAGTCTGGCCGGGGGAAGGAGGGCAGGGAGACAGACATCAATACAAATAAATAAAATTACAGAATCCAAATGGCCAGAGTGGAAACAGTGATAAATTCCGGGTCATCTGGAGAGAGATAGAATCAATCAATCAGTCATATTTATTAAGCATTTACTGTGTGCCGAACACTACTAAGTACTTGGGAGGGTACATTATAACAATAAACAGATACATTCCCTTCCCGCAATGAGCTTCCAGTCTAGAGAGGGAGACAGACATTAATACAGACATCAATAAATTGTTTATTATGGATATATATGTGTATATGTGTGTGTGTGTGTGTGTATATATATATATACACACAAATATTTATACGTGTGTATTTGCTGTGGGACCGAGGATGGGGTGAATAAAGGGAGCAAATCTTTAAGTGCAAGGGTGACAAAGAAGGTAGTGGGAGAAGAGGAAAGGAGGGTTTAGGGAAGGCTTCTTGGAGGCAATGTGCCTTCAAAAAGATTTTGATGGTGGGAGAGTCCATATGAAGAGGGAGGGTGTTCCAGGCCAGAGGCAGGACATGGGCAAGTGGCCGGCGGCGAGATAGACGAGATCGAGGTACAGTGAGTAGGTTGACGTTAGAGGAGTGAAGTGTGTGGGCTGGGTGGTAAGAAAGCAGTGAAGTATGACAGGAGAGCATAAGGTGATTGCTTTAAAGCCATTGGTAAGGAGTTTCTTTTTGAAGCGGAGCTGCATAGGCAATCAGTGGACGTTCTTTAGGAGTGGGGAGATGTAGACCAAACATGGAATAAACTAGGACGTTGTGCTTGGGTCCCAGAGAGGCCCTCATCCAGCCCTCTCCACCACCAATTCGGAGCTGATTTCCCTCGCGTGGGATGGAGGGGATTTGAGGACAGGGAGTGGGGGAAAGGAGAGAAAGGGTCAGTGCAGCTGGGATTGTTAACTGTCAGGGGCTAGCCTCCCAAAGCCATCTGGACAGAGGAAACTTGGCAAACTCAAAGAAGGGAGTTTTGCTGAAACCCCGAAGCAGTAGAACCTCTTGGCCCAGCTTTATAAACAGGGCCTCTTCCTGAGGACCACATGTCTTTTTTTTCCTATCTGTTATCTTTATATGAGCCTCTCTCCTTCCTGTTCTTATCTCCAGTGGTCACTCTCTGACCCCAGTCCTTGGGTGACTTTTGGCTGAATTTTTCAAAGCAACCCCACCTTTTCCTGCCCACTTAGATATCTGGGAAGGCAGGCTACCTGAGTGTCAGAACAGAGTTGAGCCTCGACTCGGGGAGAAAGGTTTTTTGGGACTCTGGAAGGCTCCTCTAAAATGCTACATCAAAGCCACTTTGCTTTAAATGGGGCCTGCTCTTAAATGGGGCACTGCTCTGTCCCGTGGCTCTGCCTCTATTATTGCAGGATATGTAAAGTGACCGTGACACAAAGAATACCCTTTTTAGGAAAGCACTGTGGTCTAGTGGAAAGGGCATGGGCATGGGAGTCAAAGAACTTGAGTTCTAACTCTGACACTGCCAGTTGTCTGCTGTGTGACCTTGGGCAAGTCACTTAAATTCTCTTTGCCTCAGTTTCCTCAACTTTAAAATAGGGATTCAATAACTGTTCTCCCTCCTATTTAAACCATGACCCCCATGTGGGAGGCTCTGGGTCCAACCTGATTTACTTGTATCTATCCCGGCGCTTAGAATAGTGCTTGACAAATAGTAAGCACTTAAATAGCATAATAAATAAATAGGCCAGAACCCAGGAGTGGAAATGCTCAGGGTCCTTGGAAGGGAACCACCTTTTAATTGTTGGGGCCATACATTCATTACTACAGCAGCCTTCTTCTGTATTCCCAGTCTCAGGCCTTTCCTCTGTCAATCGATCAGTTTTATTTATTGAGTACTTACTCTGTGCAGAGCACTGTACTAAGCACTTGGGGGAGTCCAATACAACAGAGTTGGTAGACACAATCCCTGCCCACAACGAGCTTACAGTTTGCATGTCATGTCTGTCGAATTATTTCTCCACCGATGCTTGAATTGTGGTGTTTGTTCAGACTGTCCCATTAGATGGAAAACTCAATGAATACCAGGACTGAGTTCGTTCTCTATGTAATCCGGGACAGGGCTGTGCATATAACCAATGCTTAGTCTATACCACTGAATGCAGAGGGACGATATGATGTCATACTTACTCAAATCCTTCACCGGTTATCGGGCATCTCTTCACCCTGGTGACCTGTCTTCCTCCTCTGAAGACTGGGCCTTAGAAGAATAGGATGGCAAGACAAGAAATTTAGTTCTTCCATTTATCTGGTTTCCATTCAAATGTTTAAACTCTAAAAAGCATTATATATTATATATAAATATATATATATATAAAACCCACCCACCTCCTCACCGTCCCTCGGTCTCACCTATCCCACCGTCGACCCCTGGGCCACGTCCTCCCGTGGTCCTGGAACGCCCTCCCTCCTCACCTCCACCAAACTAATTCTCTTCCCCTCTTCAAAACCCTACTTAAAGTTCACCTCTTCCAAGAGGCCTTCCCAGACTGAGCTCCCCTTTTCCCTCTGCTCCCTCTATCCCCCCCACCTCTCCGCAGCTAAACCCTTTTCTCCCTCCTTTCCCTCTGCCCCTCCCCATCTCCCGTCCCATCCCCTCAGCACTGTACTCGTCCGCTCAACTGTATATATCTTCATCACCCTATTTATTTTGTTTAATGAGATGTACATCACCCTGATTCTATTTATTTGCTATTGTTTTAATGAGATGTTCTTCCCCTTGACTCTATTTATTGCCATTGTTGTTGTCTGTCTGTCTCCCCCGATTAGACTGTAAGCCCGTCAGAGGGCAGGGACCGTCTCTGTTACCGATTTGTACATTCCAAGTGCTTAGTACAGTGCTCTGCACTTAGTAAGCGCTCAATAAATACTATTGAATGAATATTATATATACTTATGTTGTCCTTCATTTACATATCCGTCATTTATTTATATTACTATGTGACTCCCTCTCTAAACTGTAAACTCCTTGTGGGCAGAGAACTTGCCTATTAGCTTTATTATATTATACTCTTCCAAGTGTTGGATATAGTGCTGTGCACACAGTAAGCACTCAATAAATACAATTGAGATGTATGGTTATGTGGCTAAGTGGGCTCATGTTTTGGTTTAGAAAATGATGAGGTAGAGGAAGTGCGGAAAGAAAGACTGGAAGGAATAAGCTCATTTCCTTTTGGTGACTTGTGAGATCAGGCAATTGTTTGCATATTAGAGCGACAGGGAGGGAGAGGGCCACTTTACTCACTTCTACCATCACCAGAAAGTGAGTTTTTGATTTTGGGGGTTTGAGGTCTTCATACTGCTGATTCAGTGTGTTGCTCTCTAAGCTGGGAATTGTCAAGATAAACAACCCCAGCTGTCTTGGTGGTGAAAATGACAATGACATTTTTCCAGGGGTTGGGAAAAGAAAAGGGGTAAATTCAGTCTTAAACTAGGTTTCTTACCTTGGTGATGATTTTAATGTTACTAAAAGGATTGGACAAAAAGTAAAAAAGTCACTTGCGGCGCTTTAACACTTTCACAGAGACCTGGACGTTTGCTGGATCGCTGGATGACTTCAGCAACTTTGCTGCCCAGAAAGAGAGGAAAGGAAATGGCAAAGTGAAATTTGACCTTTTTAATGGTGGTATTATTATTGATAATAAATTATCATTAGTATTACTCTATAGGTAAACACTTACTCTCTGTCAAGCACTGCTCAAAGCACTGGGGTAGATACAGTTAATCAGGTTTGGACATAGACTGTGGCCCACATGGGACTCAGTCTGTGTAGATGATTAGAATTTAATCTACATTTTAAAGATGAGGTAACTGAGGCACAGAGAAGTTGTGACCCTGCTAATCATTAAGTGCTTATTATGTGCCAGACACTGTACTACTCGCTGGGATAGATAGATGATAATCAGGCCCCATACGGGGCTCAGCGTCTAAGTAGGAGAGGAAACAGGTTTTGAATCCCCACTTTGCTGATGAAGGAATTGAGGCTCAGAGAAGTTACGTGACCCTCCCAAGGATACACAGCAGGTATGTAGCAGAACAGGACTGGAACTCAGGTCCTCTGACTCCCTGGCCTGTGTTCTTTCCAGTATGGCCTGCTGCGTTTCACCTGAAGGGAAAAGGATATAAGCAAGGTCTTGGATGGACAACAAAAGCACATAGAGTCCATATGAGTGGTCAGACAGTAGAAATCCTGATTCTCCAGCTTTGGTAGTGAGTGGATTCCCCTAAGGACCACCTGGGAAACTTTGGGATTTTTCCATTGTCCTTCTTGGCTCTGTTTCTGCCCCATTTCTTTCCCCCGAAAGAGCTCCTTACCACATTCCCACCTAACCAGACCTACTGGGCAAGCTCTGAGAAGTGAGAGGCATTGTTTGAGCTCTGGTTTTGTCAGTGTCCTGTGCGTCACGGAGAGAGGCAGGCGGCATCCTTCCATCTCACGGTTTTCAGCAGCGATTTTCATAGTGGTCTGAGGCCTCAGCGAACATTTGGGGAGCTGGATCTCAATTTGTAGTCATCTGTATCCGTAGGCCCGTGTTGTGTGGGTTCCTTCACTGCCTGAGAACCCTGGCCTCAGATAACCAAGCCCCAGAGTTCGTGTTGGAAAACATAAGCATTTGGTTTGATCCATTCTCTCAGTCCTTGCCCAGATCCTGCTGTTTACTCCTACAACCGTCTGCTTATTGGGTCTTAAATCGAATCTTCAGGGGCCAGAGGGATTAGCAGCTTGGGTCCTGTTGTCCAGTAAGGCTGTTGGAGTTCAGCTTCATTTATCATTCGCTCCATCTGCCATATAGCAGGCCTGTTGGGTCACAACCTGGAGGGTGGGATGGCTCCCCATTTATCCCTCAAATTATAGGGACGATATCGGCCGAGTCTAATGATGGACTTGGGAATCCCTCTAGGGACACAGGGTCAAGATGAAGCTGGTGAGGCGTCAGCTCTCTCGGCTCCATTTTGCGTCCTCCCCGTAGCTTAGTACGGTGCTCATCATTTGGGAAATACTTAATAAATCCCCTAATTAACTCATCCCCGGGAGTGAGACGGCCATTCCGGTAGTAGTGTTGAGCAGGTCTGTGCTGGGTGATTGCAGACAGTTCCTTGGGGTTCTTATCAAAGCTCCTGAAGCTTTTTATAGGCACCTAAACGTGATTCACCCTGTTTCAGGGATGGGGAAGCTACCCTGTAAAAGTCACTGACCACAGAATCCAGAGTCCCAAAAACAAATGGTGGTAGGTAAGGGATATGTATGTGCGTACACCATCTTCGCCGCTGCTAATTGAAATAATTCGACTTGTCAACAGGAAATATGAGCCCACTCCTGGCACACATAGAAACAGCCAGGTGCATATTGAAAAGCGGCAGCCAGTTGAGGGCTGTGAGACTTGAGTGAAAAGTATCAAGGTAACTAGGAATAAAAGTCAGGTTGTTTGCTCTTCCTTCCTCCTCAAACCACCCCAACCCTTGCCTCCTACAAATTTCCTGAGGCCAATTGTCAATTCATGCCTTCTTCCGGCCCCAGGTCCAGAGGAGACTGTCGTTTCCAAGAGCCATTTCCAGAGGCCGGCCCAAGACTAGTAGATTTGGGCTGTGGTTGGGAAGTGGGAACTGAGATGTGTTGTCTTGGAATGGAGACCCTGCTCAGAAGGGCTCGGTTACAGGGAGACCTTGTTAATCGGGGCTATAGATGAGGTAGATTATCAGGTGTTAATTATTTATGATGATACTGAAGAGTGAGTTAGTTAATGCGATGGAGTGTATTTTGTAATCATAATGTCTTCCTTCTAAACTGGCCCTCTTGCTCTTCACAATTAAGCCTCAGCAGTGGAAGGAGGCTGTGAGACTTCTGGATGTGCCTCAACCTGGAAAACCACTCTTTTAACTATCTCCTTGCCTCCAGGTCCCTGAGTCAGTTGGTACAGGCTGCGGGGAGAGAAGTGAGAGAAAAAGTGTTTTCCTTCCGATGAACTTCAGACTAAAAGTAAAGCGCTGCAGAGTCATATTGCCATCCAGCCTTTTCTGTAGCTGGGAGACCCAATCTCTCCCCAGTTGCCCCATCTGACACCTCTGCAGTTCCATCAGCCTCACTTATAACTTACATTCATCATGAAACGGCAAGGCAGAGTCACCAAGACGTTCTAAAACAAAATCAGTGTGCTGACCTCAACCCAGCCCTGCCAGGTGGGAAATGTGTGAAGAGAACGAACGACAGTGGGAAACCCAAGCAGATGCAGCTTGGTTAGCTGAGAAATTGGGAATTTAAAAAGAGAAAGGCTGAGGAACTGTTACAAGGATACAGTAAAGCAGAGCCCCTGGCAGTGCTTTATACCAGATGAAAACAGGGACCCAATTGCCAGATAGACCAGTGTGGCGCACTGGAATCGAGAAAGAGGTGGCTCTGAGCAGAAACGTCATAAAGATTGAGACAAGGAAGCCAAAGCGAAAAGGGCACCAAGCCCTCCAAACAACAAATATGACGACACAGTAAGGAACAGTCTCTGAGTTTATACAGTGCATTCGGGACTGTAGGCGCCTCCATATTGGCCTTTTCATCTGCACCCGCACCATAGGGGAACTTCACTATCAAGATTGCCTTGTTCAGGCATGAAGGACGACTATGTGTGTCTATGCTCCCAGTTCTCCTATAATGCGAGGGCTGCATCGATGCCAAACTCTGCATTAAGCAAAATGCTCCCTGTAGCTCTCATCTGATCAGATGCTGCGTGAAGTCATGCGTACTCAACTCTCAGGCTCATAAGCTTTCCTCCACTAATGCAACAGGCAGGGCCCAAATAGTTACTCCTTGTCAAAAGAACACCTTTTTAAATTTCCCTAACAGTCTTCTAGAAAGCAAATATTTGGGCAGAACTGGGTGTATATTTATTCACCTGTCAGTAGATCGATACTATTTGTTGAGTGGCGACTTTGTGCAGAGCACTATACTAAGCACTTGAGGGGATGCAATAGAGCTAGTAGGTACAATCCACTTTTAGTATACACCTATCTATCTTGACATCCTCTTTCTACTCCTATGGATAACATGTTCTGTGTCTGCCTCCCCCATTAGATTGTAAGCTCCCTGAGAGCTGGCATGATGTCTTTTATCCCAGTTGTATTTTTGGTTCATCTGCTTACAGTAGGTGCTCAGTAAATACTATTGTTTGGAGCAGGGCACAATTCAGTCCTGGTCCATGACGGGGTCACAAACTAAGAAGGAAGATTGTGAACTTGAGGACAAAGATGATCTCTTTCTACTCTGTTTAGTGCTCTGCACATAGTAAATGCTCAATAAATACCACTGATTGAGGAGGGAAGTCCAATATAATAGAGATGATATAGGAATATAATCCAAGCTACAGAGAAAGCAGGGTGAAGTAAATATGGGGGGAGGGGCTGTTTGTTTTGGAGTTTTCACCACTCTCAATGCATAGAAACTCCACAACTCTCTCCATTCTAAAACTGAGGAAGGCGGCTGCTTCCTGGCCCCTAATTTCTTCATTCAATTCATTCATTCAATAGTATTTATTGAGCGCTTACTATGTGCAGAGCACTGTGCTAAGCGCTTGGAATGTACAAATCGGTAACAGATACAGTCCCTGCCCTCTGACGGGTTTACAGTCTAATTTCTTCAGACTCCATTCCCACAGTGTCGGATGGAAAGAGGAAGGCTCCCCAGGGATCAGGCTTGGCCTGGCGTGCACTCCCTGGTACTCTTTGTGGCAGTCATCCCACCCTCAAGGGGACAAAGGAGAGGGACTGGAGTGTTTGGCAGTCTCCTGGGGAGAGCCATCTTCTTCCCTGAATAGCATGCTCAGGGATCTCTGTTCTAGCATGGCGGCACCCGTGGACAGAGGCTTGGTGATGAATGCCCCAGGTTTGGGGAGCTTTCACCCGCTTTCACCCACTGACCCCTCTGCTCTAAGGTGTATGTTTCTTCTCTCCCATTCTCCAGCCTCCTCCGCCTTCGGTACTCCTACTTTACCAAACAGACTGAAGCCCTGCAGAAGGGAGAGGTGGAGAAACTCTGAAACTCACCCTCGTACTTGGATTTGCACCCTTTATTTACCCCTCCCTCAGCCCCACAGCATTTGTTTACATATCTGTAATTTATTTATTTATGTTAATGTCTGTCTGCCCGTCTAGACTGTAAGCTCATTGTGGGCAGGGAACATGTTTACCAACTCTCTCTCTCACAAGTGCTTAGTGTAATGCTCTGCTGACAGTAAGCACTCGTCAAAGGGCAGGGACCGTCTATATCTGTTACCGATTTGTACATTCCAAGCGCTTAGTACAGTGCTCTGCACATAGTAAGCGCTCAATAAATACTATTGAATGAATGAATAAATACAATCGATTCACTGACTGAAGATGCCATGGCAGAGAGAGTGATGAATCTATAGAGACAGGCTCTAGAGCTGTGGTAGAAAGAATTCAAGGGAGGGAAGCTGGGAAAAATGGGTAACGGCGAGGCACGCAGAGACAGGTACATGATACATACACACCAGGGAGAGGCAGCATCGGTCAAGGTGGGAAAAATGATATGGGACCATCTTAGGAAGCGGGCCAAATTTTGTTTCACGGAAGCTTTGGAGCAGGGCTCCTCTGCATATCGCTCTTAACCTTTAGATAAGAAAGAGTGAGGATGGGCCGACTGCAGGGGAAAGAGGGAAAGGAAGAGTATTAACGGAAGACTCCCAAGCACTTTTCACAAAGATAGGCTATTGAACTCTCCTGGAACAACTCTGGGTTAAGTAGGCTAATGGGAGAAGCCGGATGAATAGAATACGCCCGACTCGCATTTCCTCCCAGCCCTTCCCTAACCCAATGTGTTTCCAGCTCTCGACAGTTCTGTCTCCTGGCTGGGATCCAGGTAGCAGTTGTGGATGCCTATTCTGGCATTCCCCCCTGACCTCAACCATCCTCCCCTCCACCCCCAGCCCCGACGTAACAGAGTTTGCTGTTTGTTTCTCTTGCAGGCCCTGCTGCTGCTAGGTGGCGTGGCCTTGTCCTGCCTCGCTCTCGATCTCCTCTTCCTCCTCTTCTACTCCTTCTGGCTGTGCTGTCGTCACCGGAAGAGCGAGGAGCACCTCAACGCCGACTGCTGCTGTACTGCCTGGTGCGTCATCATCGCCACCTTGGTCTGCAGGTAAGAGACCCCTTCTGCCCCCCCACCCTCACTTCCTTTCCAGGAAGACTGACCGACCCTCCGGGAGGGGGTGGGCACCTGTTGTGCTTGGCGTTTTCTGTGCTGGGCCAGCCTCTTAATTGGGACGGCCTAAGAGGCTTAAGGTTTTATTGAACCCCAAGGGTTTCAAGTCTGTGAAAGGATTATTAGACAGCTTCCTTGTTCTTTGAGGGTAAAGAGGAATGCCTTTAAACTTCAACACAACTGCTTGAGTTTGGCTGTAATTATGTATGTGTGTGTGTGTGTTCATATATGTTTGTACCTGTCTTTTGGGTGCCAAGATGACAGTACCTGTGAGCATGTGCAAGTGTTGCAGATAGGATAGGACCACCGCATGACTGGCAATCTCTTCCAAACTGTGTGCAGGTGCTGCATTGCTTACCCACTTGACTGGCATTCATTTTGTCTCTGTTGCTTGGTGTCATGGTCTTCCCGAAGCCTCTGTTCCAAGAAAGTTACCCCATTCCTAATGGCAATTCAGCTGGCTGGCCTGTCTTTGGCTGCTGTCACCAAGTGTCTGTGCTGTATCATCCGAGCCTTTGCCTCATTGTGTTTGTAAAGTATTTCTTCAGTCTACCCTGTTTTCCATTTCCCTATTTCAGGAATTTACAATGCCAGCTTCTCCTGGCATAAAAGTCTTCCCTGGCTGGTGGAATCAGCGGGGGGGGCAGAGGGAGGTTCTTTTTTTTAATGGCATTTGTAAAGTGCTTACTATGTGCCAAGCACTGTTCTGAATACTGGAGTAGATAAAAGGTAATCAGATTGGACACAGTCCGTGTCCCACGTGGGGCTCACAGTCTTAATCTGAGGCACAGAGAAGCGAAGTGACTTGTCCAAGTGCACCCGCTGGACAAGTGTCCGAGCTGGGATAGAACCCAGGTCCTTCTGACTCCCAGGCCCGTGCTCTGTCCGCTAGACCATGCTGCGATTAAGGGAGGATGTGGAATCTTCCCTGGAAGACTTCAGTAATGAGACACACTCTCATCCAGTTGGGATGGCTAAGGTTTGCTCCTCTCAGGAAACCAGGCATCTCCTGAACCTCTCATCCCTCTGTTTCTGTAGCTGAAGCCCAGTTTGCCTGTGACTTCAAGAGTGAAGCCAATCTGAATGATAGCTCCTCCACTGGACTGCATGCCCACTGGCTAGATTGTTAGCTCTGCTAATTCTGCCTACCAACTCTGTTAAAGGCTTCCAAGGCTGTTCATTGAGTCAGTCAGGCATTCATATTTACTGAGCACTTACTGTGTGAAGAACACTGTACAAAACACTTGGGCGAGTACAATATAGCAATAAACACATTCCCTGCCCACGGTGAGCTTACAGTCTGGAGGACTGTACAGTATCTGGCATATTAACAAATATCTTTAAAAAAAAATCTAAAGGAGGCTCCGACCAAGGCTTGAGATGTCACCATGGGTGGTGGGAGGCAGAAAACAATGATGGAAACCCCAACTGGGCCAGAGTGGCCTACCAAGGTGTTGGGGGACCACTCCTAGAACCAGGGTATCCCAGGACTACCCCCTCCTTGTTTCTCTTCTGCAGGAACAGGGAGAGGTGTCGCTCAGTGCCCTGCCCGCTGCGGGTCTTGCGGACGGCTCAGGCCAGGTTTCCTGCTGGGACGCTCTACAGTCCCAGAAGCCAGGATAAAACCTTCGTGCCCGCCTTTGTCCTGCCCACCTCCCACAACCTACGGCGAGCTGATTCAGACCGGAACGCCTGCCTGGGTTGGGGTGGGCTTCGGAGGCTGAGACGGCAGCACTGCTCCGGGGCCGAGAGGCGGGGCTCCATGGTACCGGGGATCCCTAAGTCAGCACGTATTTTTGCTTAGGGCAGGTAACGTAGAGCTCTCCCTACCCTGTCGCCCGTTAAATCCAGGACCTGCCCCTGATTTAGAAAAGTGGAAACCCCCTTAATCATTCCTTGTCAGCAGCAGGTCATTTAAAGTCGCAGCAAATCCTCATTAGGGAAGATACTGGCTGCCCCGCTTAGGGTTAACTCTTTTTATTAGGCATTTTCAGCGTCTACATTTCCAGGGCCTTGGCAGGAGGCTAGAGAGACCCCTGGAGGGCAGGAACAGTTGCTGAGGCACAGAGTGGCACACTGACTTGTGAGTGCAAAAAGCTGGGCACGGATCTGTCTCTAAAGGCAGAGAGCCAGGAGAAGACTGAAGCTCCTCGAACAGTGGTTTCAGTGCAGTTGTCCGGGCGCTTTTCTGGTGGGTTACAGGCATTTGTGGAGTTGAACTGTCAGGACCGGAAGAGCCCTGAACCCCTCCACCCTCCTATCTCCACAAGTCTCCCCGACTGAATTCCCGAGAACTTCATCTGCACGTCCCCAATCTCCTGAAAGAACCCAGTTCCTAGCCTTTTCTTAGAGAAGCTTGACTGGCTGTTATTTATAGTTTTGCTGCTGCTACTAGCAGATATTGGTTTTGTTCTCTTTGGGGGGGGCGGGGGAGGGTCGGAGGGTGTGTGGGGGGGTGTGTTTGTGTCTTTCCCATATCTGCAGCAAGGAGGTGGACTGTTTGAAGGGGAGTTGGCTGTATTAAAAGGGTGTGGGTGAATTTTTTGGAAAGGGATAGGAGATTGTTTGGATGGGAAAATGGATCCCGTTGTCACTGCCACACAGGGTTAGGTGCGTGCAGAAGCCAAATCCCTTTGTACGGTCCCTTCCGGCCTTCTCTGAACGAGCCTTCTAACCCTTGTTACCCAGAGCTGGCTGTGCCAGTGGTGACGAAGGCAGGTGCCCTAATGAAAGCCCAAGATCAGCCCATGGTGGGCAAGGAACGGGTCTACTAACTCTGTTATAATTGTACTCTCCCAAGCATCTAGTACAATGTTCTGCACACGGTAAGTGCTCAGTAAATATGATTGATTAAGATCTTTCCCTGGCTGGGACCAAGCAGGACTCCTCTGTGGAATAAAGTGCTCTGCACACAGCGTTCAATAAATATCATTGATTGATTTTCAGCGTCACTGATTGTTGTCTGGCCCAGGACACTCATAGCTGCCCCATAAGGACTTTTGTACTGCTGCTTGGCTGGCAGGCCTGGTCGGTTTCAGGCAGTGCCCAGGCTAGATACTATAAAATTTATCCAATTAAAGACATGCTCCTGAAAAGTGGAGGAACCTGGAGAAAGGGCCTAGGAGTCTGCAGAAGAATTTGTTCCAATCTACTAAATGGCCCCGGGAAGATGAGCCGCATTGGCCCACCAGCCACTGAGACCAGGAATACAAATCAATCTTGTATTTATTGAGTGCTTATTGTATGCAGAACACTCTACTAAGTGCTTGAGAGAGTATAACGTAAAAGAGTTGGTAGGCAAGTTCCCTGCCCACAACTAGAACTTACAGATTAGATGGGGAGACAGGATCAAGGACAGACTGTGAGCTCATTGTGGGAAGGGAGTATGTCTGTTGTTGTATCGTACTCCCTCAGGCACTTTGTACAGTGCTTTGCACACAATAAGCGCTCAATAAATATGATCAGATGAATGAGGGAGGGAAGCTTAGCTCACCAGGCAGACCCAGTGGGCGGGGAACACGCAAGGATAGAGTGGGCTTGAGATACCCTGAGCTGGGATAGACTACATTTCTAAGTTACTGACCGGTCTCAGGGTGACCGTTTGGAATCCGGGTCTCTGCCCTTTGCATTCTTCTCAGCCTGACGATCTTGCTTGGAGTTCAGTGCCTAGTTTCTTCCTAACTGACTTGGAAGGTTAATTGCAAATTCACCCTCATCTCTCCCCCAACTCCTTTTTCCCCAGTGAAGCCAGAACCAGACCCACGACTGCAGGTGGCTCAGACATAATGCTTCCTAACTTCCCATCCCTTCAGCTCTGACAGGCCAATCTTCAACCTTCCTTAACATCTTTTCCCCTCGGCGATGATGTCCTCCAGTGGTCTGCTTCTCTATTAACCATCGGGGGAACATGAACATTACTAATTCTTAAGTGCATCCAGGGTAGATGTCAGAGCACTTTTGATTTGCTCAGTTAAAGATGAATGGGACCTCCGGGCCCACTCCTTCCTCCCCAGACCCGGGGGTTTACCGTCCCTCTGTGTCAGCAAGAAGACATCCCATTTGTCTGCCAGCAGGAGTGGGGAGGCAACGAGGTAGCCACTCAGTGTGTTTGATGGGTAACCTCTGGGTCTTCCCGCACTGCAGTGCTGCCTGCTCTCCAGTCTAGTAATGCAAAGACGGTTTCTCAGCAGCTCACACCTGTCCTCGGTTAACCACGCAACTCCCCCTGTGGAAAGAGAACACCAGCCCGGGCTCTATCCCTGAAGCTGCTCCCCTTCTGCTCTGTCTCTGGATGGAGTCCAGCATGGTGTAGTGGATACAGCTTGGGCCTGGGAGTCGGAAGGTCATGGGTTCTAATCCTGTCTCTGCCACTGTTCTGCTGTGTGATCTTGGACAAGGCATTTCACTTCTCTGGCCTTCAGTTACCCCTTTTGTAAAATGGGGATTGAGACTCTGAGCCCCACATGGGACAGGGACTGGGTCCAACCCAATTTGCTCATTGGCACCCCAGCGCTTAGTACGTTAGCTGACACATAGTGAGCGCTGAACAGATATCACAGTTAGTATTATTAGTCCCTTTCCTTTTCTCCAGGATGTCTTGCTTCCTGTTGCTGGATGCTCAGCGCGTCGAGAACTGCTTCTGGTGGAAGTCTTATGGCCCCACTAACACTAAATATTGCAGTTTGGCTTTTAGGGACCTAGACTGTCAGCGCATTACGGGCAGGGAACATATCTACCAACTCTGTTATTTCGTACTCTCCCAAGCGCTTAGTACAATGCTCTGCACACGGAAAGCACTCAAGAAACACAAACAGAAGGAGCGTGGCTCAGTGGATAGAGCACAGGCCTGGGAGTCAGAAGGACCTGGACTCTAAACCTGGCTCTGCCACTTATCTGCTGGGTGACTTGGGCAAGGCACTTCACTTCTCTGTGCCTCAGATACCTCATCTGTAAAATGGGGATTAAGACTGTGAGCCCTATGTTGGACAGGGACATTGTCCAACCTGACAACCTTGTATCTACCTGGCACTTAGTACGGTGCCTGGCATCGTGGCTCAGTGGAAAGAGCACGGGCTTTGGAGTCAGAGGTCATGGGTTTGAATCCCGGCTCGGCCACTTGTCAGCTGTGTGACTGTGGGCAAGTC
This sequence comes from Ornithorhynchus anatinus, assembly GCF_004115215.2. Lineage (NCBI taxonomy): Eukaryota > Metazoa > Chordata > Mammalia > Monotremata > Ornithorhynchidae > Ornithorhynchus > Ornithorhynchus anatinus. The sequence goes on from NC_041729.1 coordinate 39,659,489, forward strand.
ACTTAACTTCTCGGTGCCTCAGTGACCTCATCTGTAAAATGGGGATTAAGACTGTGAGCCCCACGTGGGACAACCTGATTCCCCTCTGTCCACCCCAGCGCTTAGAACAGGGCTCGGCCTATAGTAAGCACTTAACAAATACCAACATTATTATGTGCGCTTAGCAAATACCATTTTAAAAAATTGAGAGGGCTTGAGAAGCCTCCATACTGATTCCTGGAAGGGTTGGACTGCCCCTTTGGGCAACAGGCTTCTATATAGCCCACAGCAAGAGGGAGTCCTGTAGGTGTCATGGGAAAACCAAGCAGTAGAGAGCCAGCATGGTGGAAGTTGGAGAAGGAGAGGCAGGAGGGAGCCGGCTGTTTTACTGCTTGTGCAGTGGTTTCTGATAACCTATGACCTGATTGTCTCTGATAACCTATGACCTGATTGTCTTAAATGCAGTAAACTTAACTGTTCTGAGAAGTTCCTCACGATTCTGAGATTACTCCTTGCTGGCATAGCTAGTCGTAACAAAGCTGTCCTTTCTATTTCTCACTGCCTGTGCAGTAAAGCAGGGCTGCATTGAGCAGGTCCAGTCCTGCTCATTGAATTCTATAGAGCCGTACTGGAGGGGGAACAAGAGACCTGGGTGCCAGTGATGGAATTAACTTCCAGCCCTCTGGGAAGTCTTCCACCTCGAAAGGCTCCAAGCATCCTCAAAAGTTATTATGTGCGGTTGGCTGGACCTTAGAGGCACACACTCAAGACAACAGGCAACTGACTCTGCAGAGACAAAGTGACAGGGTGGACTAACAATAAGTTTGAAGAAAACTGGGTTGGAACAACCCTACCCAGGATCAAAGATCTTCACTGACTACTCAAACTAAACATCATCATGGAACTTAACAGTACCTTCTCCACCAGTGTAACAGGAGACATAGAAGTAGAAAATGATGTCAAGAAGGCAAGTGTATCCTTTCAGATGCCATTAGATACCATGTGGCATCTGGCTTCAGACCACACTGAAGATCCACAAAGTTAGAGGGTTCTCCATGCTGTGAGAGCTAAACTAACCACATTTAGTCCTTTGAGCCATTCCATCGATGTCTCGTGTATCTTCAGCATCATTTCTCTGGGTGGGATTTGAAAGAGAATGGATTTTATAATAGTATTGCACATCACTTATTCCGTGTCAAGTACTTTGCTAAGCACTTGGGACAGATATAGCATAATCAAGTTGCAGGCTGACCACGTCCCACACGGAGTTCATGGTGTATGTAGGAGGGGGAACAGTTATTGAATCCCCATTTTTGCCAATCTGGTAATTGAGCCAACAAGAACCCCAGTGCTTAACATAGTGCTTGGCGCATAGTAAGTGCTTAACTTTATTTTGGGGGGTGGTATTTAAGTGACTCGCCCACGGTCACACAGCTGACAGATGGAACTGGGATTAGAACCCAGGTCCTCTGACCCTCAGGCCTGTGCTCTTTCCACTAGACCACACTGCTTCCTTGACAGTAGGAAACCCAAACGAGATGAGATGAGCCAACCAAAAAGAAAGGGACAGGAGAAACAGTAAGGATGCAGTTCCTCTCCATCCTGTCCTCTGTCTCCACCTGCTTTCACTCCTCCCTGCCCTCCCAGGGGTCTCCGGCAGAGTGTCACATTGAGGAAGTCCAATGCCCAGGGCAAACTAAGTCGCCAGACTAGAGGAGAGGGAGGGTGGGAGGTAAGCAGGGCGGGGAGATTTGCTTCCCGAAATAACATTCCTCCTTCAGTCCTGAAGTGTCTGTGGTAATTACACAAGCAAATTAAGCTAACACTTCTCCTGAGAATTGCAGGGCTGTGAAGGCCTCTGCTTTAAAGGTCCTGTAATTAAGGATGAGTCGGTATGGTTTGGTTGGATTCTTCGCGTCAAAAGATGCCGGGAATGGAAGGTGTGCCTCTTCTGCAGTGTGTGAAGACCCTGAGGAGAAATCTCAGCGCAAGCTCTTCTCACTTCTCTGCTTCTGCAGAGAGGAGGAGCCACCCAGGCCTTTCCTGGGTAGTTCTTTAATCCGCAGATCCCCAGAAATGCCTCCGCTCAGGAAGGGGCACCGGGAGGCAGTGATGTGATGGTTGAACTGTGGGAGGGCAACATGTTTAGGGCATGGGTGAGGACTGGAGGAAGTCAGGGAGAGGGTGAATGGGCCTGCCGCGGCCCTTGACCTGAATGGAAGTGACTTCTGGGAGAGATCCTGGGGAGGACAGGAACACTTCTGTGTGCTCAGCACTTTGCGTCTTTCCAAGGCTGTGGGTTCAGTCTCCTGATTTCGAAGCCTTAGGGGACGATCTCGCCCTGTAGCCGAGCTCGAGAACGCAAGGCAAACTGGGACGGTGAAGAAACACTGATTTCATGAGCCCGATGTCAGGTGCCATTGCCCAGAGGCCTTTGTTTGGGAACACCTGATGCCACTTCCCCAGTCCGGAGCCAGAAACTCTGGTTCACCTGGCTCTGGTCTGCACACCTCTACCCCAGGCCAGGAGTAACAAAGCTGCAGGTTAGGGAGAAGAGTCCAGCGGCTGCGGGGTGGGGGGAGGAGTCAGGACCCAAAGATTTGAAGCTGGGTACCAGATATGACTAGAGCTATTTAATCTTTCTGTCCATGGGTCAGGAGTAATGACCTCCCTTTTGGGGACCCAGGAAGGTCACTGTACTCGGAGGTTTTCGGTCTCTAAAGTGATAGAGTTGTGGATCTGCTACCCCCTCCTTTGTTAGTAAAGATAATATATATGAAGATTTTGATTTGATGACAGCAGTGAGCAGAAACAGGGCTGTCCAGGGCCTGTTCTTCAGGCTTCCTGGTCTTAATGGATTGCTCTTCGAGGCCAGAATGTTTCCATCTCCCCACTGGCTTCATTTTCTCCTCTGCGAGGGGAACAGGAGTGTTGTTAAACCTGGGCATCTTGATCCAAAGAGAGAGGGAACAAGCCCACGGGGGTATGAATGCAGGTTGCCCAATTGCCACTAAAACATTCCAAGCTCTTGGGTGCCAGTGGGAGTGGAGCATAGAAGTAGGACAGTTCATTAATTCATTCATTCAGTCTTATTTATCGAGTGCTGATTGTGTGCAGAGCACTGTACTAAGCACTTGGGAGAGTACACTATAACAATAAACAGACTCATTGCCTGCCCACAGGGAGCTTACTCTCTAGAGGGGGAGACAGACATTAACATAAATAAATTACAGATATCTATATAAGTGCTGGGAGGGGGGGCTGAATAAAGGGAACAAGTCAGGGTGACACCAAAGGGAGTGGAAGAAGAGAAAAGGTCTAGTCAGGGAAGGCCTCTTGGAGGAGATGTACCTTCAGTGAGGCTTTGAAGTGGGGGGGTGAGTAATTGCCTTTCGGATGTGAGGAGGGAGGGAGCTGGAGCTTGGGTTCAGGCCTCTGGCTTGGATTTATTCCCCTGTTGGCTGCTGCTACTTTTGTTCTGGTTTGAAGTAAGCAGGGGGAAGGTTTTTTTATCTGCTAGCGTCAGCACTGGGCCTGAAGAAGTCTGCTTTGCAGCTGTCTTTCCCTGAAGAACTGCCGTGTGGTTGCACCAGCCCTGCTGCCTCATTCTGAACATGTTGGTTCCGGGGAGGTGTTGGATAGTTTGGTTAGGGAATTGGGGTCCCCTTTATCCTTCTGGGAGAGGGCATGAATCCCACGTCCTTCTCTGACGTAAATTCTTGTAGTTCGCATGCCTAATGGCAAGAGCCCTGCTGAGAGCTTCATTTTGTGCCCCAGATGGAAGTCAGTCTTTCAGTCCCTGCTGGTTTCTATATAAAATAAAGAAAAAATAATTGTCTCCTCAAACCAGTTGGTCTTTGCATTAACTGCAAGGAAGATGGAAGAATAATGGAATAAATCTTCTCCTATTCCCGGGAATGTGTGTTCTTGGGGACCAGTAGCTATTGCTAGGTACTGTCAGTGTCATTAGAATCCTAAACTTCCTCCCTCCTTCCTGTGCATTCAAAATGTGGGTCAGCACTCCCGCTGTGGAGAGTGTTTCAGCTCAGGCATTTTGCAGCCTCAAGCTTTGGTCATTTCTGGAGGGCCCAGTGCTGGGGGTGAAAGCCGTGGGTTGACAGATTCCCACAGCTGTTATTTCCTTTGTCTGCACATGGTTCCCAAGAAAAAAGGGCCAGCAGGAGAAAGAATGGGGTGGAGAAGGGGGTGGAATGGGGAAGGGAGAGAATAAAATGCAGGGGCAACTTGGTGAGAGGACATTTGCCGTTTAGGTACACGTTGCCACACGGGATTCATAGCCTGCAACTCCAGCCTCGAGCAAATCCCGTAGAAAGCGAGATGAGAACCATCATAATGGTGGTATTCATTTAAATGAATTTACTTTGTGCCAAGCACTGTACTAAGTGCTGGGCAGATACAAGATAATCAGGTTGGATAGAGTCCATGTCCCTCAAGGGGCTCCCAGTCTGAGGAGGAGGGAGAACGGGTATTTAACCATGCCTCGAGTCAGTGGATGAAATGGATCCAGGAGGCAGAGGGAAATGTGAAGTGTCAACGCATCCGTTAAATAGGAAATCAAACCTTTTTAGGGCTAGGGCTGTTGTTCCAGTGTGACACAGATGTGGCCGGGCAGGCTTACCAATCGATCAGTCGATCAAACTTCCACCCCTCCTTCCCCACCTACTTTTCTTCTCAGCACAGGTCACTCATCTCCTTTCAGAGAGAGAAGGGAGAAGAGACCAGATAAAGGTATGCCCCATCAAAATAAGCCCACGTTCCGACCCCGGCCTTCCCGGCCCAAGCTGTGTTCTGGATCCTCTCCTGGCTCTCATTGGGATTGGAGGCAGGCTAAGACCTCCATCTGGGGAAGAGGAAGGAAGCATTGCTGGGCTTGGGCTTTACGTTCAGTTACCCAATGGTCCCGTTGTTGGACTGAGGCCCATCAGGCCTTAAATAGAAGAGACAGAGGTTGGCAGAGGCACTGAAGAGCGTCTAGGCTCAACTTGAGCCTGGCTGGATTTTTGTGGGCCTAGCCTGGATCCAATCTTAGTGGGCTGTAGCAGACTTGTGAGCTTTCCCCTAACCTGCCCGCTGCACACTCACCAACTCTCTCTCTCTCCTTCTCTCCCAGCGCTGGCATCGCCGTCGGATTTTATGGCAATGGGGAGACCAGTGATGGTATCCACCGACTCACATATTCTCTCCGACACGCCAACCGCACAGTGGCAGGAGTCCAGGATCGGGTGAGTGCAGGGAGGGGACAACAGCCCTTCTGAGAATCCCTCAGCTCCTCCTCTCTTTCTACTGTAGCCCGGATGCAAGGGGACCGGGCTGCTGTGGCCTTTGGCCAATAGGGAGAGGCTTCGTCTAATCCTTTTCTCCCAGCCCTGAATATTGTCCTTCCCCAGCATCTTGGGTGCGTTTGTGTGTGAGGGTGGTGTGTGCACCAGCTTCCCATTAACACTCCCTACGAAAAAGCGGCAGGAACAGAACGCTATTGTTATTCCGAATTGTAACCGTGCCCATTTGACAGGCATCCAGTAGCTGCTCCCCAGCCTTTGTGTGGCGAGTGGGCTTTGGGTTGGGTGTAGGGACTGTTCCTGGACGGGTGGCTGTTGTTATCCCAATGATTATTCGTCTCAAATACTTTTTATTAGTCGTCACCACCCCCAGTCAGGGTGCTCAGCACTGCAGCTCCTGCTGTCTTGGTGCACGTTTAGTTCCACTTGGGTTTTCATAGTGGAGAAAGTCTGCCAAGTCACGGGATTTTGCTGGCAAAATGGATCTTGTCGATCCAAATAAGCTCCTCCCCAAGTCCTCTTCCTTCAGTTGTTCTTCTTAGGGAGAGGTGAAAAGCTCTGGGCTGACCAAACCGGCTCTAATGAGTGGTTATGGGAGGGTTTTACCCAGGAGGGAGCCCGGGCTTATTGCCTCCGGGTCCGCTGATGGATCTCACCCTACGCTGACTTGGGAGGTCTGAGTACCAAGCGGGGACTGCTTTTTGTCAGCTGACTGTGCCATCTCCTGGTCTCCCCTGCTCTCCACAGGTGGCCGACACAACCGTAGCCGTGAACCAGACCGTGGAATCCAGCCTGCAGACTTTGGAGAAACTGTTTTCGAAGCACTCAGACTACCTTCACGTGGTCCAGAAACTCCAAGGCCTCCTGGATGAGCTGGTCCGGCAAACCGCAGATATTCCCTTCTGGAAGAACAAGGAGATCTCCCTAGAGGAAGTAGCCATTCAAATTGACCTGTACGACTGGTACAGGTGAGCCACTCCTAGGGTCTGTCCGCCTCTGCTCTACCCAGGTCAGGTTAGTCTCCAGGTAGAGTAAAGCTCCCAGCTCGGTTGGGTCAGCAGCCCAGCCCCTGGATGTTTGACCGGGCCTTCTGTTGTTTCTCACCAAAAGACACTGAAAACCAGCCAGGATTGTAACACGGAACCTGGGCCTGTTTTGATGCTGATGCCACTTAGGTCTGAATCTCATCAGGACAACTTGGTTGATTTGCCAGGTGTCGTACTTTGAGGAAATCTGCCGAACCCCTGGCTTGTTCACCCCGGTGATCCTGAAGTCTCTGCCTCCCTGACCCTTGCGTGTTCTGAGTTCTCAAGCTCTAAGACTTAAATCCCTTGGATTCTTTCCCATTTTTATTTGGAGACTATGACTGCCTTCCCGCAGCTGGTAATTGAATAAACTTCCTCACCCTCAGACCTGCTTCTCTGCAGCATTTAGACACAATGGCGGATGTCTCCTTGAGGCTGCCTGGGGTCTTTCCTAGAGTGTGGGGATGGGTTAGTTGGATTGCATACATTTCCTCTCACAGAGCTATTACTCAAGAACTGGGCTCTCCAAAGCTGGGGGGACGAGGTCTGCTGGTCAACCTCAGTAGGGAAGGTCTTGTGTGAAATTCTTGTGAGAGCACCGGCCTGGAAGTCAGGACTTGGATTCTAATCCCAGCTCCGCCACGTGTCTGCCTTGTGACCTAGGGCAAGTCACTTAGCTTCTCTGGGCCCCAGTTACCTCATCTGTCAAATGGGGATTAAGAGTATGAGGCCCACGTGGGACAGGGACTGTGCCCAACCTGATTAACTTGCATCTACCCCAGTGCTTGACACATCCTAGGCGCTTAACAGGTACCCTAATTATTATTAATTATTGTCAGTATAGTTGAAGAAACCAAGGGAATATTAGATCTCACAGTTGAATTCGGCTCCTCACTTCCAGATCATCAGATTGCATTTATCGGGCATCTACTTGGATGGCGCTCGGCTGGGAGCCGTACAGAGGAAGTTAAACCGACACAGTCCCTATCCTCTAAGAGACCGTCACTTTAAAAAGATCTGAGTCCATTTGCTCTCCCATCTCTCTTCAGGTGGCTGGGGTACCTAGGCCTGCTCCTGTTCAATGTCCTCATATGTTTGCTCGTGCTCTTTGGGCTCATCCGAAACTCCAAGGCGATTCTAGTGGGGTAAGTGCCGGGAACCCGGAGATGGCGCATTCTGGGCTGGGGCGGGAAGTAGGCTGGGGGACGGAACAGTGCCAAGGGTAGAATGCTGCCAAAAGTTTCAGTTGGACCGGGGGCTGGTGGGAATGAGTGGGTTGGGCTTCAAGCCAAAAGGACTGTGGCTTTACGAGCCCTTTTAGAGAGCCACTGGCGGGAAAAAGACTGTGCTGCTTTTGGGGAATTCAAAACGTAGACAGCCCAAGTGTACGATAGCAGCAGAATGGTCCTCGTGAGCAGAGGACTGCAGAGAGCAACCGAGGGTGGTCACTTTTGGAACGTTTTCCTCTGCCCAAGTCAGGTGGGGGCAAGCTAGTGCCCAAGTGTTAACAACCAAGTAGCCTTCTGTGATGCCTTTCGCTTCCAGTCCTAGTGGAATGCGCCTCTTAGAGGCGACTGCAGTATTTCCAGTGGCAAAGGTGACTTAGTAGCCTGGACTTCAGGATTTTTAAGTGCTCAGAACTTGTGCATTCAAGTTCAAATCTACCAGGGCGGAGACTGCCCACTGCAACTTTTTTTTCTTCCCTAAAGGGAAAAAATACAAAGCTTGGCCTGTTGATTAAAGGTTTTATTTTTCATTCTGATTTTTCTTGGCCCTGATATCAAGTATAGCTGGCTGAAACAGAATAGCCTCATTCCTAATCTTGGTACTTGGGGTTGGAGACTTGATAGTCCTCAATTATTCCAGGTTATCCTCACTCTCAGCTCTCCCTCCTCCTTCCCATTTCTTATAGGGTCCTTGAAAACTAGTTTCAGGTGCACTTTAGTGAAGGCTAGTGGGAGTCAGGGCTCTGGCTAAGCAATGGGAACCCTGATAGGTTGGGAACTACCTGAGAAGCATCATGGCCTAGTGGAAAGAACATGGGCCTGGAATCAGAGGACCCGGGTTCTACTCCCAGCTCTGCCACTTGTCTGCTGGGTGACTTGGGACAAATCATTTCATTTCTCGGTGCCTCAGTTTCCTCATCTGTAAAATTGGGATTAAGACTGTGAGCCCGATGTGAAACAGGAACTGTGCCCAACCCAATTATCCTTTATGTACTTCGGGATTCAGTTCGGTGCCTGGCACATAGGGAGTGCTTAACAAATACCATTATTGTTATTATTATTATATAGTGAAGAGAAACCCGAAAACAGAACTGGAAATGGTAAATCTAGTTCTAATTCTGCTGTTTTTGTGGCATTTAGCTGAGGGAAAACTCCCCTAGTCCCTAAGCTCCTGCTGCAACCAGGCTAATGCCAGAAAATGTTTAGCTTTTGTTCTAGGGCCGCCCTCATTCTCTCACCGGCTTGGATAGCCTCCTAGATGTATACAAGTGGTGGTGGCTAAAGAAACCTTGATTTGCCCAGGTGTTTGGTGGGGCTCAGGTTTGGGTTTGCAGTAGCTCCGTCTGGGGTTAATTGTAAACTGTTTAAGCAGTTGGGAAGGTCCACCTGGAGCAGGCAAACTTTTTGAGGGCTAACTCCTGAGATCAGGAGGGGAGAAGAATGGAGATGTCTGCCTTCCGACTCCCTAACCAAGACCGAATCACCTCCTGGCTCAGCTCTCAACAGCTGGAATCTGCACCCCGGAGCCGAACTAGGTCATTCTCCCACCCAGCGAGCGAGACAGGCAAGCAGTAGCCTGGCTGGATGAGGTAGGGAGTGGGCAGAGGAAAACTTCTTTCCCAGGCAAGGTTTCCAGTTTTGACCACTGCAGCTGGAGCTGTATCAGAATACTCAACAGAGGCAAAATTGGCCACCATCGAAGCAGCTAATGAATATGCGGTTTCTGTTTCCTGGGTCCCTGCCAGGAATCGGATTGCATTTCCTACTCCAGTTATTTCCGGGCTTGGATAATCTCCCCCTCCGTCCCCTCCCCCTTTAGAATGGGCGTGGGAATCAGAGGCGGAGCTGGGGCAACCCCCCACCCCTCCTCATCATCTCTTCTGTCTACAGGGTGTGTTTGCTGGGGGTGCTTGCCTTGATCATCAGCTGGGGAGCGCTGGGGCTGGAGCTCGCCGTTGCTGTGGTGAGTCACCCAGAATCCAACATCACACTCAGTGCAGTTAGCTTTCCCGCACACAGGAAACCAACTCTTTCCCTACCCGGGCTGATTGAAGGAAGTCTCGTCGGGGCCTCCTGATTCCGGGAAAGCTCTCGGTCCTCTAGCTAGAGGACACCTCGCTTGGAAATGCAAGTGGGCTCCTGCAAATTATCGCTACCTCTCATTTGCCTTTTGCTTCTTTCTCTTCCCCACAGGGCTCTAGTGACTTTTGTGTTGACCCTGACACCTATGTGACTAAAATGGTGGAAGATCATTCAGTGCTCAGTTCAGGTGAGTCACACCTGGGAGCTTTTAAGCAAGAGAAGTAGCGTGGCTCAGTGGAAAGAGCCCAGGCTTTGGAATCAGAGGTCATGAGTTCGAATCCCAGCTCTGCCACTTGTCAGCTGTGTGACCGTGGGCGAGTTACTTAACTTCTCTGTGCCTCAGTTACCTCATCTGTAAAATGGGGATTAAGACTGTGAGCCCCACGTGGGACAACCTGATTCCCCTGTGTCTACCCCAGCACTTAGAACAGTGCTCTGCACATAGTAAGTGCTTAACAAATACCAATATTATTATTATTATGGATCTGTTTCTCTTACTATGTAATCTTAAATTCTGACAAACTCTTCTGCAAAGACCATTGTTAGCAACTTGAGGACAGGAACCCTTTTTTTCCCCTCTTCTTTTTTAAATGGTATTTGTTAAGGGTTTACTATGTGCCAGGCATTGTTCTAAATGTTGGGGTAGATGCACACTGATCAGGTTGAACATAATCCGTGTCCCCCGTGGGTCTCATGGACTTAATCCCCATTTTACAGGTGAGCTAGCTGAGGCTCTGAGAACTGAAGTGACTTGCCCAAAGTCACACATCAGACAAGAGTTGGATCAGGGATTAGAACCCAGGTCCTCTGACTTCCAGGCCCAGGAACTTTCCCTTGGTCAGGCTGCTTCTCTTCTTCCGTGAACTCTCAAGCGCTCTGCTTCCAGGTTCCCATCTTTTTGTCGGGATCCTTGATTTTGAGGTCTGTCTTTCATTAGTGCATAAGCTCCTTGAGGGCAAGAACTGTCCCCGTTAGTTCCCACAGCATGTTGTTGAGTGATCTGTGCGAATAAGGTGCTCGGTGATAGAAGAAAGAATCCTGGGGAACCTAGTAGTCGAATTGAAAGAAGTTTGGCCAATGTTTTGGCGGCTACTGCTGCTGTCTTTATTCAGCTAGTTGAATGGATTGAGGTAATTTTGGCTGATTTCTTGCTGACCTGCTAAGAGGAGAACACTCCAGCCTTCTTATAAAACCTGCTGAAGCAAGTCCTTTTAACAGTATAGTGAGCTTTGCTGAATAACCCTCTCTCTCTTCCTTGTCCCCTTAAATAGCAAATCAGGCATGATCCCAAATAGCCTCTTCTCATGTTTAAGCACTCTCCATGACCATTTTTAAAACCTTAGATCCCAGGTGACAGTATAGGCTTGCTGACTTCCCATTTCACAGTGTTTTGTCAACTTTTTAAAAAAATGGCATTTAAACGCTTATTATGTGCTAGGTACTGTACTAAGCACTGGAGTAGATACAAGCTAGTTAGGTTGGACACAGTCCCTGTCCCACATGGGGCTCACATTCTTAATCCCCGTTTACAGATGAGGCAACAGAGGCACAGAAAAGTTAAGTGACTCGCCCCAAGTCACACAGCAGACAAATGGCAGAGCCGGTATTAGAACCCAGGTCTTTCCGACTCCCCGGCTCGTGCTCTGTCCACTAGACCACGCTGCCTCTCACTCCACGTTGGTCTTCCCCCGGCCTCAGCTCCCGTCCTCAGAGAATGTTGGCCTCTTCCCCAGGGGATGATGCAGCAGCATCAGGTCATGTCTCAGTGGTCGCCTGGGTTGCAGGGTCTCTTTCCCTGCTGGAAAGGTAAGGCTTAGCTGATGCCTGTAAGACTAAATTGGCTTAAGAGCCTCATGAATCCTCCAACCCCTGAAGACCAGGGCTTGCTGGACTTACAGAAACACTTTACTGGAAGAGGGCAGTGAGACTCGTGAAGACGCAAAACGTCCGGAGATCAGCCGGAGACAGCTGGTCAGAGTGAATGACTGTATTTCCACTGTAAAATCAGTCTGGGCTGCACTCCCACTGCCATGGGAAAGGACAGAGGGCTTTCGCGGGAGCAGAGGAAAGGGATTCTTTTAATAGCGATGATTCCCAGCTCGTATTTGCTGATTGGAACCCCCAACTTCAAAACAGTGCCAAGAATTCTGCCAGTGGGGTTAGCAGATTCTCTCCTCAGTATCCTCTGGACTCTTCCTCCGCTGCTTGCTGAGAATCTGGCTGCTCTCAGGATCATTTGTCGGGCGTGGAAGCAGCGAGACATTTGCAGGAAGAGAAATTCAGGGTAAATCAATATTTGTGACTTAGGTCATTTATTTCTGCAGGCTTTTGGGGGAAGCCTTTTTATCATGTTATTGTAATGCGTTATTCTATTTTTCATTATTTCTCTCTAATATTTGCTATAAACAAGGGTTGGAGGTGCCCCTTGGTGGCTTCTTATCAAGGAAAGCTTTCACCTGGAGTTTAGTGTTGAGTAGTTGAGAAATATTTGCTTAGATAGGAAATGAAGCTTGGAAGGTGATGATGTCTGTCTGTCCGCCTGAGGGGGATCTGAAGTGTCTCTGACTATAAACCTTGCTTTGATTTCTGGTTTGAGTGGGTCCAAGTGGGTCACTCGCTTGAATGGCATGGTTGTTAGTGAGCAAGGTTTGCTGATTTCACTTCCAAAAGGAAACAGCCGATGCTGTAAGCTGAATAGGGAGCGCGGTGATGAATTCAGGCAGTAATGATGAAATTGAAGGGGATGGCCTGGTTGCCCTGCCCAATCCGCCTGTCTGCCCTGATCGCATTTTCCCAGTGACTATACCCAGGGACTGCTCCCGCTGCCAAGCGCAGAATAGTAGTTGTGGAATTTGTTAAGAGCTTACTATATGCCAAGCACTGTACTAAGCACTCTGGTAGATAGAAGATAATCAGGTCCCAAGTGGGGTTCACAGTCTAAGTAAGAGGGAGAACAGGTACTGAATCCCCATTTTACAGATGAAGTATCTGAGACACGGAGAAGTGAAGTGACTTGCCTAAGATCACAGAGCAGTAAGTGGCGGAGCCGGAATTAGAACCCAGGTCCTCTGACTCCCGGACCCTTGCTCTTTCCAGGCTCCTTCCCAGAACACCTGTGCTGGCTTCCACTTCTCCGAGTGCTGTGTTGGGGGACATGGGAAGCTGAGGAGTGATTCCTAAAAGCCCAGCTCTGTGGCGCTCTAAACTTCTCTGTCACTGGGCAGGAGAGAGGGCCCAGGACTTTGGGCAGTGTTCGTGCATCGGGTCCTACTCCACAAGAAGGTGCGGGCATGGCAGGGTGACCTTGCCAGATTGCCATTGAGCCCTCTTCTAACTCTCTGCCTGGGGCTGCCCTCTGATATTTTCTCCCCCTAGGCTGCCCCAGTTCAGGTAACTCAGACGAGAGGGACTGGATCCAGTCGTGAGAGCTGAGCATTCCCACACTGAAGGAGACTCTCTGGACATCGAGTCATGGTTGCCCTTGAATTTGGATTTGCACCCTTTATTCACCCCTCTCTCGGCCCTACTGCATTTGCATCCATATCCGTGATTTATATTAATGTCTGTGTCTCCCTCTAGACTGTAAGCTCCTTGTGGGCAGGGAATGTGTCTACCAACTCTTTTTTTAATGGTGTTTGTTAAGCACTTACTATGTGTTAAACATTGTTCTAAGCATTTGGGTAGGTGCAAAGTAATTAGGTCATACACAGTCCCTGGCCCACAAAAGGCTCGTGTGAGTAGGCAGGAGAACAGGTATTTAACCCCCATTTTACAGTTGAGGGGACTGAGGCACAGAGAAGTGGTGACTTGCCCAGGGTCACACAGCACGCAATTGGCAGAGTGGAATTAGAACCCAAGTCCTCTTATTTCCAGGCTTTTTCCACTAGGCCATGCAGCTTCCTCTCCCAAGTACTTAGTACAATGTTCCGCACACAGTAGATGCTCAGTAATTATGATTGATTGATCAAGTTGACCTCTACCTCGGATAGTGGCTTCTGTCCCCCTTAACTCCTGTTATTACCTCTCCTTCCCCATCTTCCCCCACCCCTGTATGGATTCTAGGGGAATCTTCAATTGAACAAGCCAGCAGCTCCCATTCTTCCCATTTGCTACCTCAGGGAAGAATAATGATTGAGAATAATAATAATGATGATAATGATGATATTTGTTAAATGCTGTGTGTCAAGCCTGTTCTAATCACTAGGATCCAAGCTCTCTCCCACTTTCCAGCACCACCAGCTTCCCCTCCTTGCCCCAGTTACTTTGGAGCATGTAGCTAAAAACTTTAGGGAGCACAAGACGCCCTATTTGCCGATTGGTAACCGGTGTCATTTCTGGTTGTTTGTTAGCTAGTTCAAATTGGGACGGAGGTTTGGAGTGAGCCAAGACACCACAAATGTTAAATAAACCTCCGGCAGAGGGAGGGAGAATGATCCTCACTGATAACACGCAAACCAGCAGCAGTGGGCAAGCTGATGGTAACGGTACTTATTAAATGTTTACCGTAAACCTAAGCGCTGAGCTGTGAGTTGGGGTAGAAATAAGACAATCAGATCAGAAATGGAATATGACCTCAGGAATTCCTAGTCAGCCAGTCAGTGGTATTTATTGAGCCCTTATTGTGTGCAGGAGCACGGTACTAAGCCCTTAAGAGAGTACAATATAACAATAAATAGATATATTCCTTGCGCACAGTGAGTTTACAGCTGTCTTCTCTAGAGGTCATGCTGTCCCCCAACTGTCGTCCCCCCCCCCATATTCTTTGGGCACAAGGGTTTCTGGGTTACTGGAAGCCAGCCAATAGGCCCAAAACACTAGGCTGTACTTGTTGCTTTCTCAAGTCATCCGATCACTAAGTAGAATTAACCACTTGGAATAGTGAGCTAGATTATTCCATCATTAGTGTTTATGGAGAGCTTACTTTGTGCAAAGTACTGGACTGGGTGCTTGGGAGAATACAGTAGAGTAAACAGACATAATCCTGCCTTCACGGAATTTACAATCTAGCAGAATTTACAATCTAGCAGAATTTACAATCTAGCAGAATTTACAATCTAGCAGAATTTACAATCTAGCGGGAGACAGGCAATAAAATACAAGTAGCCAGAAGCTACAGACTTGTAAACTGGCTGTGGGCAGGGAATGTGTCTGTTTATTGTTGTACTGTACTCTCCCAAGTGTTTAGTACAGTGCTCTGTGCACACAGTAAGTGCTCAATGAATAGGATCAAACGAATGAATATGTACGTAAGTGTGGAGGGTCAGGTGGGTACCCAAAGCTTAGGTGATATGGAAGTGTTGAAGTGAGGAAATAGAGTGTGGAAATGAGATTATTCAGGGAAGGTTAATTGGAGGAAATGTGATTTCAGAAGGGCTTTGAAGGTGGGGAAAGCAGTTGTCAGCTGGCTAGATGTGAAAGGGCAGTTACGGGCAGAAAAAACATGTGAACAAGAGGTTGGCAGTGAGGGAGATGAGAATGATGCTGTGAGAAGATCGGTCTGAGAGGAAGCAAAGCATGTAAGCTGGCTTGTAGGGGGAGAGAGAACTGATTGAGTGCCCTAAAACAGATGGTCAAAAGTTTTTGATTGATGTGGAGAGAAATTGGCAACCACTGAAGGTTTGGGGGAGGTATGTGCAAATCACTGTTTGAGAAAAATGATCCAGGCAGCAGAGTGAAGAGTGGACTGGAGAGGGGAGAGACTGGAGGCTTGGAGATCAGTGAGGAGGCTTGATGCAGTAGTCAAGATGAGATAGAACAAATACTAGGACCACACTGGCGGCACTTGGGATGGAGAGAAACAGGCGCATTTCAGAGATGTCGATAAGAAAAAAACTGATAAGATTTGGCGAATGACTGAAAATGAGGATCGAAAGAGAAGAGTCAAGGATAATGCCCAGGTTGGGGGTATATGAGACCGGAAGAAATATAGTGTTGCCAGCGGTGTTGGGAAACTCAGAACGGGGAGCGAAGGATTTGGCAAGATGACAGGCATTGGACATTTCTGACTTTGAGGTGTCAGCGAGACATCCATATAGAGGTGATCTGGAGGTAGGAGAAGGTTGCAGAGAAGGAGAAAGGTAGATTTGGAAGTCTTATGCATAGAGGTGGTAGTTAAAGCTGAGAGTGTTTGAGCTCTCCAAGGGAGTGAGTATAGATTGAAAATGAAAGGGGACTCCAAATTGAGCTTTGAGGGGCCCCCAAGGTTAGAGTGGGAGCAGAGGAAGAGGCAGCAAATGAGTTTGAAGAGTGGCCAGAATTAGGGAGAGAACTAGGACAAGACCATGTCAGAGAAACCAAGAATAGTGTTTCCAGGAGGAGGGAGTAGTCCACAGTGTCAAAGGCTGCTGAGAAGTCAAGTAGAATTAGGATTAGGTAGACTGCTGTAGATTTGGTGAGGAAAAGTGTACTCTCCCAAGCGCTTAGTACGGTGCTCTGCCCGCAGTGGCCAATAAATTTGATTAATTTATTGATTGAGGGGGGTCATTGATGCCTAGAGAGAACAGTTTTAATGGAATCTTGCTTTGTCTGCTTTATCGAGTCGTTTTCAACCCACAGCGACTCCATGGACACATCTATCCCAGAACGCCCCCCCCCCCCCAACCTGTAATCATTCTGGTAGTGTATTCATAGAGTTTTCTTGGTAAAAAATATGGAAATGGTTTTCCATCACCTTCTCCCGCACGAAGAACTAGAGTCTCCACCCTCGACTCTCTCCCATGCCACTGCTGCCCAGCACTGGTGAGTTTTGATGTGTAACAGATTTCCTTCCACTCGATAGCCACTGCCCAAGCTAGAAATGGAATGGGTGGGCCTCTGCTTGACTCTGCCTTCCGTAGCCGAGACTGGTAGAATACTGGAAACTCTCCAGGTGTGATCCTGAGAGAGGGTTCAATGGAGCGGAGGTGGCAGAAGTCAGATTGTAGAGGATCAAGGAGGGAGTTGGAGGAGAAAAAATGGAAGCAACAAGTGTAAATAATCTGTTGGAGATATCTGGATACCTTCCAGTAGTGGGGATGAGAGGGGACTTTTTTAGGATAGTAGACATCTGGCTTGTTTGAAAGCAGAAGGGGTGGAGACATCAGCAAATGAGAGGTTGAAGATGGCAGAAAGGGAAGGAAAACCAGTGGCACAATTGCTTTTATAGGGCGTGATGGGTTAGAGTTGAAGGAGCAGGTGGAGGGGGTAAATTTCATAAGCCAGCAGGACTTCTCCTCGTGAGAGATGGCTGATGAGGCAGGAGAGAGCTGTGGGGAAGAGGGGAAGATTTTTCAATCGTTTATACCTGATGGTTTCCATTTTGTCAACAGAGTAGTTGGCAAAGTCATTAGGAGCAAGAGAAGGTTGTGGTGCCCCTGGAAGCTTGAGAGAATTAAAAGTCTGGAATAGTTAGTGTGGGCACTAGGCGTGGGAGTCGGTAAGGGAGAAGTTTTTCTGGGCAGGAGAGAAGGCAGAGTTAAAACAAGAGAGGAAGAATTATTTTTACAGCCCATGGGCTGTAATAATAATAATAACAATAAATGCGGGATTTGTTAAGCACTTACTATATGCCAGGCACTGTACTAAGTGCTGGGGCGGATACAAGCAAATCGGGTTGGGCACTGCCCCTATCCCATATGGGGCATACAGTCTCAATCCCCATTTTACAGATATGGTAACAGAGGCTCGGAGAAGTGAAGTGACTTGCCTAAGGTCACACAGCAGACAAGTGGCAGGGCTGGGATTAGAACCCATGACCTTCTGGCTCCCAGGCCCCTGCTCTACCCACTTCACCATGCTACTTCTCTTGTGAGAGGCAGGCACCCGTGGGCAGGGATCATGTGAACTCTACTGTAGCCTCCCAAGAGCTTAGTAGAGTGCTCTGTACTGCGTAAGTGCTCAATAAATGCCATTGATGGATTGATTAGATCTAATTACATGCATTGGTGATAATCCAGGCCCCCTTCTCTCTGTTTTGGTCCAGGTGATCTTTTACTAGTCTGCTCCACAAATGGCACAAACAGCACAAGGAGGAAGCCTCCAATTGGTTCTGTCCTCCCCATCGCTGGGCATGTGAACCTCCATCTCCCTCAGAATTCATCAGCGGAGATGGTATCAGCAGTGCCAACTTGGCCTTATGTAATGGTCTCTTCCTGTTAAATGCCAAGTGCGAAGAGCGTTTATTTTTCGAGACGGGAGACTTGTTTTCCAGACTCGTCAGTCTCTTCCATAGGCTGCGGCTATTTTATCCGATGATTTATTTCAATAAAATGAAATCACAGGCTTCATGCAATCAGAGCAACAAAGCGATGACCCGATATCTGTTTGGGGCTTTGTTGCTGCTTGCTGCTTTGGTTTTGTGCTGGAGTGAAAAGCCGTACTTTGCATTGGCTCTGCCCGATCTTGGCCTGGGAGAAAGTGCCTACCTCCGAACAAGCCCTGGTTTGTTTCCATTGAACCTTTGGTTTGTATGGTGCTGGCCCCGTCCCCGCCTCATTCACGACCAGCTGCCCCGAGGGACTGGAGAGGAGCCCCTCCAGGAGAAAGCAGATGGGAATCGCTTTTCAGGCCCCTCTGAATGAGCGAGGCTTGCCCCTGAGTGAGAGGTGTGTTTACACCCTGCCTTTCTCTGTTAGTAGCTTCCCACCCTGCCTTGCTTTGCTTTTCTCCCCCCATCAACTCTCATTTAAGCCCCTTTAACCAGAGAGAGTTCCCCTGCCGGCCACCAGAAGTTAGGATGTGGCACAGGGAAGCGATTCAGTTGAAGTAATTCTGTGCTATCTGGTTGTCAGAAAGCCCAAGAGCCCTCCCGTTGAGAAGACTGAAATCCAGAGCCGAGGTTCACCCAAGTAGCACCCTCGATCATTTGCACCCTCGAGGTGGGGACCAGAAAATGCTGTCGGGAAAGGAAGAAAGCAGAAAAAGTCTAGGGGGGTGAGGTGTGATAACTGGGGAGGGCATTTCAACGCAGAAGCGGCAGGAGTTGGTGACTGAGGAGGGAGAAGGGAAAATGTCAAAGCCCCTGAGTTTGCCTGAAGGTGAAGATACAGTAACAGGATATGAGCTTGACTTGGAGTTTGACCTTGCGATAGGGTGGCTACGCCAGATAGAAAGACAACCTCGTCTCAGGAACTGGCACTTGGGCCGGGGGGATGGTGAGCAGGTACGCTCGGTAGCTCCCGGGTAAGGAGATTTACCGAACAGCCCCTTTATAAAGTCACCTCGTTCTTTATCCCTTCGGGCCTCAGAGAGTCAATAGATGGCCGGCGTATGTTGCCAACTGTCTGCGGAGCTCTTCCGGGAACAGTGTAAAACTCAATCTTCAGTCCTCCAGTTCTGGTCTGGAAAACTGTAGATTGAAGCAAGGAGATGCGTGCAGTCAATTACAGTCGTAAAACCCGAGTAGTTTTTCTTACCTTCTGCCCCCACGATTAGCAAGACGGATTTTCCTTTTTAGAAGGAAAATACTTGGCCACCGTTATTGCTTGTGATGAACGCAGCACTGGAGCAAGGTGAGACACTTAAACCGCAGTTGCTGCAGAGCTAGGGTATCTCCGTGGTGTGAACAGCCTGGTGCAGTGTAAATCCGTAGCCCGGACACCGGCCGGCTCACCCAAGATCCTTAGGAGCACAACCCGTCGTGCTTTTGCCAAGCACCCTCTGTTGGGTGCTTCTTTTTCTTCAGAAGCAGCCTCCCCAGCTGGAGTATCTCTGCAGAAATGCATGTCAAGTCACTGGGAGAGCTGGGAAAGACCCAATGAGCCCCCACCATCAAGCATGCAAATGCCTAAAAACCTTCCAGCAATTATAATAATAATAATGGTGTTCGTTAAGTGCTTATCACGTGCCGGGAACTGAACTAAGTGCTGGGGTAGATAGAAGATAATCGGATTGGACACAGTCCCTACCCGATGGGGGTCACAGTCCTTGTCCCCATTTTACAGATGAAGTAACTGAAGCACAGAGAAGTTAAGCGACTTGCCCGAGGTCTCACAGCAGACAAGAAGCAGAGTGGGCTTGGAATTCAGGTCCTCTGATTCCCGGGCCCATGCTCTTTCCACTAGGCCACGCTGCTTCTCGTATACATCCTTCTTTAAAAAGTGTAGTAGGCATTGATATTTCACATCTCACATTCCCTGTTCCAAGAATTAGTGCAGCTGGCCTTTGAGGGGAGGGGAGGGCATTCTTAATATGAAGGGGAAGTCTATGCCCCAAAAAAGCTGTGGCTGGGCTTCCTGTCATGAAGGGAAGGTATAGCGGGAGCCTCGGAAGCTTCCAGAACGTATCATCATTCCCCTAGTTTATAGTCAACAGCAGCTTTTGTGGACACCCTCATGGATGCAGAACCCGCTTCCTAGGCACTTGGGAACATCTATTTGAAGTATGTTCCAGCCTCTCCCTTTCTGCTTTAATTCCCTCCTCTCACGTTGGCTAGACCAAAAGGGAAGACACACCCACCCCCACAATCCCCAGGAAAGAATTGGAGGATGTGGAGGGATGAAATGAAACTTCTAGCATGTCCCAGTATTTCATTACCCTGACAGTCAAGGAATTCTGTCTATGTCTCCTCTAAGTCTCACTGTATTTTTAAGTCATTGTGCTCTCATTTGCTTTTCTGTGAAAATGACATTCGAATCCCTTAAATCCTAACCACTTTCCTGGGCCGTCTCGCTCTCAGCTCTTTTGCTTTTTCCAAGGTGACAGTGTTCTTGCCTTCTCTCATTCCTGAGTAACGATCTAGTTGTCCAGAAGATCAAGAGACAAAGTCCCCTTCCCTCCAGTCTACCTGTCCTCAACCACAGACTTTCTCTACTGCTCTCCAAGGCCACATCACTGCCTGCCCCTCTTCAGAGCTCTGGCCAAGAGTAGACATCAGAGAGTTCAGGAAACTGGTTGTACGTGTGCCTGTCCAGTCTTAGGTTGGTCAGGAACAGGAATAAATTCACAGCCTGTCTTCGATTTAAGTGCCCGGAGGGCAGTGACGCGGTCTCTTTGACTTCCTTTTTATCACAGCACCAGGGACGAGGGTGTGCTTCATAAATATCTTCTGGGGAGGATGCTGATCTCCTACCCATAGTGCCAGGCTCCTCTCGCCCAGGTGACCTCCCCATTTGCCTGCACCGCTATGCTCCTTGCTCAGCTTCTGCTAATTGTAATTTAATGGCTCGGCTGAGCTGTAGACATAAGCTGTCCCAGAGAGAGAGATTCGGTAAGGGAGAGCTGGAGCAGCTGGCAAGAGCAGCCCCAGAGCAGGCTAATGAATTATAAATAACAGCTGTCAGGTCCTATTCCCTTCACGGAGGCCCTGAGAGGCCGGCTGCTTCCCCCTCCCTCCAGCGAGCAGGATGACCCAGAGAGGAGCAGGCAGGATTCATGACAATGGCACCCAGAGAACTTTGCCCATCTCACTCAAAAACAGCATGGCCTAGGGGAATGAGCAGGGGCCTGGAAGTGAGAGGACCTGAGTTCTAATCTCAACTCCGCCACTTGCCGGCTTTGTGACCTTTAGGGAGCCACTCCACTTCTCTGGGCCTCGGTTTCCTCATCTGTAAAATGAGGATTCAGTACCTGTTCTCCCTTCCACTTAGACTCTGAGCCCCATGTGGGACAGGGACTGTGGTTCTGACCTGATTGTCTTGTATCTACTCCAGCCTTAATCCAGTACAGTACTTGGCACGCTTAACAAATATCATTATTATCATTACTGTTGTTATTGTATGGTAATAATATTACCGGTGATGATGATAATGATGACTCTCCAGTCCCACTCCCCATAAAGTTCCTCATCATCTCTGGCCAGGATGGGACTTGGCCTCCACTTTTAACCCTTGAGCTCTCTCCAAGTTGCAGAGGCAAGAGGCAGGGGAAGGCAGTGTGGTTTTCGGCTCTGTTGGGATTTAAGACGCTCAGCTAAGATCATGGTTAAGCAGATCTGTTGGATCCTCACCACCCCTACCTGCAGCCTCAAATGCCAGATCTCCCAGCGCTTCAGTCTGTCGTTGATCCCTTTTATTAAGTCTCTTCTAGGGAAAAGAAATAGGCCAAATTTCTCTGGTTCTCATGGCCATGTGACCTGGAAGCCCTTTGGAGCTGGCTTCCTTTTTGTTTGAGGTAGTCACTAGAATCCCGGGCTGACTGGGCAACTCTAGGAAGTTGTAACAAGTCTGTATCCTGATTTATGGCTTTTCAGGGAGGTGGGGAATCTCCTTGGAAGCGGGCACCTCCTACTCTCTGGAGTCCTCAGTGGGTAAACCGTGGCTTTCGCTCCACCAGCTCAGAATAGAGGGAAAAAAACCCTGCAAGGAACAGCGAAGAAGTGTGAAAGAATGAAGTGGGCTTGTTAAAATTCAGACACCGAGCTGGGCTTTAATTAGTGGAGTGCAGATGTTGGCAGAAGAGAGGATGGGCCATTTTTAGACTCTGATTCATCTGCATCTTCACCCTAGAGGGACATAGTCTGTTCCAGGCAGCCCCTCCTTTCTTTCTCCTGAATCTCCCAGTCTCCTGATTTTTCTTTCAAGGGGATACTTAACCACTTGCAGCAGACCCATTCGTTATCCTGCCCTCTTCGCCACTGCTACTTCCTTCCCCGAGTTCCAACTTCATTGGGCAATGGCGCCTCAGAGGTTTGGAGCCCCGTCTGCCAGTTCTGCCTCTGACATTAAAGACTCGAGGGCCCCGAGGAGCCTGGGTTCTCTCCAGAATCCCCCAGGAAGCTACCCTTTACTTCCGGGTGACTTGCTCAGGGGCCATCACAGGGACTTGTTCATGGGACCCAAAATAAAGCAGCAAGAATGCCCTCCTAAGGGACTTCTACTCCCTGGCCCCCGCTGCGGACCTGTCAGATTCACAGGGGAGGGAAGCTGCTGATCACTCATCGGCATCATCCAGAAAGGGGAGAGACGGAGTCTTGGGCTTCTTTGTTCTGTAGGACACAGGGTTTGCTATCGGCAGCCCTCCTCAACCATTTACTTGGCGTGGGTGGGGAGGAGGCAGATGTATATTGCTGATTATTTGAAGCCAGTGGCCAAAGCCTGTACGGTTGCCACTCTGCTCCTGCTCTTGGCCTCGTTTGGGAAAGCCGCCCATTCATGATTGATGATGTTTTTAGTTAAAGTGCTCTGCGCACTTCACTGGAGGCATCGCGCAATCTAGACGGATGATCATTATTACTGCCGTGGGACTTGGGCTTTTATCTTTTCCTTTGGTTGGCAGCTTGCTGCTCTCTTACCCCCAGCCCCCGCGTCCAGCACACAGAGATGGGGAAAGTGGAGGCTGGAATCCATTTTATTGTTGTGCTAGGGAAGTGTATCAGAGAGTGGGAGGGTATATAGTGGTTGAGTGGGGAGAACACTGGGAGAGAGAATCTAGAAACTAGATTTCTTTTCTTGGCTCTTGTCGTGATATCCTGAATAAGTTACTAACCATTTCTTGAATATTTCTTGAATGGGGCAAATAATACTAGCATCCTCTCTGTTTTCCAGGTGCTGATAATAGTCTGTAAATCAGCGAGTGTTCTTTGGGACTTAAAGCTCTATGACAAGAGCAAAGAGGAACTATAATAATAATAATTATTATTAATAATATTAATAGTATGCTCTGGCTCTGGGTCAAAGGTTCACAGATAGGCCTAAGCAAGCATGATGTCGTCTAAGTTCTACCTACCCTCTTCATCTCCCCTCCCAATCCCTCTCCTTAACTTTGTCTTCACTGATGACACCACACTTCTCCATGAATCACAAGCTCGCAGCCTTGGCGTTATCCTTGACTCGCCTCTTTGAACCCACATTTTCAGCCGGTTGCCAAATCCTATCTTCACAACTCCAGAAACTTCCCCTTCATCTTGATCCAAACTGCGTTTATCATATCCCTCCTCAACTACTGCATCAGCCTCAATCAATCAGTCGTATTTATTGAGTGCTTAATGTCTGCAGAGCATTGAATTAAATGCTTGGGGGGCTGGGGGTGGGATACAATATAACAGAGCTGGAAGTCACATTCCCTGCGCACAGTGAGCTAAAGGCCTCGTCACTGATCTCCTTGCCTCCAGTGTACACTTCACTTTGCTTCCTGGCTCGACTTTCCAAAAAATTGTTTTGCACACATCTCTCCTCTCCTCTCAGAAACCTCTGACGCTGCCCATCCATCTCCACACCCAGCAGAAGCTCCTCACCGTGGGCCTTAAGGCACTCAAACAGCTCTCTACCTCCTACTTATCCTCCTTCCTCTCCCACTACACCCCAGCCTGTACATTTCAGTCCTCCAATATCGTCCTATTTACTGGGCCTCGTTCTCATCTCTCTCTCTCCATCAGCTTCTCGTTCATGTCCTCCTTCTGCCTGTAACTCCTTCACATCCACATCCATTACCTCCATATCCACTACTCTCCCCATTTCCAAAGTTCCTAAAATTACATCTTCAGGAAGCTTCCTCTGACTAATTCTCATCTCTCCACCCTATTTCCCCTTCTTCCTGCTTCACCTATTCACTTATCCTTATCCTTTTAAGCATTTAGCTACTCACTCCACCCCCACAGCACTTATATGCATACTTTTAGATTGGGTTGCTTGCTGGATCTGTAAATCTGTTTTAATGTCTGCCTCCACCACCAGACTGTAGAGTCCTTGAGGGCAGTAATCATGTCTATTGTACTCTCCCAAGCACTTAATACGGTGCTCTGCCCACAGTAAATACTCAATAAATGCTTTTGATTGAATGATGACCCTATTGGTTCTAGGACACTCCTCTATCAGGTTACCAAGTGAATGGACAATCCATGAATCAGAATGAGCTCTCAGTAAAAGGAAAACAATTTTTTTTAAAAGCCTAGACATGTTACGAGAAAAGAATCAGTTATTAGTCTTAGAACAGTGATTTGCATTTGTCTAATAACCCTAGAAGCAGTTTAAATTCTCTTTACTCCTCAGGGCTCCTGCTGTCCATCACACTGTAAGAATCCCGTTGCTTTTATAGACTGCATGACGGCTTTTTAAACACAGGTTTTTCCATGTAAAAGCTTGACACACACTTCTTTGGTTGACTTGATTTAAAAAATAAAATCTAGCCAGAAAGAGGAAGGAAATTCACTTGTTTCTTGGCACATTGGCCTCAGTCTGAAGACTGTTGAAGTGATAAATAAACACAGAGAATTTATCAACTTTGTTCTGCCTCATGCCAGCTAAATGAAAGGCAGGAGACACAAACCTGAACTCGAATTAATAACTTTAATAAGAAAACTTGTGAGATGACAGATCGGCTCTTCCTGACTTTTTCTTCTTTTGGCAGAGATCCTTCGTTACTACCTTGTCTGTACTGCCGGTTACACAAACCCCTTTCAGCAGGTGAGTGATTTGTCCAATTTACCCTACTGAGCTGCACCTCCTGTTTCCAACCAGATAATTTTTGGATTTCTGCCTATGAGAAGATCCTGAGCTTATATCCCCATCTATGTGTATTGAAAATAGCTGTATTGAAAATGGTACCCAGAATGGGACCTCTGACCCCACGTCCTGTTTTGGGGGAAGCTTGAGATACTATGGGAGGAGGTACTGATGGACAGTTAGAGCATGTCTGTGTTGGCTAGCTCTCCCGACTGACTGAAATAATAGTAATTCTGGTGTTTGTTAAGCACTCCCCGCGTACTAAGCATGGTCCTGAAATGCTTGTTCTTGATTAACAGAAGCTGTCTGGCAGTCACAAAGCCCTAGTGGAGATGCAGGACGATGTCTTAGAACTCCTGAGGTCAGCCCTCCGAGACTTCCCCACCTCCAAGGTAAAAGCTGCAGCGAGGAGACCCTTCGAGGGAGGGAGGGAAGGAGGGAGGGAGGAAGGGAGTGGCCGAGGTGGAAATCTCTCCCAGCCAGCTTCACCCTTCTTGTCTACTCTTTTAATGCTTGTTAACCCAGTTTGCCCTCTTCATTCCAGCCGAGCCAGCCTTTTCATGGTCCCCTGGAGTCCCGACCTCTTCTTTCCCATCTCAGAGCCCACACCCAAGAACCAACCGACTGCCTTTGCCACTCAAACGCACATTCTTCCCCTCCATTTTGAATGGCAGATCAAGGCCCACCTTCTGCAGGAAACTTCTCCGATTAACCTTTCCCACTCTCCAACCCACCGGCGTGATCTGTGACCTACTTCTGTCCTCGAGTTCATCCTCCCAGTCTTGTGTATGTACGTAGGTGTACGTACATTTATAATTCTGGGCCTCTTGGTCTTCACAGGCTTTGGAGGTGCCAAGACACATGGTCTGGTGATGGAGAAGTCTGAGGGAGCTCATCATAACCCAGTTGGGTGACCCGGGGGACTTCAGAGGAGCAGGGAAGGATAGCTGAGTTTGGTCTCACCTGTTATGAATAGCCCACATTGTCAGGGTGGAATCAAAGGCATATGCTCCATTCACAGCTGTTCTCAGCTTCAGTATATGTCTGAAAATATGTGTATGCTAATCTTGTCTCCCGTAAGAGACCGTAAGCACCTTCGGAGCAGGTGCAAGACCTGATGTCTAACGTGGGGGCCGTGCTCCAAAATATCTGACCGACTGACCGTCCCTTCCCTACCCACCCCCAGCAAAGATTTCCTAGAGGTCATCTTTTCCCCTTTGGCCCCTATTAACCTGCGCCTCCTTCTGTTGCTCGCAGGATCATCTGATTCGGATCCAGGAAATTCTGAACTCCACTGAGATCAATTTGCAGCACCTGACGGCCCTGGTGGACTGCCGGAGTCTGCACTTGGTGAGGACTCTGGTGGCGGGAGGTCAGAGCCGGGGACCGATCTCCCGGCAGATGGGCAGGGGAGCTGGGCTCCCTGCGGTTGGTGATGCGTTAGTGCTACATCATGAGCAGTCGCTCTCGGGAGGGAAGTCACCAGAAAAGTCGCTGTTGGCAGAATGATGGGTCTAGTAGTTGGACATTCAGCCCCTTGGACTTCCCAAAAACTGCCGGAAACAAAGAGAGTTACAGGAGCTGGTCAGGGGGGTCGTTGGCACTTGTAACCCGATTGGGTGATCAGAGTGATTTGTGATAATAAGGATGGTATGTATTAAGCACTTACTATATGCAAAGCATCGTTCCACATGCTGGGGTAGATTCAAGATAGATCAGGCAGAGTCCCTGTCCCACCCGGGGCTCCCAGTCTGAGAGGGAGGCATTTTATCCCCATCTTACAGATGGGAAAACAGGCCAAGAGAAGGGAAGTGACTTGCCTAAGGTAATGCCGCAGGCAAGTGGTGGAGCCGGGACTAGAACCCGGATCTCTTGATTCTGTCCTGTGCTAACTAAGAATGGTATTTGTTAATCATTTACTGGGTGCCACTCTTTCCACTAGGCCATGCTTGCCTATAGACTGAGCTGGGCTTGAGTTTGGCCCTTCACCTGAATTTAGCTCACGCTGCCTGGGCCCCTGCATGGGTCTTAGATGAAAAAAGTGTTTGTGCTCCATTTCATAGCTTTCCTGGGTCCTGACACTGTGTCCCCATTGAATTTCTGTGTTTGGGACTAATTACTCTCTCCTGTCAGTTTCTCAGTAGCAGCTTGGCATTTTTTCTCTCCTGTTTGGAAATTTATCTGCTGATAGAGAGGCAGCCCTTTGAAAATCTGCACTATTAAGGCCTTTATTTGAGATTGTTTAAAGTGGGTTGTTGCTGATAGTGTCAGAGAGATAGTGTCACCGGGGGTGTCAGGTCCAGCTGTGAAAGGCCCCTAAAAGGGGGTGGGGGGGAATAAAAATCAAAGGTGAAGTCTGTGAACCTGAGTTTGTGACCCTGGTTGATTATGAGGAGGTAGAGAAAGTGGGTGCGGGGATTGACGTCAAAGCCCAATTTGCTCTGCTTCCCAGGACTACATCCAAGCACTGACTGGCTTCTGCTATGACGGGGTCGAGGGGCTCATCTACCTGGTGCTGTTCTCCTTCGTCACGGCGCTCATGTTCAGCTCCATCGTGTGCAGCATCCCTCATACCTGGCAGCAGAAGAGGTAATCGAGGGGAGGGCCGGATCCGGGGATGGTGGGGAGTCCTGCCTTCTCCAAGCCAATGATGGCGTCTGCCTCAGGATCAAGGAAGAAAGGCAGAGGAGATTTTCCTGCCTTCTTCAAGACAGTGATGGTGTCTGCTTCAGGATCAAGGAAGAAAGGCGAAGGGGATTTTCCTGCCTCTCCTCCACAGCTCCTCAAATGAACCATGGGTTTGGGCTTGGTTGTGCACACCAACAACTTTCCGTTGGGCCTCCTCCTTGGCCTTTTCAGGGCACCTTACCACCTCCACTGGAAGGGGGTAGGGAGACAGGAGGAGAATCTCAATTCCTCCAGTTTCTTGATAAAAAAATTAACGGGAAAGAAGATTGAAGATTGTTGATTAATCTGAGGTTTGAACGACTTGGGTTTTCTGTGTTCACTGCTCTTCCTGTCCTAGTGTCTATGGAGTGTAAACCCTATGCCTTAGATGGTGACCCGACCCCCATCCTCACAAGCTGCCTTTGTATGAGTATAGGAAAGAACTTCTTGGGGGGAGTTAATGAGCCTGAATAGCACTTTGTATTCATAAGCAATGTAGCTGTTCAAATTCCCCTCAGAGCTGAGAAAAGGGACAAAAGCAGAATCCTTATTAGAGCTGGAAAACTGTAGCCTGGAGACAGGGGTGACTTCAGGTTTCTGGGTGGTTTAATCAGTGGTAATCAATGGGTGCTTACTGGGTGCGGTTCACTTGGGAGAGTACAATATAACAAGAGTTGGTAAACAGGTTCCCTGCCTACAAGGAGTTTACAGTCTAGAGGGGAATCAGAGAAGCAGCAAGGATTAAAACGGGGATCTCGCTGGTCCCCGACCCTGTACGCTGCCTCCCGAAGCCAGCCCCTCCCCGCAGGTCTCCTTCCTGGATGGTAGCATGACCGGAGTTTTTGATGTCCCTCCAGTCCACCCGCCAAGCATCGGGTGTCATGCTCAACACTCTTCCCAGGTGGTATGCTCAACGTCACGCTTGACACTCTGTCCGGGTAGTAATAATAATGCTGGTATTTGTTAAGCGCGTACTGTGTGCCAGGCACTGTACTAAGCACCGGGGTGGTTACGAGCAAATTGAGTTGGACACAGTCCCTGTCCCACGTGGGGCTCACGGTCACAATCCCCATTTTACAGATGAAGTAACCGAGGCACAGAGAAGTTAAGTGACTTGCCCGGGGTCACACAGACGAGTTGGAAGAGCCGGGATTAGAACCTTTGACCTTCCGACTCGCAGGCCCAAGCTCTGTCCACAGTGCCATGCTGCTTCCCACGTGGTTTGGGGATGTCTTGGAAAAGAACAGAAGATTGGGTTTATTAAGCCCACTGGGTGTGTTTCCACCAATAGGGTAAACTAGAGGTCCCATGGTGGGCGTTCTCCCTTCACCGGGGCAGAGTGGGAAGCGGAAGACGGTACCCGTCCCCTTCCGCACTCCATCCCTACCCACCTAAGCCCGCTGCGGGTGCAGGAGCGTAACCGACCTACCCCGAAGGACGCTTTGCGGAAGACCCCAGCTCTTTTTATTCCCTATCCAAGGCTCCTTCCGGGGAAGTTGCTAGATTAGAGATTCTTTTTGTTGCCGTGCTGGCTGCCCGGCTAGCCATCCCGAGGGATGCTTCCCGGCATCTTCCACTGGGAATCGGCTTCGTGCTGCAACTCTGGTACCACCTGGTGGCTCCGTTGGGAAATAGGCCTGCCCGTTGACCCAGCGGAAAGAGCCCCGTGCTGACGATCCTGACGCGGGTTCAAGAGCTGGCCTTCCCTGCTGGGGCTGTGCCATCAGGTGGTGAAGATTTCTGTCCGAAGATTCCCCCTAGGGCAGTCCGAAAGGAGGACAGGCCCGGGGGGAATCCTGAAAAACAGCTGGTTAATATGGGCAGCGAAGACTGCACGGCTTAGTGGAAAGAGCCTGGGCTTGGGAGTCAGAGGGCGTGGGTTCTAATCCCGGCTCCGCCACTTGTCTGCTGTGTGACCTTGGGCAAGTCACTTCACTTCTCTGGGCCTCAGTTACCTCATCTGCCAAAATGGGGATTAAGAAATGTGAGCCCCACGTGGGACAATCTGATTATCCTGTATCTACCCCGCGCTTAGAACGGTGCTCTGCACATAGGAAGCGCTTAACAAATACCGTAATTATTATTATTACCAAGGCAACCACCTGCCGGGTTATGCAGCACAGCACCACCCTGTGCTGCGGTCACTTTGGCATCAGTGGGTCCTACACGTTAAAAACTTCTGTTGCTCTTCACAGTGTGATGCACCCTTGCCTGCCCGCTCCCTCATCACTCTCAAATTATATATTATAAATTATTTATTCCTAGTAATGTCCGTCTCCCCCTCTAGACTGTAAGCCCGTTGTGGGCAGGGAACGTGTCTGCAAATGCTGTTGTATTGTGTTCTCCCAAGTGTTTAATACAGTGCTCTGCACATATGAAGTGCTCAGGAAATATGATTGATCATCATCATAATGGTATTTAAGTGCTTCCTCAGATGACAACCACTGTGATAGAATATAATCAGGTCAGACATGATCCCTGTCCCGCCTGGGGCTCGCAATCTAAGTAGGAGGGAGAGCAGGCATTTTAATCACACTTTACGGATGAGGACACAGAAGCATATAGAAGTAATAATAATAATGTTGGTATTGGTGAAGCGCTTAACTACGTGCAGAGCACTGTTCTAAGCGCTGGGGTAGACACAGGGGAATCGGGTTGTCCCATGTGGGACTCACAGTCTTAATCCCCATTTTACAGATGAGGTCGCTGAGCCACAGAGAAGTTAAGCGACTTGCCCACAGTCACACAGCTGACAGGTGGCCGAGCCGGGATTCGAACCCGTGACCTCTGACTCCAAAGCCCGTGCTCTAAGTAAAGTGTTTAGCCCGAACTCCTTGCTCGTATCAGGCAGATAATTGTTCTGTTCTATCCCAAGCGCTTAGTACAGCACTCAATAAATACGATTGAATGAAGTCAGCCAGCTAATGATGGAGCCGGGATTAGAACCCAGGTCTTCTGACTGCCAGGCCCATTTTTATTTCCACAAGGCCCCAGGCCTTCCCTCATGGCAGTCAGAATGCCACTGTCCGGATAAGAGAGTATAATGCAGAACACTAGCATTATAATCAATAATCTAAATGGCTAAATGGCTTTCTTGATGGGAGACCCCATTGTTAACTGCTAGAGGCAGGGGATCATTGTGCCCCAGGGAAGAGCCCTAGGTCATGGTGCCTCTAGGAGTGCCCGCAGCATCCTCTCCGCTCTGCCGGGAATTATGAAGCAGTCCTCGGGTTATGCGTGCTTTAGGAAGTCCCATCTCCAGTGCAGACCTCATAGACACTGGGGAACCGCTAGCTAGGATCCCGTAGGACCAGGGCTGGCCATTATTTTGACTGGAGAGCCAACTTGTGAGGTCTCCACATGACTCTTCACTGCCATCACACTGAAGGGAGGGACATATAAGAAAGAGAAACAGTTATAATTCTTCCGGGAGCAGTTCCCAACCAACTCCTGGTCTGCCTCAGGTGCATGCAGCAACCCTCTGCTGCAGCTCTGGGGATCGCAGTGTCCCGGAGTTTCCGAATGCATCTGTCACTCAGGGCTAAAAGCAGGAAAGAGACCTCAAAATCATCGTTGACCCCAAAGTGACTTAAAATCATCTAACGTGTGCCATCTGGAAGGGACAGAAAGAAAAGCCAATGGCAACATTTTGTCAATATCTAAGATTGGGTTACATGCACACATGATAGGCCCATATGCAGTTTCACATCTTTGGAAGGGTAAAATGGAGCTGGAGAAGGTAAGGGGGACGTTTCCTTATGAGGGAAGACAAAAGACTCTTCGTTCTGGAAAGGCCCAGGTTGAGTGGGATTCATTCAATAGTATTTATTGAGCGCTTACTATGTGCAGAGCACTGTACTAAGCACTTGGAATGTACAAATCAGCAACAGACAGAGACAGTCTCTGCCCAACGACGGACTTACAGTCTAGAAGGGGAGACCGACATTAAAATTAATTAAGGATACACTTTGGGACAGAAGTTGGAGTGAAATAAGAGTACATCGAAGTACAGGTGTGATTCAGAAGGGAGAGAGCAGGGGACATGAGGGCTTAGTTGGGGGAGGCCTCTTGAAGAAGATTTTAATAAGGCATTGGAGGTGGGGAGTGTGATGGTCTGTTGGACATGAAGGGGAATGGAGCTCTTGGCTGGAGGAGCAAAGTGAGCTTGCTGGGTGGTCCTCACCGGTGACCTCCCTTTTGACAATTCAATGACCTCGCTGCCTCCTAATCCTCTTCCACTCTCAACTGCCTTCGATTCTTTCCTGACCACCCCTTTCTACTGGAAACATTATCAAACCTTGGCTTCACTGACAATTTCTTCTCCTCGTTCCCCTTTTCTCTCTCTGGCTGCTCCTCGGTCTCTTCCACAGACTTCCATCTCTGCCTTTCACCTTCTAACTACAGGGGCCCTTCAGGACTCACTTCTGGGTCCCTTTCAGTTTTTCACTTATACCAACTACCTCTATCTTCATCTTCTCCAAAGAGCCTTCCCCAAGTAATTTCTATTTTTATCCCCCCCCCCCCGCAAATGCTACTTCAGCACCTCTATACTACTTATGCACTATAGTATCCTGAGACGCCACAGCAGTTATATACACAGCTTTACACTCTGTCATATCCTGTCTCCCCCTGCAGACTGTAAGCTCTTGGCAAGCACCTAGTACAGTACTCTGCACACACTAAGTGCTCAATAAATACCATTGATCTGATTCAGGTCTAGGGTGTCACGAAGAGGTGGAAGGGTTTGGACGAGGCACCCACAGAAATGGTGTTCACCGCAGGTGATACACATACAGAAATGTAGCCCGTTGGGAATTTGTGCTGGCCCAAAATAGCAAGTGCAAGAGTGTTTTAATAAATCCATGGCCAAGAGGTCCACAGTTACTAGAAAGTTATGGGTGTTAGATGGCAAATCCCTAAGCTTTAGGTCTGCTGTCATTAGAGAACGGTTCCTCCAAGTATCCTGTTGACGCTGTCACAAGACAGAATACTGAGTCGGGTGGACCATCTGTTTGCCCTAGTAATGTTTGCTTTTGGTTTTGGTTTTTTTAATGTGCTTTCGTTCTTTGCTGCAGCAGGCTCAGCCAGGGAAAAGCCACCAAGCCAGAATAAATCCAGGGCTTTATTCTGTGACCATCCCTTGGGTTTCCACAGGTTTTTTAGAATGTCAAAAGCAAGGAAGAAAAGAAAACATGCAAGAAGTTTGAGGGACACCCCTCCCCCCGCCCCCGCAACTCCTCAGTGAGAACAGAAAAGAGCACAGGCCTGAAAGTCAGAGCACCTGGGTTGGAATCCCAGCTCTGCCATTTGCCCTGACGTGTGACCTTGGAAAGATCACTTCTCTGGACCTTAGTTTCCTCAACTGTACAGTGGGGATTCAATACCTATTCTCCCTCCTATTTAGAGCTGAGCCCCACATGGGACGGAGACGGCGCCCCAAATGATCGTCTTGTATCTACCCAGCACTCAGTACGGGGCTTGACACATAGGAAGAGCTTAACAAATATGGAGGTAGTTGTTATTATTGCTCCTGCTGGTGAGAGATACATTCTTTGCCTTTTCTAAGCAGCATTTTGGAACCCTCTGGGGAGGGACGGGGGTCCTCATCCTGGATGGTCTCCCTGCTTCGTTATGGCCCTAGGAGGACCAGAGCGATGGAGACGCTTGATCGGCCGTCGGTGCCCAGATGGCATTGAGAGGAAAGGAGAGGCGTTGAACAGGGCGGGAGAGACTTCCGGCTGTGGGTCGGGAACATCGCCGTACTCCCAGCAAGGTTGTTTCTGAGGCTCCCTGGAGAGCAGGACTCGGTTGAGGGAGGCAGAGAGGCTTTGCTTTCCCGGGTTCCAGTTTCTCGACTAATTTGAGGTAGTGATGCTCGGCAGGGTTAAATGGATCTGACCTAATGTCTGGCGTTTCTGTTCTTTACCTTTACTGCCTCCCTTTCTCAAAGGAGACTGTGAATTGTGGTTGTGTAGCTAGGGCACGATCTCAGTCTTCCCATAGGTCCCCGGAGCCATTCCTTTGCTCCCAATAACCATATTCCAGTCCATTCCTCTCCATCCAAACTGCTACTACATTAATCCGATCACTTATCCTATTCCGCCTTGATCACTGTGTCAGCCTCCTTGCTGACCTCCCTGCCTCTTGTCTCTGCTCACTCCAGTCCATATTTCGTTCTGCTGCCCGGATCGTTTTTCTACAAAAACATTCAGTCCAAGTTTATCCACTCCTCAGGAACCTCCAGCAGTTGTCCATCCACCTCCACTTGAAACAGAAACTCCTTACCGTCGGCTTTAAATAACTCAATCACCTTGCCCCCCCGCCCCCCTACGCACACCTTGCCTCGCTACTCTTCAACTACAACCAGCCTGCACCCTTCACTCTAATGCCAACCTACTAACTGTACTTCTCACCCACATCCTACCTCTGGCCTGGAGCGCTCTCCCTCCTCATATCCAACAGACACTCTCCCCACCCTCAAAGTCATATTGAAGACACCTCTCCTCCAAGGGATTTTCCCTGACTAAGCCCTCATTTCCTCTTTTCCCTCTCCCTTCCGCGTCACCCTGACTTGCTCCTTTTATTAAACACCCTCCCCCAACCCCACAGCACTTGGGTACATATCCATAATTTATTTATGTATATTAATGTCTGTCTCACCCCCAGGACTGTAACCTCACTGTGGGCAAGGAATGTGTCTGTTCTGTTGTTATGTCGTATTCTCCCAAGTGCTTAGTACAATGCCCCGCACACAGGAAGCGCTCAATAAATACAGTTGATTGGTTGATTCCCCGTTTCCCCACGTTGTCTTCCCCAGGGGCTCAGATGATGATGGGGAAGAAGAGTTGGCGACTCAAGGCAACCGGCAGACTCATGACAACCTGTACAGAGTCCACATGCCCAGCCTCTACAGCTGTGGGAGCAGCTATGGAAGCGAGACCAGTATCCCAGCAGCCGCCCACACCGTCAGCAATGCTCCTGTAACGGAGTACATGTGAGTCGCGGGGGGAACGCTTCGCTTCCTTCCTCTTGAGAGCGTGTTGGGGGGGAGGGATCGCCCGTGGGTCCCTTTGGTATGAGGGGGAAAATCGGGGCGGGAGCAGTGGGCAGGAAGGTGTAGGGGAGGCGACGGAGGGGCACGGCGGGTCAGTGTAGACGGCTCTCACCTGCGCTTCTTTCTGCAGGAGCCAGAATGCCAACTTCCAGAACCCTCGCTGTGAAAACACCCCTCTGATTGGTCGAGAGTCCCCACCTCCTTCAGTAAGTCTAACAAAGCCCACGGGGTTAGGAGGTGGAGCCAAACCGCTGTCATCTCAGCATGGGTCTGCGGTGGCAGCCGTGGGGCTTGCCTTTGGCTGAGGTACGCTAGGCTTTCAGATGGACCG
Source organism: Ornithorhynchus anatinus (assembly GCF_004115215.2). Lineage (NCBI taxonomy): Eukaryota > Metazoa > Chordata > Mammalia > Monotremata > Ornithorhynchidae > Ornithorhynchus > Ornithorhynchus anatinus. Next base: position 39,694,509 of record NC_041729.1, read on the forward strand.
GGCCGCCATCTGCGAGGGAACTGTGAGCCTCCCTCGGGGCTGCCTGTTCATGAGCCTACGAGGAGGCCCTGCTTGAGATGGAGAGTTTATTTTGGGTATCTTGTCATGGTAAATGTGACTTGTGTGTCTTGAGTGATGTTATTTGAATATTGAATTTTCCAAGTGCTTCTGAAAATCCACCGACAGGGCCAGTTACAGAGGGTGGAGCGAATCTAATTCATTGTGCTTGATTTGATTTCCTTTGGTTTCTGTCGGTCTCAGAATCTAGGGTCTGCAGCGCCAGGCAGACAGACCCAAATGACTTCTCCCTAGGCCTCTGGCTCTGATGAGACGCCACCCACCGCGACGATAGAGTGTGACGGCCGGGGTCCCCACCTGCCTCCTCCCTCTGCTCCCCAGACCTCCCCTCAACACCACCATTAGCGCGCGGCAACTCGGCCATTCGAAATCAGAAATAGGCTGTCTGTTCCCCCCCGTGACCGGAGACCTCAGAGCAGACTGTGCCGACCAGGATTCTCAGTCCTTTCAGTTGGGGTTGCTTGTCACCGGGCGGTCGGCTAAGGGAAGCATTCGAAGGAGACTCCGTTCTTGGTTTCGAGAGCTGATTTGGTGCTCCGCAGCTTGGACAGACCGGCAGCCCCATGGGTTGGCGGCTTCTTGTGAGAACACTGGTGCACCCAGTGTGCTAGGAGGGCTGCCCCTTCCACATCTCACGGATCTGCTCATCCTTGGCCCTTAAGCGTGCGGTACACCCCACTCCTGGGTCCTTCTGCCTCAGGAAAAGAGGACTTCTTTTCCTGAGGCAGAAGAGCCACAGGAAATGGGGCTGGAGTACGTAGTGCCACCGAGACCCATATGGAGGTGAATCCATCATCATCATTATTGTATTTAGAGTGTGCTTGGGTGGATACACCATAGCGATTCAGATGCAATCCTGCCTCTTCTCTGATCTCTGAGGAAGGGGGAGAGAGAGCTAAAGAGTCGCTGGTAAGTGTGTGACGTCTGTGAGCCTGAATTAGCATGAGGGAGACCGTTGCCCACGGAGCAGGGAAAGCCCAGTGGAACAGAGGGGGATGTCCTCCATCTCTTTAGAGAAGCCCCCTTCAGAAGGGAGAGGTGTAGACAAAGGCCAGTCACCTCTTAGTCTCGGCCAGGGGCTTGGGCGTCTTCTTCGCCTGGGCAGTATTCGGGGAACAGGGTTGGGAGGAGCCTGAGGCGGGGCTGGGGAGGGTGGCGAGGGTTGGGTTTGGTGGGTGAGCTGTTGCGCCATTTGTAAAAGAGGAGGACACAGATCGCGTGTGACCTTCCCTCCCTTCTGTGGCCCAGGAAGAAGCTTGGTGGCCCTCTGCTCTCCCTTGGTGGGGAGAGGGAGACTGGAAAAAAACTACCCTCCAGGAGCCCAAGAGAGAAGACAGTGGGACAGGGCAAAACCATCGAATCCCCGCTGCCTTCTCCCAGAGAAGGTTGAGTGTGCGGGGAGCAGAGACACTTGCTGCAGGAGAGCTCCTTGCCTTCTCTGGACAATCATTCATCCTGTTTTTCCTCCTTGATCTCTCCACCCCCGTCATTCCTCTCCTCCTGTCCTCCCTTCTCATCCCAGGGCTTTTCCTGTATTGTGGTCGTGCCCTCCGCTCCCTTTTACTCCCCCTTCCCCTGTCATGGACACATCCACACACCACCACAGCGGTTCACTCGCTCGCACTGTGTTTTTCATGCACGTTGAGGCTGCACTCTCTTTTTCTCTCTCTTTCCTGCAACGTCACAGTTGTATTTGGCTGCAATGGACAGTAGCAGCCATATGAGCTGGCAGTTTAAGCCCTCGGACAGTTCAAGGACGTACTGGTAACAGCGCCCTCAAATGGAACAGGTACTGAAATAAGGTCCTTCTCGCTCCACCCTTCTCCACCTCCCCAACCCTCTTCATCCCTGCACTATTTCTGCCCCGTCTCCCCCAGCCAGTGCCTTTATTCTTCACTTTCCTTTCCCCCTGCCCCCTCTCCCTCAGCCTCCCCTTGCACTTCCCTTCTCTGCCTCTTCCCACCAAGGATGAACACATAACCGATCCTCTCCTGCTGTCACCTAAGGAGACAGCATCAACCTCTTGCTCCAGGCCTGGCTGGCCACTGCCTCTGAGGTCGCCCCAAGAAGCCAGCGAATGGAGGTTCTCCTCACCTCCTCCCTCTCCTCCCTCCAGTCCCGAACCGAGTCTTGACTTCCGGGCTACAGAGGTGCATGTGCCTTGTGAATGCCTCACAGTCGACGACTCCCCCTGCTTCCAGAGCTAAGCCTCTTCTGGGAAGTCCGGGCAACTCCGCTTGCCGCCCCTTAGGGATTGGGCAGGGGCCGGCTGGTCGCCGGGCTTCATTGGCTTCCCTCAGGCAACCACCGCCCCAGATGGCTTTTACTGGACTCTCGCATCTCTGTATGTGCCAGGAACCCAGGTGCCTTCCTCCAATGGCCCTTCTACATGTCAACCTGCCCGGTGCCCACTCTGGCAAGTCACTGTCTTTTTCCAAGGAAACAACACCCTCTCTCCATCCACAGTCCCCTAGTCCCAGACCTGGTCACCGCTCAGCTCCGTGAGCACCCTCCTACATACACCGCTTGTTCAGCCCAGGCCTATGTGCCGATACAGTGGCTACTGGGTTTTCCTCCCGCAGTACATCCAGGGAGAGAAACTCTTCATCCGGTCCCTGGGACCTGTCTGAACTTGGCTCAGAAGCCGCCAGGGGAAGATTTCCCATCCCCCGTCCGCCCCCTCGCCCTCCTCCCCCACCTCCTCCCCTCCCGGCCGAGCCCCGGCAGGCACATCCGTCCGAGCGTTGCCCCGGCGAAGGGCCCGGAGACCTCGGTGCTCCTGACGGACTCCTGGCTTCTCTGGCCCCGGCACGCTCCACTGCCCACCACCCCCCGCCCCGACCCTCCCATACAGGAAGTAGAGAAAGTGTTCTAGTTCTGGTCCTGGTTCTGTTCCAGGCACTGCCGCTGCAGCTCGTGATTCGGTTCGAGTCAGTTGAGCGTGAACCGAAAGACCCGGGACCCGAGTGCGGGCAGGCTCTGAGGGCCCCCTCCGGGCGGGGTCAGTCCATCCACACCAAGCTACCGTCTGCGTCATGTTTCCCATCACGTGTCGAGAGATCAGACCCGTTCCTTCACATCTCTCCCTCCCCGTTCTCACTCTCCTCTGGATGTCACTGTCTCGCGTCACTTGCTTGGGTTGCATTGTGGGTTGGCTCTGCTGCAAGGGGCGCTTGGCTGGGCAGCGCCCCCTCCCCCCCACCCCCACGGTACCGCCGTCAGTGCATGAGCGGGGCGCCGGGGTCCGGCCCGCATGACATTGAGGCCCTCCGGAATGTCATCGCTTCCCCACTCCCTTGACCATTCACCGTGAGTGCTTCTTGCCGCTTCCTTACCCCCTACAGGTGTCTCCTGGCAGTGTCATCTCCAGTTACGTGTGTGTTCCCACTCTCACTACGAGCCTCAGGTCTCAGCAGGGCACTCCTTAGGGTCTCCTGCCGCTTCTGGGCCTCTGCTTAACCATCCAAATCTCAGTCCGTGGGGAATGTTGAGCTCTCATTGTTAAAGGAGCTTTCAACTCACACACACACACACACACACACACACACAGTCACACTGTGTTTGCTCTTTGTTGAAGCCTGAGTCCATTTAATGGGTCAGTATCTGTCATTGTTTTTCTAAGGAGGGAAGCATTTTAACCTAAAAGCCAACTGTGGGGCACGAGGGCGTGTGGAGAGACACGAGGGTGTCATGTCTCTAACCGGAGTTTCTCTTTCCCATGCAGTCAGGTGGGACAGCTGCTTGCAAGTGGGAGGCCTCGTTGGCCCCCTTAGGTCTAAAGACTTCACTGTGGTTGGGTCTGGATACTTCGAACTGGTTCTTCTACCTGCTGGCCTCTTGGGATATTAAGCAGACGATGGCAGTTGAACAGCCTGGGGTCACCCCAGAGGTGAAGTGATTTGGTCTTGCAGATAGATATTGCAGCCCACACTCGGGATTATCTGCAGGCAAGCGGCACAGGAGTAGTATGAATAGCTGCTTCCTCTCCTGGTCCTTGCACACCCTTTAGCAGAGATTCAAGCAAACAGCGGAATGGCCAAAAGCCAGGCCTCCACAGGACCTCGTGCTGTCAGAGACTTTGGTAATCAGTGCACACATTGGTAATTGGCCCCTGGTTGACTGAGAGATGGCTGTGTGAAAGTTGGAGCTTAGGTCGTGGAGAGTACTGTCTTTTAGAGAAGGAAATAGAGTTGTTAGAGACAAGTCTGGAGGCTTCTCCCTCAGGGAACAGAAGAATCCACCCCTTCCCAGAAAAAAATCGTGTAATTCAGGGTTTTGCAGGATGCCTATCTTGTCACAAGCCTGGCAGAAGCACCTAACCAGAACCTGGGTCTAGCTTGGAAAGTTAGTAGTGGATTAAAGGTAATGTCTTTCCCACAGGGTGACAAGATTTTTCTTTTTTCAGGGTGAGGGATAGTGTTAATTAAGAACGCGCCGCCCCCCCCCCCCCCCCAAAAAAAAACAAAGGGGAGCCATCGGACTGATGGCTTGAATCGACAGAACCAGGTGTCATTCTGTAAAAGATGATACTTGTGAGTTGGTGTTTCGTGGACTTCTCATTCCACCTTGTTCTCTCTCTGGTCTGGGGCACCTCTATCCCTCAGGCTTCTGGGTCATTGAGAAGAGGCCAGAACACCTGGAGCTCCCTGTCTGCTCCCTCCTGGTCCTCCCGGTCCCCATTCAGCCGGACTTCTTTCCCACCTCTGGAGCCGACACCGGCCACAGGGGAATGAGAACCTCTGGGAGAGATGGGCCCTCCTTCCTGAATTCACCCTCTGTCTCTTCTCCCTTCACCTTCTGTCCCACCCATATAGTATTTGAAGAAACTCCCTCCCTCTCAACAGCCTCAGGCCCATCCAGCACTTCCCCACTTCCACCTGAAGGTCCCACTCTCCTCCAATAGCCTTTCTGTTGGAACAGTTGCTCAGAAACACGATGGCCAGGTCCTCAGTTCAGAGTTTCTGGCCAGACAGGTCAACCTCTTTTATTTCAATCAGTCATTTGTATTTATTAAGCCCTTACTGTGTGCAGAGGCACTGCATTTCACCCATAAATATGCAGTAAAATCCAAGCTGGTGATGTGGCAAAATGCCCAAGGCACACCTGAATTCTTCTCACAGCATCAGAGCAATGCTTAGTCAAATCACACAGAGGAGGGTAGCGATCTTTCTCCCAGCCCCATTAGAATGTCTGACAGATCTTATTTTTGTAATGGTTTTTGTTAAGCACATACCAGGTGTCAAACACTGGTCCAAGCACTGGGAAAGGTACAGGTTAATTAGGATAGAGTCTCTGTCCCATATGGGGTTCACCGTCTAAGTAGGAGGGAGAACAGGTGCTTTATCCCCATTTTATAGTTGAGGAAACTGAGGCACAGAGGAGTTAAGTGACTTGCCCAAAGTCTTTCAGCAAGCAATTGGCAGAGGTGGGATTAATGCTCTTTCCCCTAGGTTATGCTGCTTCCACAGGGAGGACCCCTTCTCTACTAACGGCGAGCTGCCGATTGAGAAGTGTTTCCCAATGCTAACCCTTCACCTCCTGTGCACTTATTCTAGGTCTCTAAGGCAACATTAAGCAGTGGACCTTCTCTTCCACAGCTATCCTCTCTTATCCCTTTCCTCTCCCCGTCAAATGCAGTAACCCCATGGTAGCTTGAATGATCCCGCCCTTCATTTTCTCCTTCTCGGACTGAACAAATTGGCCCTCTCTTAGGGCTTATGGTTTTCCGAACCCCATTGCCAACCCCTTGTGCATCTGACTGGGAAATTCCCAGGCTCTTTGTCCCGGAACAAGCTCGGTCCTATTTGGAGCAATTTCAGGGCCCTGGGCCAATGGGAATGTTCCACTTGAGCTTTAAGGTTTTTGCCTCAGAAACTAAAGTCGAGACCCTGTTCAGGAAGGGATGGATGGGGGAGGACGGGGAACAGCTGCTGAGCTCTGTTTCCAAACAGATTTCATATTTTGAACCGATCTATGTCTCCTGAGTGCGTTAGACACATCCCCTCTCACCTAATCTCTCTGGGCTTTCTTTCCCATGTGAAACCTTAAGGGAAAGGACACAGGAGGGTTACGGGAATCCCTTCTTCCTTGGATGGAACTCGGTCCAGAGGGGAGGGTTTCTTAGAGGCAACGGCTTCCCAGAGGGTCTTGCTCCCATTCTGTGTTCCTCTCCCCACCCAAGGGTCCTCCAAAGTAGCCTCGATCTCACTCAAGTTCAAATACACTAATACCACTCTGAGTTGAAGGTGCGAAAAGGCTGGAAAGATTCTGCCTACCCTCATGACTCAGTTGCTGGCTTGAGAGGACCAGCCTAGGTGAAGGAATGCTGAAGGCTAGTCCAGATTTATTGGTCTTTGCCAGAAACTCCTTGTGGGAATAGGGTTTCTGGGCAGGATCCTGGAAGCTGCCCGAAGTGAAGAGGCGGGAGACGTTCACCTCCCTGACTTAAGCAGGTTAACATTGGTCTCAGGAGCGTGTCCTGTTTAGGTTGTTGGTTATCCTTCAATCCTGCCTTGAGGAGGCAGTGAAAAGGCAGATGGGCCAAGGTCGTGCATGTGTCACTCGCCCTCTTTAGGCCACGAATATCAAGATTTTTGTCCTCTATGTTTTGCGAGACTCGGTGCAGGTGGAGGGATGGGGAGTGGGAGGCACTGTGTTGTGATCTGGAGGCGTTTTCAGAGTGAAAGCATTGGTCGTGTGGGCGTTTTCCTCTCGCCTTTCTTCCCCTGCACCCCGAGGGCTCCTGAGGGCCTTGGGAGAGCAGGGGGCTACTGGGCATGGATGCAGCAAGGAGGAAGGCGGTGACCGCGGTGGGCATACTGACCTTTGACCGGGCTCGAATGATAACTGGATGTCCTCCTGGGTCAGGGGCTCGGGTTAGAGCCCCTTACGGCAACCCGAGCCAGAGAGACCGTCTAGATGGAGATGACATGATTGTTCAGGTCCTGGAGTCGCTTCTAGTCGACCTGTCATAACTCTTGATTTCTTCTTTTTTTTTTGTCTTCCTCCAGTACACCTCCAGCATGAGAGCTAAATACCTCGCTACCAACCAGCCGCGCCCCGACTCTGGCAGTGTGCATTAAAAACACCAACACCCACTGACCCGATTGCAAACGTGCCAACTCTGCGTCTCTCCCCATCCCGTGCCCGCAGAACTTCCCTCTCCCCCCACCCTTCCATGCCAGCCCTGCTCTTCCCGCTTCTACGTAGCTCTCCTCCGTCCTCACTCCCGGGACCCGTCCACTGGGAGTCTGAGAGGCGGCCCCATTGCAGATGGAGTCGGGAACGTTGGGTGCAGCCCGGGGAGAGAGCAGTGCTCCAGTCAGACGGCCGAGAGAGAGAGTGCTCGCCGGCCTGTTGGGGCCCCTCGGCCGACGCCCAGTTGCGTGCTCGTTCTGAAAAGGGATCAGGATTATTGCAAACCCATATCCTCATCCTCTCCCTCCACCACATCCTCACCCTTCCTGCAGAGGGACTGGATGTAAGTTGCTCTAGGACTCCAATCTCAAGTTATCCCTTATGGTGCTTCTCTCATTTGTTCCGGATCAGCTTGAAGATGGAGGAGCTTCGAGTCCACTCCATTTACGTCCACGGCAGGAAGACGGCCGCACAGACACCCACTGGCTGCCCACGGGAATGGTGATCTTCCCTCCCCGCACCCCCAACACAACCCCCCCAGTCGCCCAACTACTTTGGTTCCAATCTCCCGAAAGTTGAGTCTTCTCTAGGGCTCGGTCCCAGGCTTGTGGCTAGACCATGCCGATGTTTTCCCTTCTACCTTACCAGCCCTTTAAAGCAGTGATCTCGATATCATCACTCTGTCCCGGTTACCAGGCTTGGACTTCTCCAGGAGAAGCAAGGCAGGATCTCAGCATGAGCGAGTGGCCCTCGGTTGACCCTTGCCCCTACTGAGTGTCTCGCTTCGGTCTTTCAGGTCCACTTGTCTGTGTCCCCTCCACCCTTGCCTCCGGCCTCATTTCCAGCACTGTCTTTCTGAGCTCAGTCTGGCCCTCCTAGGACCACAGGAGTGGCAGCTTCCCAGGTGCCAAATTCCTCCCCAAAACTTGGCAGCTTTTTTCTTTTTCTTTTCTCTCTCTCTCTCTCTCTCTCTCTCTCTCTAATCTAGGGAAAGCACCTGGACCTTCATCTTGAAGTAAAATCGCAGGGCTCAGTCAACACTGGCCACCATGGCCAACTATCAGCTGCTGGTTTTATTTTTTCAGTTAAGTTTCTATCTAGAAATAGAAGTGTCCGCCTTAGCGAGGCCCCAGCATCAAAGCGATCTCTGCTCTAGGGCCACACACACTCTGGGATCAAAAAAAAAAACAGCCAAGGCTCATAACATAGCTGTGAATAATGGAGTTAGCTGTTTCTCCCTCCTGCTGCTCCTCCTCTTTCTCCTCCTGGTGCTGCACACTTATCCTAGGTTCATTCGACTGGGCCCAGATTACAGACAGGGCAGCAGAGTCTCCTTCCTTGCTCCATCCCCCATTAAGGTGGCTTGACTACCTATCCTCAGTGGAAGATTCACCCTCCCTGGAATTTTGAGGACAGAGAAGTCAATGGACCTAGGTGGGGAATTCACCTCTCCTCTGGTCCCGCAACTTAGCCCAGTTGTCAGGAAAGGGAGATTGAGACCTGAATTTGATCTCTAGGCAGTTAGCCTGCTCCTGACAAGTACCAGCAGCTCAGCTAGGCTGCCCTATTTCCTTACCACTAAAACTCTGCAGCTCTTGGGCTGGCCGAAGCTACCATGGGCAACCTGATGGACGGGCGGTCAGGGCCGTGGGATCCATTCTGTTTCTGGTCACACTGACATATTGCACGTGTCTCTGGCCTCTTTATTTCACCTGCCTCACTTTGGTGAGGTGGGCTAGGGAAGAGACAAGATTTACTTTTGAGGTGCTCTGAGAGGCTCCCGACATGAAAAGCCCTGTCTCAGTGCAGAGTGCTTTTTTTATTCCACTTCCAACTTCGCTGCTGACCTCCTTCTGCCAACTTCCCTGCCATCCCCCGCCCCCCGAGCTTATTTAACTGATGAAGAGCTGATTCTTCCCAGAGAAGCAGGGCACTTCAGCTTAGATAACCCTGAGTCTGACCAAACCACTGAAATCCTGGGTTGGCCACTGACCTTGAGGTGAGGGAGCGAGAAGGAGGCCCCGCTGGCAGTGAGGATCGGCGGAAACACCGAATCCATCGGTCCCCTGTCCTTCGCAGTTGAGCAAAGTAAAGGCGTTTGGGTAGATTTGACCCTAGTTTACAGATAGATATAGATACTGTGGCTCTTTCTAAGAGAATAATTGATGCTAATGAACAAACACATTCCCGTTTGTCCTGGAAATGGCCAGCCCAGCTCCATCTCTTTGAGCAGTTATAAATTTCTCCCCACCAAGCCTTTCCTCTCAGTAAACCCTATCAATTGCTCATTGTGGGTTAAAAAATTAAAGCATCCAAGTCTCTTCCCGGCGCTGCCCTAATTGCTTGTCCCGTAGGGTCTAGCGTTTGGGACAAGAAGGATGAGGCAAGAGAGAATCCCACCCCAAACTTCAGTCAAACCCTCATTTCAGGGAATGGGCCATTTTAAGGGGAGAGAATCGAGGGGCAGAAAGGTTGCCCCTGGGCATGGAGCAGGGGGGAATTGGCCCCGCTCACCCCAGAAGGTAAGCGAGGGTCCTGCACTTCCTTGCGGTCTTAAGTCCTTCAACTGCACCCGGCCCCTGCTCGGGCTTAGCCGCCAGTCATCCCAGCCCAAGCGTTGACCTCAACGTGTACTGATGAGCGCTGGACCCCCCCATCTTGGCTCTCAGGGCTGCCTCAAGAGTGGGGGTGGGGCAGCAGGCGAGCTCTCTCCGGTCACCATCTGGCCTGACCAGGCCAGTCAAACCTCGGGCAAGCTGCATCGGTGGCATCTGGAACCAAGGCTGTTCTTGATAAGGAGTTCACCCTTGGTCTGAAGACCAGCTGCCTGGCTGCAACGTGACCTGGAAAACGTCGACGCTCTACACGGAAGGCCAAGCCGTTTTTATTTATTGGACCGAGCTGTTCTCTCAAACACCGGAGAGAGGGACTGGCAAAGAGTGACTGCAGAGGTGAGAGAATTTGGTGACCTGGGCCCAGCTGGGCAGTCGTAGGAGGGACCAGTCTGTCGGGATCAGCTGGGCGGTCACAGACTTTGGTCAAAAATCTCAATCCCGGTGACCTCAGAGGACCTTAGAACTCAACATCTCATCGGACTGCAAGCTCCTTCCTTCATTATTTGGAGCTCTTTGAGGGCAGGGCTTGTGACTTTTGTGAGTTCTCAGCTCCTAGCCCACCAAGGGCCCTCAGATATTAAACCTATTGACCTCCACCTGCCCGGAGGAGCTTTTTCAAACTCCTCCCCGAAGACGAAGACGTCAGTGAGGAGCCAAGGGGCATTTTCTTTGTGCATCTGACTCCTATTTTCATGGCCCCACCTGAGACACCACCACCTGAGGTGCCAAGACTGTGGGGCTCGCTCTCTCTCCTCCTCCTTTCCTCCCCCCACCCTTGTTTTATCCCTCCTTCCCCACTCCCCTCCCCCCACATCGGCTCCCAAGCCCAGCGAAGCTGAGAGGGAGTGTCGGAAAGGATCTCTATCATCTCATCCACAAGCAAATATTTTTACAGCCTCCCCGCTCCCCTCACCTTCTCCAGTCCCACTGCCACGCACTGCATTTTGGACGCTCTCTGTGGTTGAGCCTCGGGCCTACGTGTCATTCTGTTAGAAGCACAAACGTGGTCCTCAGCTTTGTCTGGTATGTTCAGTTCTCGCTCCACTTCACCCTCATGAGCAAAAAATGGAAAACAGAGGATAAACAAAAAAAAGCCCTCTGATTTGGGGAAGGAACTGCAATCTCTTCCAAGCACATGAACATGTCCACAATGTGAAATGTAAATAGCATGTTGGGCTCTCACGTCCAGTGTTCAAGACTGCATTGTACTTGTAAAGGAAATCCAACTCCAGACTTGGCTGTGAATCTCTCGTGCTGTCTTGGGAATCTTAACTATAGTGTTTGTATCCTGTCTGTAATCTTTTAACACCGTTCATTTTACTTATTGATAAAAAAAAAGGGTTCAAATGTAAATCTGAGCATTTGGAGTGAGGTTTTCTCAATATATGTCCAGCCCAACCTGAGAAAGGGGGATGGGTTGCTCCTTTGGTTTTATTTTGGGTGTGTTTTTCTTTCTTTTTTTTTTTCTTCCCCCAAATCGCCTTCCAGCCCCCTGACCGTTTCCCCATTCTAGAAAGTGCTCAAATGTCCCCACATGCAGCTGGCCCCCTCACAGGGATACTCCGGACACAGCTTAGTGCAGGGAGAGAAATGGTGGCCACCCAAGAGGAAGGTTGCTGGAAAGTCACCATTTCTCCTAGAGAAAGAGGTCCAAACAACTCGTGTTGCATCATAAGCTCAGTAGTAGCTCCCATAACTCCTGGTCTTACATTTCCTGACTCGGGGGTGGTGGCTTAGACAAGACAGGAGCAGGAGAGCTCCAGATCCCACCTGATTGTGGTTCCAAACAGGCTGGAGAAGGTGGAGGGCAATACAGAAATGCTGTCTGGAATGACTTGGGGTGTCACGGGCAAGGTTGGGATAGGTTGGTTCAGAGTAACCTCCAAGAGCTCATATTGTGTTCTGGACAGCTCAAAGAAACCAGAGCAGCTCAGAACTGTGGCTCCCAGGAGCCAGGACCTAACTCCCAGACCATGCCCTATGCCTCTATTCCAGGGAGCTTGTCTTCCCAGCTCCAGGAAGAGAGAGAGGATTCCTCCTTTTGTCCTCATCTGTGGACCAGCAGGGAGAAATTTACCCCCTGTTCTTCTGTGGTCTGAGAGCTAATATGGAGACCTGTCACATCCCCCAGAGAAGCAGATCACCAGCCCCCTTCCAGCTCACTCCTTTTCTTGGCTCAGGAAGCCTGTAGTCGAACATGAGACACTTTAGTTCCCAGAAAATCAGCTGGCTCTTGCCTTCACGTCACTCAAGTTGTGTAGTTTTTTGTGTTCCAAAGTCCCCTGCCACAAGCCTCTCTTCTCCAGCCAGGGGTGAGTGGATTTATGTGTGTAGTATCTTATATGCTCTCCTCCTGCCCCCAGATTGACTATTTCTCTAATCCAGATCTACCAAGGAGGAGGCCTCTCGGGACTCAGACTTGGCTAGGGCTCACTTGTATGCACATGGATGCATGCACATGCACACACACGTGCATGTGCGTGCGCGCGCACACACACACCCCACACGTAGTTGCTCTTTGGTTTTTGTCCTGGCCAAGCTCCCTGAGGAGGAGTAGCAAATGAGACATTCTTGGTGGTCCCAGCAGCCCGCTCTTCTGGGACTCCGCTTGCCTAGGCCTGATTGGTCTGCTGATTGACGGGAAAGGGGATTGTCCTAGGATTGTGGAGCTGGACCAGAGAGAGGATTTCCAGGGAATGGATAAAGCTATCCCTTTTGGAGTGGTCCTGGAGGCTCCCTCGACTCTCCGTACCCACGCCTCACTATGCAATTCCAAATGGTATTTTATTTCTCACTGTCGAGGCCTGGGAAGGGCCTTCTCCCATGGCCTGGATCTGCCCTCGGCTCCTGGGATCTCCTTGGAGAAAGGGGTATCTCAACTTGGGTGTCCAGGGAAACTGACCTGTAAACCTACCCTTGGGCCTTTTGTACTTATTTCTGTTTTGTTTCTAACCATAATGGTTGTATATCATACCACTTTATATACATTATATATAATATATAAATATATATAATTTTTTTAAGAGACTTTGGACCTCCTAGTTCCTTTTGCAAGTCCCTGCGCTTGCCCCAACATATTTTTTAAATCACGAGGGTTGAATTGAGGCTTGAACCCAGTTTTGTATTTTTTATTTTAACTTCAGTAGTTTCATGGATGTACTGTAGCTATTTTTTATTGTGGTTTTTTTGGGTTGGTTTTTTTGGTTTGGGATTTTTTTTTTTGCAACTAGTTAAAACAAAAACTCTTCAATGTAATTTCCGTGGTTTCTATTCAGCTTGGGTTTAATGTTTTAAAATAAACAAGTGGAAAAAATAAACTCTTCCTGGATTCTTCTTAAGCCACCTTCCTTGCTCCCCTTCACCCTAAGGAGGTAGCCTGGGACCTGGTGTTTGCTTTCTGGGGTTAGATCACATCATCATCTTGTCTTTCCAGCTGCGGTCAGTTCACACTATTGGAAAGCGGGTGTCTCTCAAATGTGTCTGCTGAGTGGTCTTGGACAAATCACATTTTTAGGGTATTGGTTAAGGAATTACTATGTGTCGAGCCCTGTTTTAAACACTGGGGTAGATAGAAGATAATGAGATTGGACACAGTCTCTGTCCCACATGAGGCTCACAGTCTAAATTGGACACAGGAGGATTTAATGCCCATTTTACAGAAGAGGCACAGAAAAGTTAAATGACTTGCCCATGATCACACAGCAGACAAGTGGCAGGGCTAGGATTAGAACCCAGGTCTTCTGACTCCCAGGCTCGTGTTCTTTCAAGCTGGCAAATTAGCTCAAAAATTATGTTTAAAAGAAGGATTATGCTGCAGAATTTCTTCCAACCTCTCCCATATTCATTGACTTGTGAAATGAAAATTTAGAGATGTTAGCTGGTACATCCAAGACAATAAGGCCAAGGACAAGGAGGGCACCCATCACACAGTTTGTCGTAGCAAGCTGTTGCTATCGTCTAAGACCAAATGCTGGATTGGATAGGCACACCCGGTAATCACATTTTTTACATTCTTAGGTTGCAGCCCTGGCTATCTCATCATAAGGACACAGAAGAGCAGTCGGTAAGATGTGAACATGCAAAAGTGGATCTTGTATTATGTGATTTACTGCACCATATTTTTGTTGTGAAGGGCACCAAGGTGAACAGAATTGTGTTGACTCAGGAAGTTGTGTCCATTCGGTGTTTGGTGATGGGGTTCAATACTCAAATACCAAAAAGCAGTGCCAGAGAATTTGTTTCACTTAATTTTAGGGGATGAAGGTAAGAAACATTCCACCCATGGGAAATAGTGCCGTTTGGTTGAGAAGTCTGTTTGCTGAGCCTCTGACCATTGAGATGCAGAAGATTGGTAAGTATAAGGAGTATATCCCAATGGAGTGTCCACTCCTGATGGATTGATTCTCTGAAATATAGACTTTTCAACCCCACCTGCCCACACTGTACTGAGTGCTGAGGTAGAGCCAAGATAATCAGGTTGGACACAGTCCGTGTCCCACACGGGGATCACAGTCTTAATGTCTTAATCCCCATTTTACAGATGAGGAACCTAAGGCACGAAGAAGTTATTTGCCCAAGGTTACACAGAAAGCTAGTGGCAGAGCCAGTATTAGAACGAGGTCTTCTGATTCCCAGGCCTGTGTTCTTTCCACCAGGCCGCACTGCTTCACATGAAATAATAATAACTCCCTAATAATAATAACTGGTTTTATTTAAACTCTCACTCTGTGCCAAGCACTATACTAAGCGCTGGGGTCGTTACAAGACAACTGGATCAGACACAGTCCCTGTCCCACACAGGGCTCACAGTCCAAGTAGGAAGGAGAATAGGAATTGGATCCCCGTTTTTACAGATGAGGATATCGAGGCACAGAGAAGCTAAGTAATTGGAACAAGGTGGTGGCAGAGCTAGGATTAGAACCCAAGATCCTTGAGTCACTCAGAGGGATTGCATAGGTAGGTCAGAAGGGGTTACCTGAGTTCCGGAGGGGGTGGTATCTCACTGCCAGCCCTGACCCAGGCCATTCTTGCCCCACTCCAGAAGGATTCTAAGGGTTGAGGCCATGCTCATTTGTATACACGCATGAGTACATAAATTCATTCATTCAGTTGTATTTATTGAGTGCTTACTATGTGCAGAGCACTGTACTGAGTGCTCGGGAAAGTACATTACAATAATAAACAGTGACATTCCCTGCCCACAGTGAGCTTACACTCTAGAGGCTGGGAGACCGACGTGAATATGAATAAGTAAAATTACAGATAGGAACATAAGTGCTGAGGACCTGGGAGAGGGAAGAGCAAAGGGAGCAAGTCAGGGCGATGCAGAAGGGTGTGGGAGATGAGGAAAAGTGGGGCTAAGTGTGGGAAGGCCTCTTGGAGGAGATTTGCCTTCAGTAAGGCTTCAAAAAGGGTGAGAGTAATTGCCTGTCGGATTTGAGGAGGAAGGGCGTTCCAGGCCAGAGGCAGGACGTGGGCTAGGGGTGGGTAGCGAGACAGGCAAGATTGAGGCACAATGAGAAGGTTAGCCCTAGAGGAGTGAAGTGTGCCAGCTGGGTTGTGCTGGACTGTAGGAGAGAATGCACACTGGGCATATGCAGAACCAAAGTGGCGTTCAGATGGTCCCGTGTTCAGGAGCATTCATTCAATCCACTGTTTTTATTGAGCCCCTACTGTGTGCAGAGCACTGTACTAAGTGCTTGAAAGAGTACAGTACAACAGTAAACAGACATACATGCCTAAGTTCAAGTTTAGGGTGCTCTGTCATCTCTTGTTGTTCAGCTTTTTTTCAAAAGGGTGTTTCATAATAATAATGGTATTTGTTAAGCACTTACTATGTGCCAAGCACGGTTCTAAGCACTGGGGTAGATACAACATTATCAGGTCGCACCGTCTTAATCCCCATTTTACAGATGAGGTAACTGAGGTACAGAGAAGTCAAGTGACTTGCCCAAAGTCACACAGCTGATCAGTGGCAGAGCTGGGATTAGAACCCACGACCTCTGACTCCCAAGCCCGTGCTTTTTCCACTAAGCCATGCTGCTTCTCTAATGAAACACTGATTTGGTATTTCTTGCCTAAAAAACATAAGACCCATAAAATATCTGTTTTATGTATTGATATTTTGAATGTCCCATTTTAAAAAATACCATTAGTTTTCTTAAAATAAAAAGTAATTGGAATTAATGATCATACTTACTCCAGAACCCCAGCTGAAAAGAAAGTAAATGTGCTGTCCTATATACCAGGCACAAGTAATAAGTTTAGGCTTAAGGGGATTCCTTCCATTTAAGATTTTTTTCGATGCTAGTTTAATTTTAAATAGGTGCAACCCCAAAGGTTGTAGTAAAATGCTCTTTGAAAAGGAAAGTTGTAAAGCCTCCCTCTCTGCCTCTCACCGCAGTGGTTTAGCCAGCTTGGTAGAGGGCGTCTAAATCAGGGGGCCAAGAGTCAGTGCCTAATCCGTTTCCTCCTTATGGACAGTGCTTCCCAGGAAGTTCCATGAGTTGAAATCTTTTGGCCAGTTTTCCTTCTCTTGGAGGCCAAGAATGGCAAGCTATGGCAGTCTTCCCCAAACATGGCTGGCTTGCTTCTCTGTTGACCATTTACCAGGACCACGGTGAGCCCAGGCCCCTTACCCAGGATTCAAACCTCTAATTAGCCATTGCTCCCCACCCCTCCCCATCCTAGAGTGACCAACAGCTCACCCCTTTCCACAGAAATGCTGAACAACTGGGAAAAAAGTGGTTATTTCCTCAATCCCACAAGTTCTGAATACTCAGTTTACTTGATTTGTGGTACTTTAAATACTTTGGCCCCACTCCTTGTAGGTCATGTAAATTCGATCAATTTATTGAACACTTACGGTTTGCAAAGCACAGTACTTAGCTTGGGAGAATACAGTACAAAAGACTGGGAGTAGAAGATCCCGAGCCCACAGACGAGAGGGGGAAACAGTCATTAAAATAAATTATAGGTGGATATGTTGATAAGTACTGTGGGCCTGGGGAGAGAAGTGAAGATCAAAGTGCTTAAAGGGAACAGACCTAAGGGCGTAGTTGAAGCAGAAAGGAAAGCTGAGACTGGGAAATGAGGGCTTAGCTGCTAGAAGGCCTCTTTGAGGAGATGTGATTTTAGTAGGGCTTTAAAGATGAAGAGAATTGTGGTCTGTTGGAGATGAAGGGGGAAGGAGTTCCAAGCCACTGTGAGAACAAGGGCAAGGGGTCAGGGGTGACAGAGACAGAGATTGAGATGCAGTATTAGCAGTATTAGTATTAGTATTGGCATTAGAGGATTGAAATATGGGGGCTGGGTTGTAGTAGACTAGCAAATTGAGGTAGGAGGGGGAGAGCTGATTGAGTGCCCTAAAGCCAAGGGTAAGGAGTTTCTGTTCGATGCAAAGATGGATGGGCAACCATCGAGAAGCTTTTGAGAAAAGGGAAGATGTGGACTGAACATTTTTTAGGAAAATGATTTCTTCAGCTGAGTGTAGTAGGGACTGGAGAGAGGACGTAGGGAGATCAGTGAGAAGGATGATGGGCTATAATAAGTGCTTGGGCCCCAGTGGTTGAGGTTAGGATGGAAAGGATGGGACAGATTTCGCACCGTTTGTTTCTCTCTTTTGTTTCTATATTCAGTTGTCTTAAAATTTTTTATACACTGGTCCCTGCTGATATATACCTGATTGTATATTCCCAGAAGGGTAAGGGCCATACTTGTTTACTTGTTTTTTTCAGGGGTGGAGAATGTCTCATCAGATTGTTTTTTTTTAAATGGTATTTGTTAAGCACTTACTATAATAATAATAATAATGATGGTATTTGTTAAGCGCTTACTATGTGCAGAGCACTGTTCTAAGCGCTGGGGTAGAATCAGGGTGATCAGTTTGTCCCACGTGAGGCTCATAGTTAATCCCCATTTTCCGGATGAGGTAACTGAGGCACAGAGAAGTTAAGTGACTTGCCCACAGTCACACAGCTGACAAGAGGCAGAGCTGGGATTCGAACCCATGACCTCTGACTCCCAAGCCCGGGCTCTTTCCACTGAGTCACGCTGCTTCTCTGTGTGTCGAAAACTGTTCTAAGTACAGGGGTAGATATAAATTAATTAGGTTGGGCACAATCTCCGTCCCGCATAGGGCTTACAGTTTAAGTAGGAGCTTTTATCCTTTTTTAATCAACTATTTGGTGTGCAGAGGCCTCAACTATAATTATTTATGATACTGTCGATGCCTTGGAGAGCTGGTAAGGTTCTCCCCATTGGAGTTTCCTTTATTTGCATCATAATTCCAAAATGCCATCTTCTGTGTTTCTGTGTGTGGAGACCCTTCCTGATGTGATTCTGCTTTTCCTCATACTTTGCCCAAGGAACAGGGAGCCTTCATAATTTTCCCCAAACATTATGGGGTCTTGTGCCAGTATCTTGGCAGAGGCATGTGGGAGGATGGGTTCGGGTCACCTTGGAGAACATTCGGGCTTTTATCATTTATCAGCATTCGGGCTGATGGGGCAAGCTGCCATTTTTTGCATTTGCCCAAACCACTAGAGAACAGTCTGCTGGACACCCTAAGGCTAGTGATAACAAGCATACTGAGTGTGACCAATCACTAGAAGCTTCACTTGTAGGAGAGGAGAGTCTGTCTCTTTGGAAGGGGGATGTACAGATTTTCTGTATGGAAACTCTTTCTTGAGATAAGGGAATTGTCTTCTCCCCAGGAAGGTTCCAGCAGTTAGATGTGAGGACTCTTTTTCTGCCCTCATCCATTCAATCATATTTATTGACTGCTTACTGTGTGCTTACTCTTGGGAGAGTACAATACAATAAATATTCCCTTTCCCTGCCCACAAGGAATTTACAGTCTAGAAGGGGAGACAGACATTAATATAAGTAAATAAATTACAGATATGTATATAAGTGCTGTGGGGCTGGGAGGGAGTGGTGAATAAAGGGAGCAAGTCGGGGCAACACAGAATCGGCTCCTGGAGATGGTTCAAGGCACAACATTCTGACAGTTACACTCCCCACCTTCAAGACGTTAATGAAGGCACATCTCCTCCAAGCGGCCTTCCCTGATGAAGCCCTCCTTTCCTCCTCTTCTACTCCCTTTTGCATCACTCTGACTTGTTCCCTTTATTCCCCCCTCAGACCCATAGTACTTGTGTAGATAGCCATAATTTATATTAATGCCTATCTCCTCCTCTGGACCGAAAGCTTGTTGTGGGAAGGGAATGTGTCCATTATATTGCTATATTGCGCTCTCCCAAGTGCTTAGTACAGTCCTCTGCATATAGTAAGTGCTCAATAAATATGATCAGTCAGTGGCATTGTCACTTGGGGCCTCACCCTCCTCCTGCAGCTAAGGCTAGAGTCTGCATTTTCCCATCATTCCCAGAGATATTCCTTGACTGCTGTTGCTCCACTCTTTTCTCCCAGGGAGTATGGAAGGTCTCCCCCCACCTCCATCCTCATCCCTCCAACCCCTGAGCATGGGCAAGCACTGATCACCAAGATCGATCCATCAATCAGTGCTATCTATTGAGCAGCGCTTTCATTCATTCACTCAATAGTATTTATTGAACGCCTACTATGTGCAGAGCACTGTACTAAGCGCTTGGAATGGACAAGTCGGTAACAGATAGAGACAGTCCCTGCCCTTTGACGGGCTTACAGTCTAATCGGGGGAGACGGACAGACAAGAACAATAGCAATAAATAGAATCAAACTTAATGTGCACAGAGCACTGTACTAAGTCCTGGGGAGAATAATACAACAGAGTGGGTAGACAGGATCCCTTCCCACAATGAGCTTACAATCTACGGAGGGAAACAGGCATTAATATAAATAAATTGCTGATCCGTATACATGGATTTTCTCCCTTTATTCTACCCTCTTTTGGCCCCACAGCACTTTTACAATTCATTTATTTATTTATATTAATGTCTGTCCCCCGTCCCCTCCACCCCAACCCCCACCCCCTGCCACCAGACTGTAAGCTCATTGTGGGAAGGGAACATGTCTACCAACTCCGTTATATTATTCATTCATTCATTCAATCGCATTTATTGAGCGCTTGCTGTGTGCAGAGCACTGTACTAAGCACTTGGAAGGTACAATTTGGCAACAAATAGAGACAAATCCTACCCAACAACGGGCTCACATTCTAGAAGGAGGGAAACAGACAACAAAACAAAACAAGGAGACAGGCATTACATTCTCCCAAGAACTTAGCATAGTGCTCTGCACACAGTAAGTGTGCTCAGCAAATAAGATTGCTTACATAAGTTCTATGGCATTCGAGGGTGGGGTGAATATCAAGCTCTTAAAGTGCACAGACATGCAGAAGGGAGAGGCGGGTCAGGGAAATGAGGGCTTAAAGGGGGACGACCTCTTGGAGATACGTGTGTTTTGAAAGTGGGGAGACTGGCGGTCTGTCCTATGTGGACGGGGAAGGAGTTCCAGGTCAGAGGGAGCAACGTGGCTGCTTGCAGAAGTTCTGTGGGGTTGAGGGTGGGGGCATATCAAGTTCTTAAAGTCCGTAGACGATGCAGAAGGGAGAAGGGAGTGGAGGAAACGAAGGCTTCGTCGGGGAAGGCCTCTTGGTGGAGATGTGTGCTTTGAAAGAGGGGAGACTGGTGGTCTGTCCTATGTGGAAGGAGTTTCAGGTCAGAGAGACCACGTGGTTGCTTGCATAAATAAGTTCTGTGGGGTTGAGGGTGGGGGCGTATCGAGTTCTTCGTTCAATCGTATTTATTGAGCGCTTACTGTGTGCAGAGTACTGTACTCCAGCGCTTAGAACAGTGCTCCGCACATAGTAAGCGCTTAACAAATACCAGTATTATTACTGAGTTCTTAAAGTCTACAGAAGGGAGAGGAGAGTCGAGGAAAAGATGGCTTAATCGGGGAAGGCCTCCTGGAGGAGATGTGTCCTTTGAAAGAGGGGAGACTGGTGGTCTGTCGGATGTGGAGGGGGAAGAGGGAGGACGTGGGAGAGGTTTTCCTCAGGAGGTGGCGCTGTTGGACTGTTTGAGCGCCTCCACGGGGCGGCTACTGCTGCCGCCGCCGCCGCCGCCAGAGGCTCCAGTCATTCATTCATTCAATAGTATTTATTGAGCGCTTACTATGTGCAGAGCACTGGACTAAGCGCTTGGAATGGACAACTGGGCAACAGGTAGAGACCGTCCCTGCCCAATGACGGGCTCACGGTCTAATCGGGGGAGACAGACAGGCTGGGGCCCCAGCCAGACATGCGGCAGCTGGGCCCCAGAGTGGCCCGGGTGCGGTCTCGGGAGGCCAGAGGAGCAGTCTCAGCCATCTGGACTTTCTGTGACCCAGTTTGGGGGGGAGGGGACCATCCCTCTCTGGCCCTAGACCCCTAACAGTTTGATTCTTTAATAATAATGGTATTTGTTAAGCGCTTACTATGTGTCGAGCACTCTTCTAAACTCTGGCGTAGATGCAGGGTAATCTAGTTGTCCCACGTGGGGCTCAGAGTCTTAATCCCCATTTTACAGATGAGGTCACTGAGGCACAGAAAAGTTAAGTGACTTATCCAAGGTCACACAGCAGACAAGTGGCAAAGCTGGATTAGAACCCACGGCCTCTGACTCCCAAGCCCATGCTCTTTCCACTGCGCCACCCTGCTTCCCTGGAGCTGTCTTTCAGCTGGAGCTCTGGGAAGCAAGGACTGAAAAGCCTTGCCCAGCCTAGTCCTTCCCAGTTTAGCCCTCATTCATTCATTTATTCAATCATTTATTGAGCGCTTACTTGTGCAGGGCACTGTACTAAGCGCTTGGAATGTACAATTCGGCAACGGATAGAGACAATCCCTGCCCAGTGACGGGCTCGCGGTCTAAACGGGTAGAGAAGGACAGCAAAGCAAAACAGAACAAAACAAGACCACATCATCAAGATAAATAGAATCAAGGGGATGTGCACCTCATTAACAAAATAAATAGGGTAATAGATAATATATACAAATGAGCACAGTGCTGAGGGGAGGGGAAGGGGAGAGGGAACAGAAGGAAAGGGGGGCTCAGTCTAGGAAGGTCTCTTGGAGGAGGTGAGCCCTCAGTAGGGATTTGAAGAGGGGAAGAGAGTTAGTTTAGCGGAGATGAGGAGGGAGGGCCTTCCAGGACAGCGGGAGGACGTGGGCCAGGGGTCGACGGCGGGACAGGCGAGAACGGGGGACGGCGAGGAGGTGGGCGGCAGAGAAGCGGAGTGTACGGGGTGGGAGGTAGAAAGAGAGAAGGGAGGCGAGGTGGGAGGGGGCAAGGTGATGGAGAGCTTTGAAGCCAAGAGTGAGGAGTTTTTGTTCCATGTGAAGGTTGATAGGCAACCACTGGAGGTTTTTGAGGAGGGGCGTGACATGCCCAGAGCATTTCTGTAGGAAGATGATCCGGGCAGCAGAATGAAGAATAGACTGGAGTGGGGAGGGACAGGAGGAAGGGAGACCCGAAAGGAGGCTGACACAATAATCCAGTTGGGATATTAGGAGAGATTGTACCAGCAATGGATTGAGAGGAAAGGGTGGATCTTGGCGATATTGTAAAGGTGAGACCGGCAGATTGGTGACAGATTGGATGGGACTTGCAGCAGCTGGGCCCCAGCGTGGCGCGGGTGGCATCTCGGGAAGCCAGAGGAGCAGTCTGTGCGATCTGGACTTTCTGCGACCCAGTTTTGAGGGGAGGGGACCATCCCTCTCTGGCCCTAGACCCATAACAGTTTGATTCTTCAATAATAACAATAATAATAATGGTATCGTTAAGAGCTTACTATGTGTTGAGCACTCTTCTAAGCGCTGGGATAGATGCAAGGTAATCTGGTTGTCCCACGTGGGGCTCACAGTCTTCATCCCCATTTTACAGATGAGGTCACTGAGGCACAGAAAAGTTAAATGACTTGCCCAAGGTCACACAGCAGACAAGTGGCAGAGTCTGGATTAGAACCCAGGCCTCTGACTCCCAAACCCATGCTCTCTCCACTGAGCCACCCTGTTTCCCTGGAGCTTTCTTGCAGCTGGAGCTCTGGGAAGCAAGGACCGAAAAGCCCTGCCCAGTTTAGCCCTCATTCATTCATATTTATTGAGCGCTTCCTATGTGCAGAGCACTGTACCAAGCGCTTGGAATGTACAATTCGGCAACAGATAGAGACAATCCCTGCCCAATAACGTTTAGTTACGGTCTCAATGGGGGAGACGGACAGCAAAACAAAACAGAACAGCCTAGCCCTGGAAGAAGAGCAGTTTTCAACTGGGACTGTCAGAGAGCCCTAAAAGCAGGCAGAGACTCTCTCTTTCGACTCTTGGTTGTTGATAAGGTGGCTGGCTGGCAGAGAGGTCTCTGCAGTTGGACTCTTTGGGGAGCTTCGGATAAGTCATTTCTGCCTTGCCATGATTAATTCTGTGGGGGAGGGAAGTGACTTAAAGGCAAATCTGCCTCAGTTTTCCTCAGCAGCAGAACTCTCCGAGAGGCTGCTCTGGAGAAATTTCCCCTTGTTTATGTATTCATTAAGCGATTACCAGCCGCCAGGTACTGTACTAAGTGCTGGGTGGATACATGCTAATCAGGTTGGACGATACAAACCATTTCCCACATAGGGCTCACAGTCTTCGTCCCCATTTTACAGATGAAGTAACTGAGGCACAGAGAAATAAAGTGACTTGTCCAAGGACAAGAAGCAGATAAGTGGCAGAGTGGGGATTAGAACCCAAGACCTCTGACTCCCAGACCCATGCACTTTCCATTAGGTCTGGTGCTTCTCACAGGGCCTCCGTAAGGTATTATAGATACTAGAATGCTTGGGAGTCGGAGGTCATGGGTTCGAATGCCGGCTCCGCCGCTTGTCAGCTGTGTGACTTTGGTTAAGTCGCTTAACTTCTCTGTGCCTCAGTTCCCTCATCTGGAAAATGGGGATTAACTGTGAGCCTCACGTGGGGCAACCTGATGACCCTGTATCTACCCCAGCGCTTAGAACAGTGTTCTGCACATAGTAAGCGCTTAACAAATACCAACATTATTATCATTATCATGGGAGGCTTGGTTCTCCCCAGGTTTCTAAAATGACTGTTGACGTCAGAGATAATGTGAGCAGTGTCCTACCAGGGACTCCAGGGATGCGTGATCAATCAGTAATGCTCATTAAGCACCTACTTTGTGCAGTGTTGTGCTGAATTTAGTACATTAGAATTAGGTGATCCCTGCCCTTGAGGAGATTACAATTTAGCAGGGGAGATAGACACTATCTATCTGAAGATGGGAGAAAGAAGGTAAAGGGAATATGCACATAAATTCAGGGTGAAGTGATAAGGTATGCAAAATAAGTACAGAAGGGCTCGGGAAGCTTGTGAGTACTTAAGTACTTAGATAGCAGTTGAGGGAATTTGAGGTGAGGAAATTAGAAATTAATTGGGGAAGGCCTGGAGGAGATGTGATTTCAGAAGGCCTTTATAGATAAGGAGAGCAGTGGCCTGTTTGGATATGAAAAGGGAAGCAGTGTGCCCAAGTGGATAGAGCACGGGCCTGGGAGTCAGAAGGACCCGGGTTCTAATCCCGATTCTGCCACTTGCCTGCTGTGTGACATTGAGCAAATCACTTCACTTCTCTGTGCCCCTGTGACATCATCTGCAAAATGGGAATTAAGACACTGAGCCCCACTTGGGATATGGACTGTGTCCAACCTGATTAGTTTATGTAATAATAATTATGGTATTTGTTGAGTGCTTACTATGTGCCAGGCACTGTACTAAGCCCTGGGATAAATACAAGGAAGTCAGGTTGGACACAGTCCCTGTCCCACACAGGGCTCACACCCTTAATCCCCATTTTGCTCTTAACTCCCAGGTCCATGCTCTATCCATTAGGCAGACGCTGTCCACCCCAGAACTTAGTACAGTGCTTGGCACATAGTGAGTGCTTAACAAATACCTTAAAAAAGCGTAGTTTTTAACAATGTATAGCCTAAATTTCTCCAGAGCAGCCTCTCAGAGAGCCTGTGAGGTTTTAAAAAGCCCAATGTCTCCGATTTTGGTCCCTGTCCCTGTTATCTATCTGAGGGACATCAGTGATCAATCAGGTCCAGCAGGCCCAGACCTAGCTGGGGCGAAGGGACTCGAGGTGTCAGCACCACTGGATCTTGGGCCTGACTCAGTCCCTTAATAAATAGTACCTCTAATTTGAAGAGCACCTTTGCTATTTTTTATGGTATTTGTTAAGTGCTTACTATGTGCCAATCACTGAAATAAGCACTAGGATAGAGATGAACTACTCAGGTTGGACACCATCCATGTTTCACGTGGGGCTCATAGTCTTACTCCCCATTTTACAGATGAGATAACTGAGGCACAGTTAAGGGACTTGCCCAAGGTCACACAGCAGACACATGGCAGAGCTGGGATTAGAACCCAGGTTCCTGTGACTCACGGGCCTGTGCTCTATTTTCTAGGCCATGCTGCTCCTCAAAATTTTTGCACGTCTTATTCCAAAAGTTTTTACATGAGCCTTTTCATTTTGTCCTTACAATATTCCTATGAGGTGGGAAGGGGAAGAATAACGATCCCCAGTTTTCAAATGAGGAACCAGCAGCCCTCATGAGGAAACTGCCCGAGTTTCCACTGCAGACCATTGGAACCCAGAGGTTCCCAACTCCCGGGCCCATACACTGTCCACTAGATTATGCTGCCTCCTTGCTGTTCTGTAGGATGCCATTTAGCTCTTCTTAATGCCTAAAGTGCGGTCAAGAAATAGGGTTGTAACTTCTGCTTACGGTGCCCCAACCCCAGTGATCCTTTCCAAGACACTCCTTCTTAGAGCTCAGGGGAAGGGGGGTGGGAGGGAACTTTCATTCACCTCACCTCCAATTAGACATATCCATCTGCAGGTTGCAGTTCCTCCAGGAATCTAACTTCAGGAGAAAATCTGAACCTAAGCCCCAAGACTGAAAGGAAAAGCTGTTGCTCAGACCCCAACCCTATAAGTAGAAGTCAGAGGTCAGTGGAAAATCCTTCTTTCATTCAATGGTACTGAGCTCTTACTGTGTGCAGAGCACTATACTAAGAACTTGGGAAAGTATGATGAAATAGAGTTGGTAGATGCAATCCCTGGGCTCGGGGAGCTTACAGTCCACTGGGGGAGACAGGTAATAAAATCAGCTACAGATCGAGTAAGTGGCAAAATATAAGGATATGTACATAAGTGCTATGGGGCTGAAAATGGGGTGAGAAAGTGCATAGAAAATGCAGAAGTGTGGACGAATAGGATGGGGAAATGAGGTTAGTCAAGGAAGGCTTCTTGAAGGAGACATAATTTTAGTGGGACTACAGCACCCGCACAGAGTTCTCCCTTTCAGGACTGGCATCCCACGGGGCAAGTAAATGGGCTAGTTCCCACAATTTGGGAGTCCTGCGGGCTGGTCCAGATTTGACTTGGGGACTGGGGGGTGGCTGTCTGAGCCAGTGACACCAGCAGTGGCAGGGGGAAGGATGAGATCTCACAGGGGCACCCCTGAGGCCCCTCTCCCTAGCCTAACTTTTGCCTGAGACCCTTGGGCCCTTATAGGGCAGACTGGTTTCAACCTGTCAGCAGTCTGTATCAATCAGTCAGTCAATTGTATTTATTGAGCGCTTTCTGAGGGCACAGCAGCGTACTAAGTGTTTGGGAGAGTACAGTAACCGCAATATAACAGGCACATTCCCTGCCCACAGCGAGCTTGCATTCTAAATCTGAGATAAACCTTATTTAAAAAAAAAAATTACAGATGTGTGCAGAAGTGCTCTGGGGCTGTGTGGTGCAGAAGAGAATGGGAGAAGGAAGGAAGGAGGGCTCAGTCAGGGAAGGCCTCTTGGAGTAGATGTGCCTTCAATAAGGCTTGGAAAGTGGGGAGAGTAGTTGTAGGGGCATTGGACGTGAAGGGCTATGGCTTTGGCCCGAGCTGTCTCCTTGTCCAGGATCAAGAATCCCTGGGTCTCCCAGGAAGGGAGAGAGCAGAGCAGAGTCCTGCCTCTGCAAAGCTCAGCCAGATCCTGGGCTCGGGGCAGACGGAGACCAAAGGGTCTTGGGAAGGGCAACCCCTTCCCTCCACATTCACAGCCTTGAATGAGCTGCCGCAGGGCTGACCCAGAGAAGGCGGAGGGGAAGGAGGAGGAGGGCAGGAAGATTAAGCCAGATCCAGATCAAAATGAGGAGTGATTAAACCCTTAGTTGAGGGGTTTTTTGAAACGATTATTAAAATAATCAGAGATAACAAAGAGAAAGGAGACTTCCTGTCCTAGGCTAGTTCTCTGAGTCAACACTGCTTCCTGTGTTTCCCTAACTCATGTGTTTGCCGAGGGGGCTCCCCACTGGGCCTGTCTGCTGATACTTAATGGTTTGATTTGCATTCTATTTACAATGCAAAACCTCTGGGTCTCTGCCAGCCTAGCTATTCTGCCTGAGCTGGTGCCCTTTCTTCCAGTGGGGCTTTCCCCACCCTCCAGCAGAACTGCCAACTTTGATCTTGTCCTGGGGGCATAATAATAATAAGTGATGGTATTTGTTAAGCGCTTACTATGTGTCATGCACTGTTCTAAACCCAGGTTGTCCCATGTGGGGCTCGCAGTGTTAATCCCCATTTTACAGATGAGGTAACTGAGGCCCAGAGAAGTTAAGTGGCTGGCCCAAAGTCACACAGCAGACAAGTGGACAACCCGGGATGAGAACCCACGTCCTCTGACTCCCAAGCCCAGGCTCTTTCCACTAAGCCACCCTTCTTCAGGGGCCAGAGGGACAACCCCGGGTTGGAAACCGGGAACTGCTCCCATTCAGGCTTCCATGTGGGAAAGACACCCATCTTCACCTACAGCTGTGATGGTTTAGCGGAGGAGCGAGCCTCTATCTCCAATGGCTTGAGAGTGGGGCAAACATGCTACAGACAGCATTCACAGCCCCTGGGGTCTAAGGGTGGAGGTCCACTTTTAGGCAGAATAGAGTGGACAGGGAATGTGTCTCTTTATTGTTATACTGTACTCTCCGGAAGAAGCACTTAGTACAATGCTTTACACATAGTAATCGCTCAATAAATGTGATTGAATGAATGATCATGTCTACCAACTCTACCTGTACTGTAGTCTCCCAAAAGGTAGTTTCCCCTCTCAGGGTCGCACCTGGAGAGTTTCCAGTACTCAACCAGTCTCGGCTAGGGAAGGGGGAGTCAAGCAGAGGTCTACCCATTCCATTCCTAGCTTGGGCAGTGGCTAGTGAGGGGAAGGCAACCTGCTACAAGTCAAAACTCACCCGTGCTGGGCAACAGCAACAAGGGAGAGAGTAAAGGTCAGAGACTCGAATTTACTGTGTGGAAGGCGGCAATGGTAAGCCACTTCCATATTTTTACTTTACCAGAACGATTGCAGATGGAGAGCAGGGTGTTCTGGGCGAGATGTGTCCGTGGTGTCGTGGGTCGGAAACAGTTTGATGGCATAAGACAAGACAAAAAGCTAAGTACAGGGCTCTTCCCACCATAAGTACTCGATAGATATCATTGATTGATAGATTACTCCTCTCCATTTTCCCCCTCTCGCTATTGCCAGTCAGTGGGTCAGCAAAGGGAGATGCCAAGTTTTGAATCTATGAGCATCTATAATTATGGCATTTGTTAATTGTTTACTATGTGCTAGGCACTGTACTAAGCGCTGGGGTGAATACAAGCAAATAAAGTTGGACACAGTCCCTGTCCCACGTGGGGCTCACAGTCTCAGTCTCCATTTTACAGATGAGGGAACTGAGGCACAGAGACTTGTCCAAGGTTACACAGTATGCAAGTGGCAGTATGGGGATTAGAACCCATGACCTTCCGATTCCTCGTCTCATGCTCTATCCACTATCTCATGCTTCTTCGAGGTGGAGGGTTGAGATGGGAAAACAGACTGGGTTTTCTGGGGGTGGCAAGGCTGCCGGAATTTGGGACTCCCACCTGACCATCTGGCCACTTTCCCTGCCCTTCTTCTGGGAATTTAATTCAGAGGTAAGTTGAGTATGTCCCCTCCTGACACCATTTCCGTGATGTTCTCCGACCAGCCTGGCAGCCAGGAGAGGAGGATGTTTCAGATCAACTGCCAAAAGGTTAAACGCTTCTTAGTCTTCTCTCTGATGTTCTCAGAGAACTTCTCCAAACCTCGTCCAGAACCCCCTGATGGTGAGCAGAGCCAACTAGCAGTCCTACGATCAGGAACAGGGCAAGCAAGAGCAAACTTGCTTGGAGAAGCAGCATGGCCTAGTGGAAAGAACAAGGTCCCAGGAGTCAGAAGACCTGGATTCTAATCCCAGCTCTGTTGAGTGTTGTGTGTACTTGGGATTTAAATTCACTGTGCCTCAGTTCTCCTGTTCTTCCTCCTACTTAGACTGTGAGCCCCATGTGGAACAGGCACTGGGTCCAACCTAATTGACTTGTATCTACCCCAGGGCTTAGAACAGTTTGACACATCATAAGCACTTAACAAAAACTATTTTTAAAAAAACACCAAATACCCCAACTTCCCACTTGCAGCTCTTCTCACATGTACCAGGAGTTGATGCCACTCAAGTGCCCTTCAGGGGCCTAGTGGTCCCCAGCTTGGTTGTTCCTAAGGTGAGTCCAGGTTATGAATCAATCAGTAGTGTTTACTGAACATCTACTATGTGCCGGGCACTGTACTAAGCACTTGGAAGAGTGCAGTAGAAGCATCCAGGAGACTGACAGGAAATGAAATTAGATGATTAGGCACGAGCAAAGCAGGATCTTAGCTCACCTCTGCCTGATTGGATAACCGGCACCGGCCCGGGTCAGTTAGTCATATTTGTTGAGTGCTTACTGTGTGCAGAGCACTGTACGAAGTGCTTGGGAGAGTACAATATAATAGACACATTCCCTGCCCACAACAAGCTTCAGTCCAGAAGGGAAGACAGATATCAATATGGGCTAGTAGAGGTCAATGGAATGAAGAGTCTCTCGATTCCTGGTGGCCTTTCCGCCTTGCTCTGCCCAGTTCCTAATCCCCAGAACAAAGTCTTTCCAGAGCATTGACCGCAAGGTCGGGACACCTGGATTCCCCTAAAAACTCCCCACAGCCTGACTCTGGTCAGACTTCTCCTATTTCTGGGCCTCAGAGATACCAAGGCAGTTTTTATTTTTGTGAGGAGGAAGGAAATAGGATGTAAAATAATTTGAGCTTTTTGGCGAGAAAGCAATATGGAATTCAGAGTGGTCATCCTATTTATTCTCTCCCACCCTGATTTGGGCTTGTGCTTCCTCTCTGGGGATTGAAAGTCAGGTTTCAAATTAGACTAGCAGCTGCCATTGAAGACAGAGACATTTAGCCTGCAAAAGAGAAGGCTCCAGGTTGTTTTAATAGCCTCCAAGCCTCTGGAGGGCTTGTGGAGGCTGATGACCAATTTCTCCATTTCCAATGAATTCAAGGAAAGAGGAAATGGGCTTATGCTGCAGCAGGAGAAATTTAGGTTAAATATTTATTTAAATATCTGGAAGAACTGTCCTTTCATTCAGTTGTATTTATTGAGCACTTACTGTGTGCAGAGCACTGTACTAAGCGCTTGGAAAGTACAATTTGGCAACAGATACAGACAATCTCTACCCAACAATGGGCTCACAGACAGGAGAGACAGACAACAAACCAGTAGACAGGCATCAATAGCATCAAAATAGATAAATAGAATTATAGATGTATACATATTAATAAAATAGAATAATAAATATGTACAAATATATACAAGTGCTGTGGGGCGGGGAAGGGGGTAGAGCAGAGGGAGGGAGTAGGACTGATGGAGAGAGGACAAGGAGCAGAGGAAAAGGGGGGCTCAGTCTGGGAAGGCCTCCTGGAGCAGGTGAGCTCTCAGTAGGGCTTTGAGGGGGAAGAGAGCTAGTTTGGCAAATATTTTAAACTAGGAAACATTCCTTTATCTGGAATGATTTAGATGGGGCCCTAGGGGCAGGGGGTAATAATAGTAGTTGTGGTATTTGTTAAGCGCTTACTGTGTGCCAGGCACTGCAATAATCGCTGGGGTGGATACAGGCAAATCGGGGTGTACACAGTCCCCGTCCCACATGGGGCTCACAATCTTAATCTCCATTTTACAGATGAAGTAATTTGGGCCCAGAGAAGTGAGGTAACAGGTCCTTCCCAGCCTGAGGACTTAGTCCTCATTGCAGATCTGGGCCAACAGGATTCATTTCAAGAGTATTCCCAAGGTTGTGGAACTGACCCGGCAGTAGGTACTCAAATTGTGTATGTGGGGATGGGGGGATTCTCCATAGCTACGGCTTGTCCCACATGTACATTTATATTCTCTCTCTCTCTCTGCATGTGGGTTTTGCTTATGGGAAATAAGCTGGAGGGAATGGTTAAGAGGGGAAAGGGCCCCTCAGCCATTAGCCATCCCAGGCTCCTTCTTCTCCCCACCATCTCCCCTCCTCGCCACCTCCCCGGTCACTTATTAACATCCCAGTGACTCTTTTACACACACGTCCACTGGGAATGCGTTAAAAAGAACCTCCATGAGAGAATGGCCTAGAGAAAAAAAGAGTCCTCCCTTTCACTGCATCTCCATGGCAACCCCTAGCGTTCACAATAGAGATCCATGGGCAGGCCAATGTGGAGCTACTTTCTCTTCAACTTGTACAGAGAGACGGGATGTGTGAATAAAGCCAGTGGGCAGGACATGCACAAACTGAACAGGACTCCTGGGTACAATCCACGGTACGTTCACACTGCAGCAGGGAGTTCCACCCAACCCAGTCCCAGTGGGAGAGGGAAATTTGGAGAGAAGGGGATGGGGGGAGGGACATAGGGTGATAGAGAGAGAGGGGAGGGGTGGGGGAAGGAGAGGAAGGGAGAGGGAGTAGAGTGTGTGAGTGTGTGTGTGTGTGTTTTGCTGGGGAGGCAGGGGCGGGGAGGGTGGGTACCGAAACCAACCCTCTTTCTATAGAACACAACAAAATGGTTACTCTTTGGCTCCGGGGTTGGGGGCTGGGAAGGTGAGGAGGGTAGAAGCAGCATGGCCTAATGGATAGAGCATGAGGATGGGCCTGGAAGTCAGAGGGACCTATAATAATTATAGTGCTATTTGTTAAAATCTTACTGCGTGCCAGGCATTGTACTAAGCACTGGGGTGGATAACTGTTTTGATCCCTATTTTACAGATCATGGCTCAGTGGAAAGAGCCTGGGCTTCAGAGTCCGAGGTCATGGGTTCGACTCCCGGCTCCGCCACTTGTCAGTTGTGTGACTGTGGGCAAGTCACTTCACTTCTCTGTGCCTCAGTTGCCTCATCTGTAAAATGGGGATTAACCGTGAGCCTCATGTGGGACAACCTGATTACCCTGTATCTACCCCAGTGCTTAGAACAGTGCTCTGCACATAGTAAGCACTTAACAAATACCAACATTATTACAGATGAAGGCGGGACACGGACTATGCCCAACCTGATTGACTTGTATGTACTCCAGCTCTCAGTACAGTGCCTGGCACATTGTAAGCGCTTAACAAATATCAATTAAAATAGAAGATGAATGTATTTGTTTTATATTCTGTGTACCTGGGTGGAAGGAAATATTTGCAGTGAGTTTAGAGTTGTCTCCCTTTGGTCCAGTTGCCCCCCAGTTTTTAACTTACTTAGAGAAAAGTCGTGTATATTTGGAAAGGGATTTGGAAGCTGAGAGAGAGATGGGTTGCTTCAAGAAACCAAAGAAGAATTATTAATAATAATGATAGTGGCATGCATTGAGTACTTTATTATGTGGTCATATAGACATAAGATAATCAGGTGAGGCACAATCTCTGTCCCACCATCTAAGTTCCTCCACTAATAAGGAGAAAGGAAAACAGGTATTTAATGCCCATTTTATAAATGAAGAAACTGAGGCCCAGAGAAGCTAAATGACTCACTCATCCAAGGTTACACAGAAGGCAAGTGGCAGAGCCGGGATTAAAACCTAAGTCTGCTGACTGCCAAACCTGTGCTCTCACCCTCTAGACTGTAAGCATCTTGTGAGCAGGTGTATTGTACTCTACTAACTGATTAGTACAGTGCTTTGCACAAAGTAAGTGCTCAATAAATACCACTGATTGATTGATCCACTAGGCCACACTGCTGTGATGAGGAACAGGATAGAACAGTTCCCACCAAGAAAACGAAACCCAGAATAGCAGGGACTAAGAAAATCAGCTTCAATTTCCTTTCTGCTCCTCACTCTCTGAAGTAAATGGTGAAAAGGCAGTGAGTGTATTGTAGTAGAAACAGCTTGAGACTGAGAGTCAAGAAATGTAGCTTCTAGTGTGCTCTCAGATGTGAGCTCCCTAAAGGCTCCCTTGCTCCTCTCCAGTCCCTCCCTCCTCCTGCCTCTCCTTCAACTCTCCCATCCTTCCCAGCAATATCTCAAGAGGAGGTCTCCTGCCTTCTCTCCCCCTATTCAAAGTTTTTATTGAAGTCACATTTCCACAGAGAGGCCCTCCCTGACTAAGCCCTCATTTCCTCTTTTCCCATTCCCTTCTGGGTCACCCTGACTTGCTCCCCTCGTTCATCACCCCCACGGCACTTATGTACATATCCATAATTTATTTGTATTAATGCTTGTCTCCCTCCCCCCACCCCCCACGGTAAGTTGTGGAAAGGAAATGCATCTATTGTACTGCTGTTGGTGCTCTCCCAAGCACTTAGTACAGTACCCTGCACACAGTAAGCACACAATAAATACGGTTGATTGATCGATTCTAGCCCTAATATAGGTCTGCTGGATGGTCGTGGGTAAGTCATTTAACCTCCGTGTGCCTCAGTTTCTTCATCTATGAAATGAAGGTAATAATGCCTGATTCTTTCTAACTCGCAGGGATGTAGGCTAAAATGAGATGATAAATGTGAAAGTACTTTGAAATAATAGAAGTGCTAAACACATTTTTGTTACTGGGGTTCAGGACATTCTTGTGCTCAAGGTTTTGTCTCAAAAATAATGGGTGCATATTTGCATATAAATGTGTATGCTCTTTGCAGATCATTCTTTTCCTGTCAAAACATAGAAAATTCCAGTTCAGCCCCGCTGCACTTTTCAGATGCTCCTCATCCCCTGCTGTGTCCACTTGATTGAGCTCCTCTGTGTTCTGGCTACCTCCCCTCTAAACTGAGTCTGAGACATGGCAACAGGGAAAGCAGAGAGGGAACTGAGCCAGAGGTGTGGGGGAGGAATGAGGGAGCCCCAGGGAAGACCAGAGTTCTTTCTCACCCCAGAATGGGAGTAACAGGTTAGAAAAAGAGGCAGCTTCTTACAAACATACATAGCAGAGTGCAGCAGGATCATGGGCTTTGAAATGGGTGTCTGATGCCCAGCTTCGTCCCCCAGTTTTATAGATTATCATAGGTGAATCACTGGCAATGCCGAACTTTTAGATTAAAAGAAATTTAAGGCATGAGGATGAAAGTGAAGGAAGGTTCTTGAGGGCCCGGGGATTTGAGCAGGAAGCTACTATTTTCTTCAAGCTTCCCACTGGGGTTTATGATGTACAGTGCAAAAGAACAACAACAATAATAATAATGTGCACACTGCCTGCCAAGTGCTGGGGTAGAAACAAGATAATTAGATCAGACACAATCCCTGACCCACATCTCTAATTTATCTTAATGTCTATCTCTTCTGTGACTGTTGGCAGAC
Organism: Ornithorhynchus anatinus; assembly: GCF_004115215.2. Classification (NCBI taxonomy): domain Eukaryota; kingdom Metazoa; phylum Chordata; class Mammalia; order Monotremata; family Ornithorhynchidae; genus Ornithorhynchus; species Ornithorhynchus anatinus. The sequence continues at coordinate 39,729,001 of NC_041729.1, forward strand.
TTCTTTTGGGCAGGGATTACCTCTAGGAACTCTATTGTATTGTACTTTCCTAAGTGCTTATTAAGTGCTCTGCACACAGTAAACACTCAATACCACTGATCAATTGGTGGGGGGTAAGTAGGAGGGAGAACAGTATTGAGTCCCCACTTTACAGATAAGGAAACTAAAACACCGAGGAGTAAAATCACTTGCCCAAGGTCACCCAGCAAGCAAATGGATTAGAACCCAGGTCTTCTTATTCCCAGGCCCATGCTCTTTCCACCAGCCAGGCCGTTTCCACTCCCTGTGGAAGTTCTTTGAGCTCTTTAAAAGAATGGTATCATAGAAATCCATTATTGTTATTATCACTGCAGTAATTTTCCCTCTGTGACCTAACAGGGAGAACACGTTTCAACCCTCTCCGAGAAGATGTCCATTTCTGGTCAACCCTCTGCCTACCAGTCCTGAAAGAGCAGTTTTCCTCATCCTCCAGCCTTCTGCCAGCCCTCCAGTCCTGGAACAGTGACAGCATGGGTCTCTTTAGCTGATTTTTCCCCTGGATCACAGTTTTATGGAGCTCCGGCAAGTCTGCAAGGTATAACTAACTGTTGGTCTACCCACAGTAGCTTCTTTGCCTGAATTGGGCCTGGTCTGGTAAACAGGACGTCCTGCAGCAGGGGAGAGGGAGAGATGAAAGGGACTCGAGCATTGATACAGGTTGGAGGCACTTGAAAGCACTGGAACTGGGCTGCTTTTATCTGTGCAGAGGGCCTAGACCCACTGACGGCAGGAAGGAGCTGAGCTGGGGGCTACAATTTTATTTTTTAAAAAGAGCTGAATAATGGCAGGGAGTGGGAATTAGATGTGGAGGCCAAAAAGTGAGTGGGAGTTGGGCCTGGGGTAGGATGGGAAGGGACGTCTCTATTATAGTTTTCTGCAGTCTGCTTCCTCGGGGCCAGGTTTCTTCAGCATCGCCATTTCCAGCTCTCCCAAACTTGGATCCTTCTTTTAATGGATCCAGTCAGTCAATCAATAGTATTTATTGAGTGCTTACTAGGTAGTGCACTGTACTAAGCGCTTGAGACAGTACAATATATCAGAGACATTCCTGCCCACAACGAGCTTAGGTTCACTGGTCAGCTTTGGGGTGGGGAGTGGATGGAAAATAATTATACTCCTGACCATGATTTAATCTAGGCTTGAAAATAAGAATAGAGGACCTTCCATTCAATTTTACATTTTGTTTTTACCAATTCACCTTCCTCTCCAGGGACTGATTATCTAGTATGCAGATTGTTTAGGCTCCTTTGCTGCTGCTCCTCCTCCTCCTCCTCCTTCTCCTCCTCGTCTTCATGAGTCACTTCCCCCAGAGGAGAGTAGAGGAAACTTAAATCATTCCATTTTGCTTGTTAGTCACCACTCTGGGGAAAATGGGGAAGGGGTTGAAATGAGGTTTGGGGGTTATTGGTGGGCTTCAATCAATCTTTCTAGTCCAGTCCCCCATTAGCTGAGAGCACTGTGAGTTGACAGTAGTTAAATGAAAACTAAGCCTTTGTTTCTGTCTTGGAATGTCCCCAAGGGGACCTGCTGTTCTCAGGGCTCTGGCCGGGTCAGGAGAGGGACTCCAGCTGCAAAGGGATTTAGCTTTAGCTGGTTGAGAAGACCTCTGCGTCCCTTATCCAGGTAGAGGGAGGAAGGGGAGGGGAAGGAGGCAGGCATAGCCTAAGGGTTATTTTGGGTTGGAATGGGAGCCCACACCCTCCCCATAAAACTGGTCTTGCTGGCCTCCTGTGTTTAACACTCTTCTGCCTTGTCTCCGAAGATAATAATAATAATGGTATTTATTAAAGCACTTACTGTGTGTCAAGCACTGTTTTAAGGGCTGGAGTAGTTACAAGCTAATCAGGTTGGACAGAGTCCCTGTCCCACATGGGGCTCACAGTCTTAATCCCCATTTTACAGATGCGGTAACTGAAGCAGAGAGAAATGAACTGATTTGCCCTAGGTCACACAACAGACAAGTGGTGGAGCCGGGATTAGAGCCTAGGTCTTGCTGACTCCCAGGCCTGTGCTCTATCCACTAGGCCATGCTGCTATTCAACTCAGCAGTGCATTCAGATCTTCTCTTGGTTTAAGGCCTCTGGTTGATATCACTTGCTGTGTAAGAAATGGGCTGTCACAGAGAGACAGATAACCAACCATAAGGACCAGGCTAATCCTGGGCCTCCTCTAGGAACGGCAGACAGCAGGACACCTCTATGGGCCAAGGAGTAGAATCATGGACAACTCAGGCTGGTGGAAAGTTGAAGAGCCTTTTTGACCCACGGGAATTCAGGCGTTAGGGTCCCGGGGTTTACCTTTGCTAGTCTCACCAAGGCTTGATTTACTGCTCTTGAACGTGAGCTGGATGTTGGGGAGGGGAAGAAGATGCTGAGAGACTCCTTGGGCTCTGAATCCCCTTACTCTAACTGTTTCTGAAAATCTTGATCAAGTAAAAAGGATCATGCAAAAATTGCACCTCTCCATATATATTTCATAAATGTAGCAAATATATTGCAGGATCTTCTTGTATATGCCACAGTCATACAGTGACTAATAACTGGCAGGCAATATTGGCAAATATGTTAAAATCATTCCATTGTCTTTAGGGGTCAGCTTTGAAATTCTGAATTCTCGAGCTACAGTTATAGCTCTTCATTTTAAAATTCAGTCAGTCATATTTATTGGGCTCTAACTGTGTGCAGAGCACTGCATTAAGTCCCTGGAGAGTACAATATAACAGAGTTGGTAAACATATTCCTTGCCCAAAGTGAGCTCACGGTCTAGAGGGGGAGGCAGAGAGTGCAGTGGGGCTGAAGGAGAGGTGAATAAAGGGAGCAAATCAAGGTGACTCAGAAGAGAGTGGGATAAAAGGAAATGAAGGCTTGGTCAGGGAAGGCCTCTTGAAGAAGACGTGCTTCAATTAGACTTTGAAGTTGGGGAGAGTAATTGTCTGATAGGAGGAGGGAGGGCGGGCATTCCAGACCGTTAGTGAGATAAACGAAATCGAGGTACAGTAAGTAAGTTGACATTGGAGCAGCAAAGTGTGCAGATTGGGTAGGAGAGCAGTGAGGTGAGGGAGGAGGGGGCAAGGTGATTGAGTGCTTTAAAGCTGATGGTAAGGAATTTCTGTTTTGTGTGGAATAAAATTGTCCTTCACCATGTTTGAACGATATATCTTATTACTCTTTTTAATTCTGATTTCATTTTCCTTTTCCTCCTCTCCTTCTAGTGTTATCTTTGCTCTGCTGTTCTGTTCCTGTTGCTCTTTTACTCCTTGCTGCCTCTTTTCTGTGAACATGGGTCTGTGTGAGTGGTTTGTGTTTGATGCTAATGGGAAATCAATCAATGGCAGAGCACTGTACTAAGCATTTGGGAGAGTGTGCTTGGTACAAAACAACAATACAATAGACTATTGTTCTCTCTCTCAATACAGTGCTTGGCATAAACTAAGTGCTCAATATATACCACCGATTGACTGATTGATTGAATTAAGTTGGACGACATGATCCCTGCCCATGAAGAGCTTACAGACTAGAGGGGGAGACAGACATTAATTATAGATAGGGAAAAGGACAATAATAATAATAATAATAATGGCACTTTTTAGACACTTACTGTGTGCCAAGCACTGTTCTAAGAGCCGAGGTAGATAGAAGTCAATCAGGTCGGACACAGCCCCTATCCCACATGGGGTTCACAGGGGTGATGGCATCTCAAGTAAGAAATGCCATCGTTGGAAAAAAAAAAGCTTGATAGACTTTCAGAGCTGGTAGTAATTTACGCTGGGCAGATATGAAAGCTTTTGACAAAGTTGTTTGAAATGCCATACAGATCTTGGGATTTATTGGCAAACCTGGCATGTATTTGCAAAGTTGGCATCAAAGACCCCTGACTGACATTTGCACCTCTCAGAGCTGGGGGTGAAGGTATGGGCTTGGAAGGGTCTCCGTGGGTTTGCCCCAAGGGTTGGCAAGGCTGGATTTGCCCCAAGGGGAAGACAACTGCCAGGGGAGAGCGAGAGGGGCAGATGATTTGGGGGCCAAGTCAAGGGGGAGGAAATCAGTCACTTAATAGTATTTGCTGAGCATTTACTCTGTGCAGAGAACAACCGTACTAAACAGTTGAGAGTGTGCGATAGACTTAGTTGACACAATCCTTGCCTTCAAGGAGCTTACAATCTAGTGGAGGGAGACAGACATTAACATAAATTACAGGGAAGGGAAGCAACCAGTATAATAAGGACTTCATCCTTAAAGTCCTTGTGTTCTTTGACAGAGAAAGTATGATCAACTCAGTGTGAAAAGGAGAAATTTTCTTGCTGCAAAATTTTCCCCTTTATTTTGCCACCAATGGCTTTGCCTTCCCAAACCTTTTTATTAGGAGAGAAAAGAAAACATTTGGGACAAAAGGACAAGGTAAAACTTGCTACATGCAAACAACCCTCCTTCTAATTATACCCCCTCAGGACTTCAAGGCCCTTTCATTTTAGAGTTGAGGTGGAAAAGAAGGCAGGTGCTTCATGCCAGCCAATCGGGAATCTCTTCTGGATCCCAGGCTGTGTCTCGAACCTCTGGTCCAAGGTATTGGAGGGCGATCAATGAAAATTTGAGGTGGAGGAGGAAGAGGAGGGATTTTCGCATCATGCCAAATTCCTGAAAAACTTAGCTTCATGTGAAACAGCCTCTCCTGTGATGACCTCCTGCCTTGGGTCTTCAAGACCCAGGGGCAAGTAGGGTGAAAGTAGCTTCATGCCCAAATCTCTTGTTGGATCCATCACATCCCATCTGGCTACTCTGGTCTTTGTGGTGGTTGGTGGAGACTGGGCTGGGGGCCAGGGGAGGTGGTCCCGGGGCTGAGGTGGGGGGAGGGGTGGGCAGAGAGCCGGTGAGGGAAAGAAACCCCAAAGAAACTTTGCAGGGGGAATTGGGAGGCGATTCTCTCCTTGCAGAATCTCCTGAAAAACATAGTACGAGATGTTCTTCCCCTCGACTCTATTTATCGCCATTGTTCTTGTCTGTCCGTCTCCCCCGATTAGACTGTAAGCCCGTCAAACGGCAGGGACCGTCTCTATCTGTTGCCGACTTGTTCATCACAAGCGCTTAGTACAGTACTCTGCACATAGTAAGCGCTCAATAAATACTATTGAATGAAAAAATAGATACCTAAATGCTGTGTGGGCAGGTGGGGTGAGTCTCTGAGTGCTTGGGGGTAAGCAGTAGGGAAGGAAATAGGGTGGGGGAGATTCATTCAGTCATATTTATTGAGCGCTTACAGTGTGCAGAGCACCATACTAGTGTTTTGTCAGGGAAGGCTGCCTGGAGATGTGATTTTAGTAGGATTTTGAAAATAGATAGAGTCGTGGTCTGTCAGATGTGAGGGGGAGGGAGTTCCAGTCAGAAGGGAAGGTTTGAGTAAAGGTGTCGATGGTGAGAGAGCTGAGCCACAGTGAGTAGGCTGGTGTTAGAGGAGCGAAGTGCGTGAGCTTAAATGTAGTGGGGGAAGAGCAAAGATAGATAGTGGGTAGGGAGGGGGAGTGCTGATTGAGTGCCTTAAAGCCAGCGATGAGGATTTTCTGCTTGATGCAGAGAGAGATGGACAACCATTGGAGGATTTTGAGAAGCAGGGGAGATGTGTGGAATGATTTTCTAGAAAAATGATCAGGCAAGCTGAGGGCGGTATGAAATGGAGAGTAGAGAGCCTCGAATCAGGGAGATCAGGGAAGAAGCTGATTCATTAGTTGAGGAGGAATATGAAAAGTGCTCAGATCAGCCTGGTATCAGTTTGGTTGGAGGGGAAGGAGAGAAATTTGGAGATAATGTGAAGATAGAGCCAGGAGGATTGGGTGATTGACTGAAATAGGGCTTTAAAGAAGAGAGACAAGTCAAAAATAATGGCAAGGCTTGCAAGACACAAAGGATGGGGATATTGTCAACAGTGATAGGAAAGTCAGGAGGAGAGGAAAATGACTTGGAATGATCTGTTGCTCCAGGAAGTCCACCCCTCCCAGACGAAGTTGGGGGGCCTCCAGGGTGCAACACCACACGTACTCGGTTTGAGTAAGAAGTAGATGAAAGGACTAATAATAATAATGATGGTATTTGTTAAGCGCTTACTTTGTACTCCCCCTTACCTAGACTGTGAGGCCTGTGTGCGACAGGGACTGTGTCCAACCTGATTATCTTTATACTAGATAAGTAAGCATTTAACAAGTATAATAATGGTAATATTAAAAACTACTGCTTCAGCAGGTAATTCCTCTGAAATCTCCCCACTGCACACTGGTGGCTTTCTGGGGGCTGCCAGATCATCTGGCCGAGGAGACAATCAAGTAATCAATGGTATTGAGTGCTTACTTTGTACAGAGCACTGTACTGAACCCTTGAGAGAGTACAGTACAAGCGAGATGGTAGAAACACTTCCTGCCACAAGGATCCTACAGTCTAGAGGGGGAGATATACATTGAAATAAATTAGGGGAAATGGCAGGAAATGCATGGAGAGGGAGATTCCCACAAGGAATCTGTTCTGGTTGGCCATCTGCTTCACTGGCCGGTAGAACTGACTTCTGGTTAGGGTTTGGAGGCTTCTTTTGTGCCCCAAGTTTTGAAGTGTCTGCTGCCTTCTCTCCCCATTTACAATATTTCTCTCCCTCTTCTCCAAACTCCCCTATCTCCCTTTTTCTCCTCTGTCTCCCCTCACTATTCCCTGTTCCTATCTTCTAACTTCCAGGCCCTCATTTCCCCTTCCTTCTCCTCTTCTCCTTCTCCTTCTTTCCCCCCTTCTTCTCTGGTCATTCTAGGGTAGGCCCTAGTTTTTTTCTCCTTCCAAGGATGTATGTCTTTTTGGCCTGTGCCCCCATCACTCCCCCAGGGCAGTTCCAGGCAGTTGAGCAACTGTGGGAAAAAGGAGCTGTTCCCTGAGTTTTGCAAGGCCTCCCTTTGAGTCTCATTTGCTGTCTCAACCAGTGCAAGGAGTGATTCCTTCCCCCATTCTTCCTTGTCCTGTTCCCCACCGGCCCTCCTTTCCTCTGCTTTGCTTTCCCTTCCCCATGGCTCTGACCCCCAGCAGCAGAGCACGGCCTGTTCTAGCTGTGGGAGAGCCTCACGGGTGGCTCCTGGGAACCATCCCAGACACCGTGACTGAGTCCAAGGGAGGGGTTCACGGGTGAGAATGAGGCAGAGCTGGGATTCCATGCTCCCACAGTATGCCTGGGAAAGCCGAGAACAGTGCGGATTGCAATAGGTCAGCTGGTGAGGAGGAACGGGCCTTAAGGCTGTGAATCTCGAAGCCCCTTGAGATACGCAGGTCTCCCTTACTGGAAAGTAAGCCTATCCTCATAGAACTTCCCAAGGAGTCTGTGGGAAGCAGCATGGCTAAGTGGTTATAACACAGGCCTGGGAGTCAGAAGGGCCTGGGTTCTAATTCCAGCTCCGCCATGTGTCTGGTGTGTGACCTTGGGCAAGTCACTTTACTTCTCTGAGCCTCAGTTACTTCATCTGTAAAATGAATATGAGCTCCATGTGGGACAGGGAATGAGTCCAACTTGATTGACTTGTATCTACCCCAGCGCTTAGAACAGTGCTTAGAACATAGTGCTTAACAAGTACTATAATAATAATAATACTTATTATTATCATTAACAAGGAGGGAGAGGCAGCCCAGATTCTTGCTTGTTGTCTAATTCTCAGTTTCACTAGCAGCTCCCAACCACGTCCAGGTGCCTGGGTCCACTGGCCAAGCATTTTGATTTTATTTTTCTTGTGGCTTCTGTAGTGCACCCTGGGGAACCAGGGGAGAGATCGAGAAGGAGGGGCCGACAAAGACTCCTTTGTAGGTGGCAAGTTCTCTGGATTTATTTATAAGGCTGAATGAGTCCAGCCTGGGTCTGCTGCTGTTGAGTCATTGAAATAGTCCTAGAGGTGGAAGTAACCTTGAGAAGTCATCTAGTACATCCCTCTGCCCCCAGCAGGATTATTTCTAAGCCAATGGGAGGAGAAACAGGAAGAGGAGGAGGTTGAGGGGAAAAAAAAAATTATTGTGGTTTTGCATGTTAAGCTGCATCCAAAAAGTAGGTGTGAGCCTTCTCCTGGTCGAGTAGGCACTGCTGTACCAACAGAGAAAGTTAAGTAGCTAAGAAGCAGAAGCATGAGAACAGTATGGTCTAATGGAAAGAGCACAGGGCTGGGAGTCAGAGGACCTCGGTTCTAATCCTGGGTCCCCAACTTGTCTGCTTTGTGACCTTGGGCAAGCTACTTAACTCCTCTGTGCTTCATTTCCCTCATCTGTAAAATGGTGATTAAGACTGTGAGCCCCGTGTGGGATGGGAACTGTGGCTAACCCAATTATCTTGTAGCTATCCCAGCACTTGGTATAGTGCCTGGTACATTTAACAAATTCCACAGTTACTATTAGTATAGTTATTATTATTGTTATCTAAGTAGGAGGGGTAGAAGATCCCAAACAGTGGATGGTTCTAGGCCTTAAGTGAAATGGGGCTGAGAGAGACAGCAGAAAAGGGCTGTAGCCCTGGAGATTCAGCCTCAAGGCAAAGAAACAGGGTCCTGAAAAAGCCCCCTGATTCACTGCCATTTAGATTTAGGTCAGCAAAGCTGAGAATAGAAGAGCTGGAGCAAAGCAAGCAGCCTAGGGTGGCTGGGCTTCCCCTGCAGTGTCCTCCCTTCTCCCCCTCCAGCGTGCTCTCTCTCTCTCTCTCTCTCTCTTTCTAGTGCTACCCCCAGACAGAGATGAGACAGGCTGGCTGGCAGAGCCCTATTCACCTCTTATCTCCCCTCACCATTTCCCTCCTTCCTCCATGTGCTGCTAAAAGTGGTGCCAGGGGCGGCTGCTGGCGGCATTTCCTCCCGCCCGGCGGGGAGAGAGAACATTTGTGGACGTCGTGTCTGCGATGTGGCCTCAGATAGTGCTGGGGCTGAGCCGCTGCTGTGCCTTGTGCCCGCTGACCTTTTCCCCTGCAGAGGGGGGTGGGGACCCGAGACAAGGAAATAGGGGGAGGGAGGGAGGAGAAGTAGGGGGAAAGTTGAAAAGCAGGGTGCTTTAGTGGAAAGGACACGGGACCGGGAGTCTGGAGATACAGCGCTCAAGAACACAGAAAGGGCTCGATAAATACCACTGTTGATTGATGGCATCCTGACTCTGCCACTCGCTTGCTGGGGGTCCTTGGGTGCACAACTTAACTTCTCTGTGCCTGTTTCCTCATTTGTAAAAACGAGTTCTCCCTTCTGCTTAGACTCTAAGCATTCATTCATTCACTCAATCGTATTTATTGAGCGCTTATTGTGTACTGAGCACTCTCCTAAGCACTTGGGAGCACAATATATAATATAAGCACAATATAACCATAATTGTAATTGTAATTCCCTGCCCACAAGAAGCAGCGTGGCTCAGTGGAAAGAGCCCGGGCTTGGGCATCAGAGGTCATGGGTTCTAATGCCGGCTCTGCTGTGTGACTGTGGGCAAGTCACTTAACTTCTCTGTGCCTCAGTTACCTCATCTGTAAAATGGGGATTAACTGTGAGCCTTACGTGGGACAACCTGATTACCCTGTATCTACCCCAGCACTTAGAACAGTGCTGTGCACATAATAAGTGCTTAACAAATACCAACATTATTATTATTACAGTCTAGAGGACTGTAAGCACCTGAGGGTCAGGGGCTGTGTCTCACCTGACTGTATTCTACCTAAACCAGTTCTTAGCACCATGCTGAGCACATAATGCGTCTTTAAGAATAATTTAGTTATTATTTCTGCAGTTGGGCCTGGACCTTGAATCTAAGAGGCACCAGGCTTGAGGGAAGGGAGAGGAAGACGAATGCTCAGTTTCTGTGCCCTCTCTTCCCTCCAGCTCAATGGGCACAAGCCCTGCACTGAAACCCCCTTCAATATACTCTCGTTCTGACGTGAAGCAAAGTTCCCTTTCGGGGCTAAAAATACTGATTCCTCATTAATGGGAAATGTCAGCCTAGTCTGAAATCTAGAAGAGGAGTGAATTTACATAACCAAGGGGGAAGGGGGAGAAAAGGGAGGAGGCTGGTTGGCAGGGAGCATGGTTGCCTCAGAGCAGGAGCCCCGTTTCCTCCTGCTCTGGTGGTGGGGGTCTCTCAGGGGTGAATGAGTCTTGCCACGAGTTTTCCTCTACTTTCTATCCCTTTGAAATCCCAACACATCCCCATCTGGTTTCCTGGAACAGCATCTCTTATCTATCCCCAGTGAGAAATGGATGGGCAGGCCTAATCTAGGGGTGTAAACACCGACTCATGTACCTCATCAGTCAAACGTATTTATTGAGCCCTTACTGTGTGTAGAGCATGGCTTAGTGGAATGAGCATGGGCTTGGGAGTCAAGAGAACGTGGGTTCTAATCCTGGCTTGCCACTTGTCTGCTGGGTGACCTTGGGCAAGCTACTTTATCTTTTCTGTGCCTGTTACCTCATCTGTAAAATGGAGATGGACTGTGAGCCCCATGTGGGACAACCTGATTTCGTTCTATCTATCCCAGTGCTTAGAACAGTGCTTGGCACATAGTAAACGCTTAACAAATACCATCATCATTATTATTATTGAAAGTAGAATAAAACAGACATATTCCTTGTCCACAATGAGCTTTTCCTTTTCTTCAACTCCCTTCTGCGTCACCCTGATTTTCTCCCTTTATCCATCCCCTCTCCCAACCCCACAGCACTTACGTCTCCCCACTTTAGACTGTAAGCTTGCTGTGGGCAGGGGATATGTCTGTAATATTGTTACACTGTACTCTCCCAAGCACTTAGTACAGTGATCTGGACATTGTAAGCACTCGATAAATTTGATTGACTGAGTCACTGAACAGCCTCTCCTCTGCCCATCCATTCCAGTTCCTTTTTGTTTGGTTTTTCTGTAGTTGCTGTGTTGGCAGAGCTTTAGGTGATGGGAGCGGTGCGGGGGGAGGGCTGAGGCAGGGAGAGGGGCATTGAGAGCCAGAGGATGTGGATGCCACTGAAAACAACTTCTGGTGCTGGCTTGGGTGACTAGCAGGGAGAGCAATGAGCTAAATGAGGGCTTTGGGTGGGTTTCCTATATTTTGATAGCAGTGTTTAGGCATTTCTCCCAGTGACCCGGTAGAGTCAAACACTTAATGCTGGGAACCAAGAGATAATCACTAACCTACTATAAACCTAGCATAATTGATCGATAGTTAAGCACTTAGTCGGTCCCAGTCACTGTACTAAGCGGGTCCCTGTCCCAAAAAGGGCTCACAGTCTTCATTCCCATTTTACAGATGAGGTAACTGAGGCAGAGAGAAGTAAAGTGACTTGCCCAAGGCCACACAGAAGACAAGTGGTGGACCTGGGATTAGAATCCATGTCCTCAGACTCCAGGTATGTATGTGCTCTCTCCACTAAGCTACGCTGCTTCTCTAATCCATTTTTGCCTCAAAGCTCCCACATCAAGGAAGCAGGCTCAGCTTTCAATCATGGTCGAAAAGCCATGGGTTGGCAGACGAATTTTCTTTCTGGAAATCTTGCTGTTCTTAGATTTGGAGAGATTGAAATCATAGAGGTAACAGCTGCTCTTGATTGGTTGGTTATAGTTGGGTCTGCACAGCCTAAGTGTCGTGAAGAATTGAGGAATTAGTTAGCCAATCACTTTATTCTGTGAAGACATTCCAACCTGACCATTCGGGGCCCCGATTGGATTCTTTTTTAGCTTGCAAAATCCAGCTGGGCTGTCAGAGAGCATGGTCAGCCAGATATTTGCTCAACTGAGCACTTCACTTGAGCTGGGCAGGCATTACCAGAAATTAAGAGTTGGAAAGCATTATATGCAGACATTTAATCCTTCTAGATGGAGAGTGGGAGGCAGAGGGAGCTGCCCGCTGGGTTCCAAGTTGGTACCTACCAACAGAGCTGCTGAGTTGTATTTTTTAGGCATGTTCTTATGTTCCAGCCACTGTACCAAGCGCTTGGGTAGATACAAGCTAATCAGGCTGTACACAGTCCACATCCCATCTGCGGCTCACCATCTTCATCTCCATTTTACAGATGAGGTAACTGAGGCAAAAAGAAATTAAGTGACTTGCCCAAGGTCACCCAGCAGAGCCAGGATTAGAACCTCAGTCCTTCTGACTCCCAGGCCCTGTGCTCTATTTACTAGGCCATGCTGCTTTATACCAGTTGTTAAACCACTTCTTCTGTCTGCCTCGCAGGGCTCATCACAACGGGCTTTCAGTGGCCTGGTCGTGGGAGGAGAATGGTGACGGCAAGTTTCCGCATTGGTCACGGTCAGGCCAGGTATGGAAGTGCTGTGTGCCCTTGAGCAACTCGCCTTCTATGAGCTTCACCTTCTTCAACCACACCCAAAGAGGAGGTATGATTTCCTTCCTTCCTTTTACTAGAGGGGGTGGGTGGAGAATAAAGGCAGAAGTGGACAAGCCGTCTTCCCGTGGATGCCAGGCTGGAGGGTGGGTCTTGAAAGGGGAAATGATCTCATTCAGTGGTTTTTAGTAGTGGTAACTGTATTTAGTGAGTCCCCTGCAGATTGCACCTGGGAAAGTATAACAGAAGCCAGAGACCCATTCCCGGCTCATGAGGTACTATGCCTAGGGGTTGCTTTTATTAATGTTCTTCTAGCTCAAGCCTATAGTTGTATGTTTATGTATTTGGCATAAGCCATAGGCTGTAAGCTTGTTACAGTCCAGCTTGCCCAGTAAACCTGGGCAGGGAACAGGTCTACCACCTGTTATATTGTATTCTCCCAAGCGCTTAATACAGTGCTCTGCAGTAAGTGCTCAGTAGATAGGATTGCTTCATTGCCACTTGTTTCTATGAGGTTGTAATCCCTTTGGAACGGGGGACTTCATCTAGCTCTCCAGAGCACTTGGCCCGCTCTTCTGCACACACTGGGTGCTCAGTGACCACAGTTGGAGGACTGAAATGACCCCCTGCATCCTTAAGAGACATAGCTGTAGTTTTTCAGCAACAAAGAAAACTATTGGCTAGAGGTCAGCTCAGGTCAGTCAGTCAGTGACCCATTACTGCTTCACTGCACTGCCTCCTATCTGTTCACTGCTTGGAGGTGGGAGGCACTCAGTGAGCCCCTGCAAGGGAGAAAGCATCCACAGAGGATCTGGGTTCTAATCCCTGCTCCACCACTTGTCTGCTTTGAGACCTTAAGCAAGTCGTTTAACGTCTCGGTGCCTCAGTTTCTGTAAAATGGGGACAGACTGTGAATCCTATGTGGAACAGGGACTGTGTCCAATCCAATTATCGCACATCGACCAAAGTGCTTAGTAGTGTCTGCAAATAGAAGCACTTACAAATACCACAGTAGTTCTAAGAGCTCCTGACTTTGTAGCGGGGAGGGGTTAGGCCAACAGCAGGCATTCAGAGGTCTGAAGCCTATTCTCTGGTTTTCCAGCCGGAGTAGTGAGGGCAGGCAAGAGTGAGGCGGTAGAGCTTGGAAAGTTAGTGTCGGAGAGTAGAGAATTCAAGAGTCGGAGGGGGAAGGCAAGACCCCACTGCTGAGAGCGGATAATGCACAGTCCAGTGTGGAAGCCAGACAAGAGCCCCATCCACCCCCAGCACGCCCTCCAACACGACCACAGCGGACGGTGAGTTACCAGCAAATAAGCTGCTTTATTGAAAGCCAAGAACGATGGATACCACAGGGCCCACCATGGTAACAATCAGGTTTAATTCCCTGAGAACTTTTATTTCCCTTGTTATTTATTTTCCAAAATCTACATCTTTGTCGAAACAATTACTAAGTAGGAAGGGGACAGAATGAAATTCCAGATACTGGAAACATATAAATTAAGTTGCGAGTTAGACATTTCAATTTCATTTTAAAGACAAGATTATCCAAAGTGGTGTTTTTTTTTTCCGATCCACAGAAAAGATAAAATTAAAAACAAAAACAAAACAAAAAAAACCTACCATTTAAAAAGACACAGTAAAAATACTGTCACAGTACAATATTTACACACGCACACCCAGTATGGGCCAATTTCACTCAACCTCTGATGGGAAACATTCAGCTCTAAATCCGCCCCCATGATCAGGAGGGTCTCTGTACCAGGTTAGACAGCAGCAGGGCGTGCCCCTCTTTCTCTCCCCAGGCCCAGCTTGGCTTTTCTCTCCTCCCCGTCCAGGGAAGGAACTAGATGTTTGTCCAACAGCTGCTCTAAGCCAGAGTGGAGGGTCAGGACTCCTTTTCTGGACCAGTGCCCACAGAGATTGTGGGGAAGGAGGCAGTGGAGATGAGAAGGCTCCCTCCCTCAGCCTTCTACCGCAGGAGCAGAGACCCAGCCCACTCCATTTGAGGAGGGGGCACAAGCCTGCTGCTTTGCTCAGATTCTTAGGCCTTAGGCTGCTGAGTGTTGACAGACTCCGCAACACCCTCTCGCTGAAAAATCCCTCCAGAGGCTATGATAGCTGGGCACTGATTTTTGCCTTGAAGGGAGACGTTAACCTCTAGAGGCAGGAGCACACACAGCTCACCGTGTGTCAATTTTTCTCCCCACCTCCACTTCCCTTAGAAAAAGACAAAAGCAAAAACAAAAAAAACCTATATATCTTTTTTGCCAATTAACTGTTGCCAATTAATTGTCTATAAATACTGCATAGCTTTTATCTGAGACTGGAAATAGTTCAGTCGATAAAAAGCTCCTTTGGCTGGAGCAGACAAGGACCCTAGGCCTCCTCAAACTTACCTCCCACCCCTCTGCTCTGTCTCCTTTCGATGCTGGAAGCTGGAATTTCCAGTTCCACACACAATAATTGTTACCCTATTCCCCCACCCCTCCTTCCACATCTAGCATCTGCTTCCTAGGCCAAGCGTGAGACCGACAGAAGCTGCCCTCTTCAGGCTTGGTGGTCCCTTGTGTCTTTCAGCTCCTAGCACTTCTGCATATGCAGGTGTGTGCACAAACACACGCAGCTGAGAAGAAAGTTCAGAAATGAAAACTAAAGCATCACCCCACTCCCTCCCGCTCCCCACGCAAAACCTCTTACAAATATAAACCTTCATCTGACACAGAATCCGGAGCCTGGAAGCGAGTGAGCCCAGGAGAGGAAGGAATGGAAGATATAGGCCAGTGGACGTGGAGGAGGAGGAGGAAGGGAAGAAGCACGGGCAACCCGGGGACACATAAAGCAGGTGAGAAAAGCAAACCTGGACAGAAAGCAGCTGAGGCAAGACAGAGAGTAAGACTCCGTGATCATTGGGCGAACCACCAACGGTGGCTCGCCCAGAACAAGTCCTCCGGAGCCAGCCACGGCTCCGCCCAAGTCGGCACCGATCGGGCCGGTGCGTGACATCTCCTCTGCCTCCAGCACAGGAGGAGGGCAGCAGGACTTGGTCCTCCGGGCCCCCGACCCCGCCTGGCCGGGGGAGCTCAGGCCGCACAGCAGCCTATTAACACGTATACACACACACACTGTGCACGGGCACAGCAATAAACACTCCGTCGCTTCACAGCAAGGACAAGGACACAACGCGGGTCCCACGAGCCCTATGGATACCAGGGGCGCTCGGGACGAGGGTAAGGAAGGACTGGGCGTCTCCTAGTACACGACGTTGGCGGGGCACCACGGCGTGTCCGGGTACAGCAGACAGTGGATGGAGCGGAACCTGCGAGAGGAGCAGACAGTCAGGCACTGACGCTCGGGCCCGGCCCGGCCTCAGCTCACCAATCCCACTGCCACAAGGGCTCCTACGGCCAGAGCAGGAGCCCCGGCACACAACATTTCCTGCCATCCCCTAAGCTAAATAGCACAACCCCTACCCCACCATTCTAGGGATGGGACAAAAAGTCAAAACGAAATCCACTGCAGACTAGTAAGAATGTTGGTTGAAATGGAGAACAGAAGGAAGAACACCTCATATGTACATATAAATATATATATATATCTATGTAGATATGTGTATGTGTAATATGTGAATGTATAAGATGTTCTGCCTTGTTGCTCACATATATACAGATGTATAGCAGTGTGGCGGCTTAGTGGAAAGAGCACGGGCTTGGGAGTCAGAGGTCATGGGTTCTAATCCCTCCTCCGCCATTGGTCTGCTGTGTGACCCTGGGCAAGTCACTTAACTTCTCTGTGCCTCCGTTACCTCATCTGTAAAAATGGGGATTAAAAAATGTGAGCCCCACATGGGACAATCTAATTATCCTGTATCTGCCCCAGCGCTTAGAAAACTGCTCAGCACATAGTAAGCGTTTAAATACCATAATTATTATTATATATGCAGAGGGCAGATCTCTTTAAATATGTATGTGTATACATGAGTTTGAGATGTACATATGAAAAACACAAGGCAGAACATCTCTCTCCCCCCTCTCCCTCTATATAGGAGCAACCCCGTGGCCCAGTGGAAAGAGCACAGGCGTGGGAGTCAGAGGACCTGGGTTCTAATCCCAGCTCTACTACTGGCCTGCTGTGTAGTCTCCGGCAAGTCACTAACTTCTCAGTGTCTCAGTTTTCTCATCTATAACACGGGACTGAAAATAGCAGTTTTCCCTCCTTCTGTAGCGTGAGTCCCATTTGGGACGGGGACTGTGTCCAACCTGATTTAACTTGTATCTATCCCAGTGTTCGGTATATAGTAACTTATTATGTGCAGAGCACTATACTAAACGCTTGGGAGAGTTCAATACAACAGAGTTGGTAGTCACATTCCCTGCCCCCTTCGAGCTTATCGCCTAGAGCAGGAGGCAGACTTTAACATCAATAAATGAGTAACTAAAAATAGTAAGCACTTAAATGCCATTTATAAGGCTGTCTGTAGCCTCTGTCGGACGACTGGTCTTTGCCAGGAACTTTCCCTCCTTTGTCTCTGGGACACGAGAAAGGGCTCGAGGAAGGGGCCTAGGTTGATCTCTTCTCTGTACCCATAAGCCAGGCCGCTGGAGCAGGAGTTTTACCTGGACGGATCTGCCTCCACAGAGAACGCGCCTTTCATGTGGATGGAATTCCGCTTGTTTTCGAACATGCCGTAGCTCAACGTCACCTGGAGGTTGGGGGAGGAAGACGAAACAGGTGAGTGGAATTAGGAACGAGGACAGGAAGACTGTGGTTTCCAAGCCGCCAAGAGCCTGGTCCCCTTTTAAAAGGAAGCCAGCTCCCAACAATAAGAGCAGTAATTGTGGTATTTGTTAAAGCGCTTGGCACGTGCCCGGCCCTTGCACTTTGTGCTAGGGTAGATACAAGATCAACAGGTTGGACACAGCTTTTGTCCCGCATTGGACTCACCTCAAGGGGGTGGGGGTGGGGTAGTGTCAAGGATGAAGCAGGCTGGGAAGAGACAGCCACAAGACCCACACTGGTGCAGAAAGGAGGAAAGTTGACATTTGAGCACCCACCGCTGCCATTTCGAACACGGCAGTATGGTCTAATGGAAATTTGGGGTGTGGGGTCTGAGTCAGACCTGACTCCTCAGTCTAATAATAATAATGTTAGTATTTGTTAAGGGCTTACTATGGGCCAAGCACTGTTCTGAGCACAGGGGTAGATACAAGGTAATCAGGTTGTCCCACGTGGGGCTCACAGTCTCAATCCCCATTTTACAAATGAGGTAACTGAGGCACCGAGAAGTTAAGTGACTTGCCCAAAGTCACACAGCTGACAGGTGGTGGAGCGGGGATTAGAACCCATGACCTCTGTCTCCTAAACCCATGCTCTTTCCACTGAGTCACGCTGCTCCTGCTCTGCTACTGCCCTGTTGTG
The DNA here is from genome assembly GCF_004115215.2 of Ornithorhynchus anatinus. Classification (NCBI taxonomy): domain Eukaryota; kingdom Metazoa; phylum Chordata; class Mammalia; order Monotremata; family Ornithorhynchidae; genus Ornithorhynchus; species Ornithorhynchus anatinus. Next base: position 39,746,747 of record NC_041729.1, read on the forward strand.
GGACTCAAGCGAGTTTACTTGCCGGGGCCTCTCCGTTTCCCTCATCTCTTCTAGTAATATCTGCCTCTCCCCACCTCAGAGGGATTGTTGTGAGGACAATGAAATAATGTGGAAAGTATTTAGCAGCCTAAAAGCCTGCTACAGATTCAAGGTGCTTTTGCCTAGTGGCTAGAGTATGGGTCTGGGAGTCAGAAGGACCTGGGTTCTAATCCCTGCTCCATCATTTGTCTGCTCTGTGACCTAGGGCAAATCATTTCACTTCTCTATGCCTCAGTTTCCTCATCTGTAAAATGGGGATTGAGACTGGGAACCCCACGTGGACAGGGACTGTGTCCAACCCGATTATCTTGGATCTACCCCAGTACTTAGCACAGCACCTGGCACAGAGTAAGCACTTAAATACCACAGTTATCATCATCATCAGTTTCATGAAAAAAGCATCGAGAAAAGGAGTCTAAATGAAATACGAATCACGTTAAGACCATTAATGTGTTCCCAAGATCCAAAAGAAACCTGACGAAAACAAATATTTTAAAATGTGAATAATAAATAAGATCCACATGTCAGATAGCAATGAAGACTAATACTGAGAGATTCCTAAGTAGATGTTTGTGGGTACTTATGTAAATAAAGTACTTAAATTTCCAAAGTGTTATCTTTCAGGACTATTGCAGTAGACCTACTTAGCATAGATAGTGCCAGAATGAAATGGGCTCTAATCAAGTCAGTCAAAATATTTCAAAGGAAGAGTAGTGCTTAAATCCTGAGGTAAAGGGCTGCAGGGAATGTCCTCTGTGGATGGCTGTGTTGACATTATGATGTGTCTGTTGTGGGCAATGGCTCAGATTAAGTGCAGATTAAATCCAGCGCCCTATAGTACAGATTGAGTCCAGTACAGGAAAGCACGTGAAGCCTAAAAAGAAATCAGGCTGGGGCAAAGGAAAATATTCAAGTCCCACAGCATGGGTTGCTGAGCTTTAAGCTTGAGGCTGTCAGCTCATTACAGGAAGGGAACTGTGCCCACTAATTCTGTTGTGTTGTACTCTCCCAAGTGTTTAATACAGTGCCCTGCACATAGTAAGCTCTCAGTAAGCACCATCCATTGACTGATTGATTGATGCAATCTGTGCTTCTTCAGGGGGCACTGAAGGAGTCAGTCGGAATCGTATTTATTGAGGGTTTACTGTATGTGCAGCCCAGTACTGAGAGCTTGGAAGAGTACAATAAAACAATAGTCACATTCTCTGTCCCCAACGAGTTTACAGGCTAGAGGGGGAGACAGACATCAATATAAATTACAGATATAAACATTCATTCATTTAACTGTATTTACTGAGCGCTTACTGAGAGCAGAATAAGTGCGGTGGGGCTAGGAAGGAGGATAAGGGGAGCAAGTCAGGGCAGCTCAGAAGGAAGTGGGAGAAGAGGAAAGGGTCAGCGAAAGGCAGGCAAAAGTACACGGCCCAGCCAGTGATAATCAGCAAAAACGCAGAATACCTGTTTATGGAGCTCAGACTTGGGCACCTGCTGGAGGTTTTCCAGGTGGGAGTGAAAGAGGTTACTTCGGATGAGCTTCACTCCCAGTACGGACTCAATGATGTAGCCAATGGTGCAGTCGTCCGGCAGTCGGATCTTCTCTGCAGTGCTCATGAAGTGGCCACCGCTGACAGAGAAAACAAACGGCGTTCCTCATCGAGGTCCATTCGGCCAGAATTTAGGGGACCCTCCCCACTCCCCCAGCGGGTAAAAGAGGGGACTGTAACCCCATTTTCCCACTTGAATCATTGGGCAGGCCTTCTCTATAAGCCCAGCTCTGTCCCAGAGAAAGAATGAACGAGATGGACTCAAGAGATATCACAGTGGGTGAATATGGTGTAGTGGATAGAGCACAGGCCTGGGAGTCAGAAAGTCATGGGTTCTAATTCCAACTCCGCAGATTGCTGTGTGACCTTGGGCAAGTCACTTCTCCGGGATTCTGTTACCTCATCTATAAAATGGGGATTGAGACTGTGAGTGAGCCCCACAGGGGACAGGGATTTTGTCCAACCCCATTTGCCTATATCCATCCCAGCATTTAGTACAGTGCCTGGCACATAGTAATCACTTAAATAACATAATTATTATTATATAAGGCACTATACAGCACCGCTCAACCCCACCTTTTACCTCCTCCTCCACCCCAGGATACTTACTGACATGTTGGGGGGACCCTTTCCGTGGTCTTACCTGGCCCAAGGACTCATCTTCAGAGCCAACCCACGGCTGATACAAAATCCGGCTCCACCGGTGGCGAACCAGAAATGGACAGGTTGCTGTAAGGAGGAGGACCCCGAGTCAATACCAAAGTTCAGTGCCAAGAGCTTAGTACAGTGCTCTGCGCACAGTAAACCCTCACAGTCCCACCGATTGACCGCACCTTGTAACCACCCCATCCCAACCAGTCTCCCGTCCCACGCCTGCCTCCCTTCCTGGCCAGAATTCAAACATGAGGACCTGCCACTATTTTTCTGACTGGACCCATTTCCAGAACGGATGAGTAAATCTGTTTCCCAAATCCAATATCTTGGGGGGTATGTCGGGGTGGGGGACCCGGCTCCAGGGCCTGTCCGTTCTTTAAAAACAAGGGGGTCTCAGGGGCAGCTCTGCCTGGAGGTAGTGATGCACAGGGTCTGTGAGGCTTATAATTCTTTGGGAATCCACCTCTGCCCCAAATCTGGAGGGATTCTTCCAGTGGCTGGGCAAGAGGTTGAACTGAGGACTTCTGCTGAAAATAGCTCTAATAAATGGCTCTGACACTTTTCAGGAGGTTCTCCACAGCTGGGCCCCAAAGAACCCCTACTGCACCCCTGAACGCTCCCCCTCCGGCCTCTCACCATCTTATTCTCGCTGATCCTCTCCGTGGCCTGGATGGGTCGATCAAGGCTGGGCTTGCCAATGTAAATGTCCTGTGTGTGGGGGTAGCTGGACAGCAGTTTCACTAGCATCCGGACATTCACGTAGTTATCATCATCTACATGGCAGAACCACCTGAAGGAACAATCAGAAACCCAGTCAGATCAAGAGCCACTGGGGGCAGGAATGGGAGCATAAACAGAAAGGAGAGAGTGTCCACACATCCCAAATTTGGGGTATGGGGTGATAGGGAGAAGAAGGGTTGGGACAGGAGCGGAGTTGGGAGTCAGAATGGAAATAAACAAGTCACTTACTTTCTCCCAGACTCGATGAACTTGTCATACTCCACAGCCATCTTGCAAGACAAAGCTTGGCGGCTGTGGGCTGCAGAGCAATTTGTGTTGATCACGTTGCCTGTGGGAAGGAGCAAGTACGGCAGGACATGAACCCGGGGGTTGTTGTGAAGAAAAGACTATTTGCGGAAATGTGGGGTGAAGCTACCCAGGCCCCCTAGCACCTGAGGTTGCTCTCCTAGACCCATGTTGGCAGGTGGAAGCAACGGGCTATTTTCCTTTCTGGGTCAAGGGCAGGAGCCAGACTAAAAAGCAAGCAAAGATGGAGAGATCTGGCAAGGATCTCTACCCTCTCACCAGTCCCATCCATTCCTTTCTCTAAGTGCCCGACCCCAGGACTGCAGCCCTCCGGTAAGCTCAGGTATACTCTCCCAAGTGCTTAGTACAGTGCTTTGCACATAGTAAGTGCTCAATAAATACGATTCAATGAATGAATAAGAAGAGGCTGGGCTCTGCACGGACCCACAAGACTCTCTAAATCATAAACAAAAACAGAATACAACTCCTAATCATCACCTCCTCCACCCCTCAAAGGATCACGAGGGTCCCAAGCCATACACCATGGCAAAGGTCCTGCTCAGAGAGAGAGGCTGTTGGCATGGTTCACAGGGGAAGGGAGGAGGAGGGACGACAGCAGGAGAACAGGACCAGGACAGGAAGGGTCCCAGGGCTCCCGATGGGGTGTGTGAGCCAGAATCCTGTCCTCCTCCATTCAGCCGGCATTTTCCCAGCATCAGCCACCTGTTACTTGCTGGGCCCTCTCAATGGGAATTGATTCAGGGCCTGAAAGGGAATCATTTACATGAGAAGAATAGGGGGACCTGACCCAAACAGGAGGGGAGGAGCTGATGTATAAACACACTGGGCAGCGAGTAAATCCCTGCCCTAGTCTACACCCCCAAACTCCCAAGAGGATTTCAGTCAGTCCCAGCTTCCCCAGGGAGCCCCCTTGTTAATCTGACCACTCTAGAGGAGGACAAAGAGGCCAGGGTTTAGGCCAACCCCTGGGATCAGCTCCACCAAGCTATTTAAGTCCTGGCAAATCAGGTAAGACTAAGCTCTTTGGAAATAGCAAGAGAGTATCTTTCTTGACAAAACAGGAAGGCTCAGAGTCCCTCTCAAACCCCCAAATCTTTTAGGGAGGTGGAAGGCACACAAATTCTTCCATTCCCCAGTTCCTGCCCCTGCATCAGTATCAAAGCATTGTTCCGAGCAGAAGAATTCATCAATTATTTGACCGGTGCAGTGGGAGATTTATTCAACCTATTCTTCCTCCATGTTCCCTGAGGCTCACACTGTGTTGCTCATTTCCTCAGGCCAGCTAGACCGGCAGGGGGGTGGGGTGGGGAAGGCCCGGTGGCGGAGATGGACGGCACAGGTGCGGCAGCTGCTGCTGCGGAGCAGAGGAGCGGAGCAGGACCAGCCGTGCAGCCAGATGGGGCCTCCCTGGGGCAGAGGAGGGAGGCAAAGAGGGAGAGGGCAGGAAGGGATCAGCTGACTCGGCTGACTCACCCGTGTGTTTCTTCAGCTCCTCGTCTTCTCCGTCTGTGAAGATGAAAGTCTGAAAGAAGAAAGCACAACCTGGTGAGAAAAATCCAGTCACCAAGTCCTGCCTGGGCTCCCCCAGTCTCCCCGTCCACCCTGGGGAGGACGGACAACCCTGTGATCGCAGCCCTCAGAGCAGCACGTGGGGGTTGGATTTCCTGCTGACTCTCTGGGCCCCTCAACTCTATGGGAGAGGGGCCTCGCCCACACTCTGGACAAGCCTGTGCACAGGACCGAACACAAAACACGCACTGCCGCAAGAAGGCATCTCCTTCGTGAGGCCTTCCCTAAGCTCTCCCCCCACTCCCACCTCCCCTTCTCCCACTCCCTTCTGTGCCACCTTGCTCCCTTATTTCATTCCGCCCTCCCAGCCCCAGAGCACTTATGTACATATCTGTAATTTTATTTTATATTGATTTCTGTCTCCCCCTCTCGACTGTAAGCTCATCGTGGTCAGGGAATGTGTCCGTTATATTGTATTACTGTCTCCCCAGCACTTAGACAATGCTCCCCACATAGTAAGCGCTCAATAAATATGATTGATTGACAGACCTGGGGTGGGGGGAGAACTGGAGGGGACGGGGCCTGAATCTCCAGGCCTCAGTCCTGAGGCCATGTCAGTTGGAACTGAATCCCCTCCCCAGCTCAACCTCAGCCTCCAGACCCTACTCAGCAGACTAACTGCCCAAGGTCTTTTTTTAGGGAAATCACCCAAACCCAGATTATGGTTTTTGCTAAGCATTTACTATGTACTGAACACTGTACTAAAAGCAGGGGTAGATACCAGATAACCGGGTGCCACATGGGGCTTACTCAGTCTAAATAGGAAGGAGAACAGGTATTGAATCCCCATTTTGCATATGAGGTAACTGAGGCAGAGAAGTGAAGGGGGTTGCCCGAGGTCACACCACAGGCAAGTGGCAGAGCCAGGATTAGAACCCTGGTCCTACTGACTCTCGGGGCCCATGCTCTTTCCACTAGGCCGCACTGCTTCTGTCTCCTGCTTCACCTCCTCTCCCCAAACCCACTTTTCCTCTGCTTCAGCTCCAAGTCCCGGGGCCCCACCAGGGACCCCGGCCCTCTCTCCCCCTCCTCGCCCCCTCGCCCCACCCCAACCCAACTTGCTGCTCCTGTTGATGGAACCGAAGGTCGGGCAGCCCTGCAGCTGCTTATCTCCGGCACGAGCCCTACCTCACCCTGCCCCACCCAACCTGGCGGGCTGAATGTCAGTCTCCATCAGCAGGGCGCCCTGCACCCGTGCAGACACGCGTGCACACACACACGCGCACACACACACACACCATGGACTCAGCTCCCTTGCCACCCCCACCTCGTCCCACTCAGACCACAGTCCCCTTTCTCTCCTGCCTTCCAGGTAACTGATTCACTGCCCCCCTCCCCACCAGCAGCTTGAGCCCCGGCCAAGAGCAGCCTGCGGCCTCCACCCGCCCTACCTGGGCCACCTGCTCGCCAACACGCCCTGTTGACATAGCTAATTCCCAGCATCTGCTGGCAGTCTCCTGGGGGGGAGGTGCTCCCTCCTGCTCTTCTAGAGGGAAGCTAGGGGGAGGGGCGAGGCAGGGGACGGATGAGGGGACTCCGGCTTTTGGAAGAGAAATCTCAATCAGAGGCAGACAAAAGCAAGGGGAGAGGGAGAAAAAGCAGCCCTGATCAGCTGCCAAGGAGCATAAAAACCCAACCTCGCACAAAAGGGCAGAGAAAAGAGAGAGAGACACACACAAAGCTGACGGTGGGACGAGAGCCCTTGGAATGATGAATTATAAGTGAACTGGAAAGCCGCCACTGAGCCCAAGTCCCACCCCGGGCTTTGTGCTGGGATGGTGGGGAGAGGAGAGAGGAGGGGGGAAAAGGAGAGAAGGGGGTCGATAACAATGAATCCCACCATTCCCACCCCCCTACCCAGCCCCAACTTTAACACAGTCCAGGAGAGTTAAGCTGCAGTGAGTGTTTGCTTGGTATTAGCATACAGCTGGGCTGGTTAACCCAGGGACAGGGAACAGGGGAAGCAGGAGGGAAAAGCTAAAGTGGCTTGTTTCCTCTGGGGGTGAGGAAGGGGCTGGAAGAGTCCTTGCTGCTGGGCAGTGGCTGGGTCCTGGAGGAAGGGATAGATGCAGGGGGTGAGAGAGGAGTGTGCTCAAAACAAAGGGAGATGGAGAGGGGGAAGGTGTCTGAGGTCTTTAAGGAAAAGAATCTGATTCTGAAGACTGAAAGTTGAAAGAGGGGAGAAAGGCAAAATTACTGGCACGATGGCCAGAGGCCTTAGGACAGACTTGGAGGAGGTGACCATGGGTTTTGGTTCTGGTACATTCTACCAGGGACCTGGAATGGTGCTTGGCATTCAGCAGATGCTCAACAAATGCACCCTGAGGGGAGGTGGGGGAATCCCTTCCAGCCACAAATACAAACTCCCTCTCTCTCTAGCTCCCTGTCCTGTCCCCGCCCCCTACCCCAACCTCCCTATCCCCAACGGGGGCAGGGGTGTGTGGCTGTTTCTTGGGCTAGATCTATTAATGACAGTGATTAGGCTTGGGATCATAAGGAGAACCAAATCTCCTGCTTGAGCAAGGAGGAATGACCAATCTTAGGGGCAATAGCTCTGGCTGCGGCTGCCCTGAGGGCCCACAGCTGGCAGGAGCCCACACAGGGAAAGGGGTCCCGGAAGGAGGAAGAAGAGGAGAGGAAGCCAAATCCTCCCCAACCATCACAGGGAAAGGGGTCCTGGAAGGAGGAAGAAGAGGAGAGGAAGCGGCAGCTGGTTTTATTTCCTCTTTCCTTCACACTTTCAGCATAAACTGCATAGACTTCAGCTCTAGACTCTAGGCTCACTGTGGGCAGGGAAGATGCCTATCAACTCTGTTGTATTGCACTCTCCCCCAGTGCAATACAGGGGCTCTGCACACAGTTAAGGGCTCAATAAATACCACTGAGGAGGAGGAGGAGGAATGCACATAGTAAGCATTCAATAAATACTACTGAATGAATGAAAGTAGGGTTGGAATAAAAGATCAGGTCTGGCTGGGGGTTTGCTCCTACCTCTGGCCCCCTTCTCCTCCCCCATCCCCACACCCCAGCTCCACAACCCCTCTGCATTTCATCTTCCCTTATGTCTACCCCATTGATACAGTGGAATGGGGATGGGAGGGGTTAGTTAGTCTTTTCAAAGCAACCTCTGAACTCCTGAATAAAAAAGGGAAGCCACTGAACTCCAAACCCCACTCCTTGACGAGGAATCTTCCTTTAAAAATAGATTGAAGTCGCTTTTGTTTATTACTGACTGGAAAAGAAAATCCTCTTATCCTGCTCATCCATCCACCTTTCCCCTGAGGCCACAGGAGACAATGCAGCAGCTATCTGGCCCTTGCCACAGGCAGCAGATCAGGCTTCACCTCTACCCTCCAACAGGAAAGGACCATGTGGCCTGCTGGAAGGAAAGTCCGGAAAGTTGTAGCCTGCCCGCCTGTCTCCTGCTGCCCGGGCAGGAAGGGCACAGCCTGCAGGCAGCCCCGGTGGTCACCTCTTTGGGACTATCTTGGCCCTGCCGGACCCCTGCCCTCTGCTCCCCTCCCCCCCACCTCCTCCTGACTCTAGGCTCTCCCCAGCAGGAAGGCAGCCAAGACACCCCAGAGCGTTTTCTTGGCTTGTCTGCCTGTCTTACGGATGAGATTTCTCCTTGTCCACAAGCAACCATCCCGCACCCTTTTAACCCACCTCCCACTCGCTGCTCCACTGTGGCTGCGTGGGAGGGGGGGGAGCCGGGGAGGCTATGGAGGTCACGCAGGAAGCAGCTTCAGTTGGCACGGAAAGAGGGACCTCACTCAGGAGAAAGGAGCAAAGAGTGGGTGAAGAGTGGGTGTGGTCGGCAGCGGGTCGGGAAGGGGACGGCCACAATCCTGGCCCCTCGAGTATAAGAGAGGCTGGGGAGTTACTTTCCTCCACAAGAGGGTGGAGGGGAGAGCAGGAACGGAGGAGGTGATGAGTGGTGAGAGATTCAAGGGACCTTGGGCAAGGCACTTAACTTCTCTGCCTCAGTCACCTCATCTGTAAAATGGGGATGAGTGTGAGCCCCATATGGGACAGGGGCCGGGTCCACCTGATTAACTTGTAACCACCCCAGTGTTTAGAACGGTGCTTGGCACAGAGTAAGGGCCTCACAAATACCATTATGATTACTACTGTTATTATCTCCCATCTTCAGATACAAGGGAGGGCTCAAAAGCACCAGATAGTGGTGGCACAAGTTCCAGGTTCCACGAAAAGGGGAGGAGCTTCTTTCATTCACTATGCTCGACAGCCTTCCCCTGTCCACTCAGACAACAGCTCTCCACCTGCCCGGCCGGCCGCCCCCCACTGCTCCCCCTGCCCCCACCCCACCTCCACCGCCTCCACAACACACCCCAACTGGAGCCTTTCCTCTCTCAACCTGGCAGCAAATTTCGGGGCTCCTCCCGGCCCACAGCCCGGGGCTTCAGGGAGGCTCCTGCCCCATCCCGTGGTCGTGGAAAAAATAATAGCCTCCATCTCACCCTTTGGTCCCCTCCCCTCCCCTTCCCCTCTCACTCTGACAACCCAGGCACCGGGTGACTGGTGAGAGCTTCTGCATTGCAGCAGCGAGGGTCTCGGTCGGACCCTCTGACCGTCCGTCCGTCCCTGACGGCGCATGGTGCCGGCCCTGCCCAGTCCCGCCCCCCCCCCCCCCCCCCGCCCACTCTGTCCTCTGTGGGCTGGGGCGGGGAGGGGGGAGACACACAGGAAGCCACATTGTTCTGAAAGTTGCAATTTAGAGAAACACAGGATGCCAAATCCTCCCCAACCATCAGCCGTCCCAAGCCTGGACAATGCAACGTGCCCCCCTTAAGGTTTCTGAAGCCGAGGACGGGAGAAGGCGGGAGCGGGGTCCCGGTGAGGGGAAGGAGTCGGGTGGCATAGGCTGCTGCCCCTTCCCTTCATTCATTCACTTCCCTGGCCAGGTCTCTGCTCCCTGGATCCTGCCCCAGATCAGGGTCGAGAAGGTTCATTGGATCTTGATGTTACCAACTCTCACCAGGAAAGACACAATGCCCTCAGAAAGAGGATTGGCTGGATAGTCTAACCAGGGGGCTGCAACTCTGGGCAGACAGTGACAATGGACCCCAAAGCTCAGCCCTGGTGCTCTCGCCAACCTGGGCTGCCCCGGCCCGGGGTACGATGCTGAGGTTTGGGGACGGGGAGGGAGGAGTAGGGAAGTGGTGGTCTCTCAGAATGTGTGCACGCCCCACCCACATCCTCTTTTTTGCCAAGATGCCCCCACCCCTACGCTGCTTCCTCCTCCTCCCTAGACATGGGTCTTGGGATGATCCAGGGTCCACCCAGGGGTTTCAGGCCACCTCCCCAAGGGGTCTTTGGCGCTGGCATTGGGGAGAGCATGGATTCTGATCCTGGCTCTGCCGCTTATATGCTGTGTGACCTTGGGCAAGTCACTTAACTTCTCTTTGTCTCAGTTACCTCATCGGTAAAATGGAAATGGAGACTGTGTGCCTCACACGGGACAGGGATTGTGTCCAACCTTATTTACCTGTATCCAACTCAGCACTTAGTACAGTGCCTGGCACATGGTAAGTGCTCAATAACACAATTTTATTATTACTATAAAAGATGGCAATCCTGAACCCCAGCGGGTTTGGAAATTCCCAGCGGAGGGACAGGGATCGGGAGGGATCAACAGGGTGGGGTGTAGGGGGGGAGAAGAATCAATGGACAGGACAGGGAAGGCTTGTCAGGTGGCCTAGGTAGTCAGTACGCCATCCTGCTAAATGAGCCACAGAGGGTCAGAGCAGTCTACCCGTGCACCTGGGCCCGTGCACCTGGGTCCGGGGGGCCCAACCTCTGCTGGTACTCAGATCACTGGGTGCACATATGGGATCCTAAGCAGGAAGCGAACCTGAAAGGGTCATCCAATCCATCCCCCTGCCTCCAGGGCCCACCGCCCTGACATCATGCCAGGCCTCCAGAAGAGGGTGGTCCCAGGACCTCCTATGGTCACCCATTCCAGCGGCAAGTAATAGCCTTCCTTAGATCTAGCCCAAATCCCTTATATTGCAGGGTAGGCCCATTTCTGAGATGAGGGACAGACACACACACACACATACCACTGCACTCATCAAGCATCACACACACACACCCCTTCCCCCCTTGCCGCCCCTTCCCCCCCCCCGCAGCTGGATAAAGGACAGAATTGCTCCACGTGGAGGCTCCCGGCCTACGTGGCGTTGTTCCCCATGCGTCTGGCCCACCTGCCTGTAAACATCTGGCAGTTGAGACGAGGGGTTTTCCCCGGGCCACTGAGCAGACGTGGTCATTTCAGGCTTGCTTCATGGCACAAAGCAGTCTCTGTGGATCCCCCTCCACCACTCTGGAAGGAACCAGGAGTTCTTTCCCACTCCCAGAGCGGGCCAGCCCCCCAGCCACGGAATCCCAGAGAGAAAACGAGCACGGCTCCCCGGCCCCTGCTGGTCACAGGCCCGGGGAGCCTGGGTCCCCGGAGCTTCCGTCAAGCCATGGACCAAACGCAAGCTGCCTTCAGTAACCAACGGTAGCCAGAGATCCTCCCAGATATTGTCTCTTCTTCCCTTGCACCCCGCTGCTTTACCAAGGGGCTCTAAGGAGATAGAGAGAGGGGAGAGCCAGACAGGAAGGGGTTACAGATCTCCGCTTCCCTCCAGACCCGCCGCTGCCCGCGGTGCCCAGAGGAGCGCCCACAGGAGCGTCGTCAGGACCTGCTGGGCGCGCCGGCTCGGGCCGCCGGATCCTATGCCTGTCTGCGCCTGTACACCGGGAGGGCGAATGGTCTGCCCGCCTGCAGAGTCCTGTTAGCTGTACCCTCGGGGGCAGGAGCAGAAGCGCGCATGCCAGCACAGGGCGTACCCCGGCGCAGCCGTTACCCCTCGGGACAGGGCCGGGGGCCAAAGCGGCAGGGAAAACCAGGAGGAGCCGCCGGGGCTGAGGTGCGTGGGCCCCAAGGGGCAAACCACGTTCCTTTCGAGCCAAGCGGCGGAGACATCGCCTCTCCCCCTACATCAACAGTTCAGGCTGTCCGGGGTCTTTCATCTAGGGGGCTTCGAAGCGCTTTGGCAAGGAGCCCCAGTCTCCAACTGAAAGCCAAGGCCCAGAGAGGATAAGCGACTTGCCCGGGGTCACACGGCGATTCATTAGCTTGGCCAAGACCAGTCTCCAAGCATCCTGGCTCTAGCGAAACAACATTCCTTTGCACCCACGCACGCACGTTCCCCTGTACGGTACCGGCACACACCCCTCTGCTTCTGTCTTCACGGGGATAATCCCCACTCCAAAGACAGCCAGCCCGGTCCCCGTCTACAAGGGAGTCGCGTTCTGGGCCTCGGGCAAGGGCGGCAGAGCGGGTGCCTCTCTCGTGCCACTCACACTCCACCTGACTCAGCCTTAGCAGGACCCGGAGGCAGGGGGATGGCTCTCCCTCCCCATTTCTGCTCTCTATGGTGAATTCTCTCTCTGCCCCTCCCCCAGCCCAGGTTAAGTATCACCCAGTCAGATACAGCTGTGAATTCTCTTCAAAGGAGGAAGTATGAGAGGTGGGTAGTAGGAGTGTGAATGTCTCTGTCTCTGTGTCTCTCTCCAAAGCACCTGGGTGCACCAGGGGAGGAAGCATGGGTGGGCAGAAGGTGCTCCCCAGCCCCGCCCTCACAAAACAGAGCACGACCCTACCCTGGGTAGGACACCGTCTTCGATGCACTGCAGCAGCACAGGAAACGGGCTCGTCTCTGTGCGGCACTCAACAGAAAGTGCAGCAGCAGCCACCGCGCCCTTGCCCACTTCCTCTCCAGAATGGGGACTCACCTCCGTACCCCCTGATTTTTGCTAGCCCTAATCTCACCCCCTAACTGGAAGTTTACATTATATAACCCCCCATGACTTCATCCCACATACTCCTCTTTCTTCTCTTTGAGGTGTGGGGGGGGAGCCCCCCGAGGACAAGGGTGGGAGCCCTCTGAGGTGCGGGGAACGATGAGCCACCTCCGAGGCCTTGGCTCTCATTTGGTAAGGCAAATATAATGGCTGAAAAGGAATGAGAGAGCGGAGTGAGAAGGCCATGATAGGACAGAGGAGGCCGGGGCAGCTGGGGACCGGTTCGGAACCCAGGTTACCCGGTCAACCGATATGCCCCCTCCACCGCTGCCCACCTCTCTCTGACAGTGTTCTGGCTCAAGGAAACTCCTCTATCATCACCCCTCCTGCCTCCAAGTGGTCAAGAGTCCAGGCAAAGCCATGCCCCACCTGCTTCAGCTGAGTTCTGGCAAATGGCCAGAATATATCCGGCCTGGCCTCTGGACGAGAAGGGGAGCGCCCGGAGGAGGATTTATAGGATGCCCCTGGGGGTCTTTTGGGATGGTGTAGTGAGCTGGGAGTGGAGGGGGAAAAAAACCCAGCCCAACTCAGCCAGCCCTAATTAGAGAGGCACCTCTATCCCACGTGGGGCCAGCCAGGCTGGAAAACTCGCATCTCCTTGATGAAATGCTTCCCTGCCGAGGGCCAGTTCTTTGGTGCTGGTGGTCAGGTTGGTGTGGAATGTCTCAGAGAAGGGTTCCCACCGGCTTTCCTTCCTCTAGCCCTCACTCTTCTCCCCGCCCTGAATCCGCCTTCCAGGGGGAGGATTACAGCGGCATCGACAGGCCCTCAAACGGCAGCCTGTCCGTCAAGCGTGGCAGAAGAGCTGTCACTCAGGGCGTGCACGACAAAGGAGCTGGGAACTCCGGCACCTCTCTGGGGGAGGCAGATCCCCCGGTGCCTTCCAGGCCCTTATCTCTAGGCAACCTGACCTGGACACTGCGGCCCCGAGCTCGCCCGGTTCCCATGGAAAGCACCACACAAGAGGCTGCGGAGCCCTTTTCTCTGAGCCCGGAGAAAAGGGGCTTTGTTAACTTGCCCAGGAGGACAGCGTGAGAGCTGAGCCTCGGGGCTCTGGGAATCCAAACAACCCGCACAGAAGAAACAACAACAGAAAAAGCCCTGCGCTCTCGCTCCCTCACCCCTGCCGCCCCTTCCACGAAGTCTGGAGCAAGCTTGAGCCCTCGAGAAAAGGGAGGAATCTATTCCCAGGATGGTCAACTGGGTACCACCCTGAGCAAGGCGATCCATCTCCGGCACCCATTTCTCCCACCTTTCCTTTCCCCTGGGTAGATAAGAAGTCCCCCCTAACCAGGGGGAGCCCTTCCACCATGCTCTCTCTCTCTCCCTGCCTCCCTCCCTCCCCTCCAGCAGTTTCCCCATCAGGAAGAACAGGATGAGGTGCTGCGAGGCCTCCTCTCAACTGCCCCTCTCCAGCAGGGAGATAGCCCCCAAACCCCTCCTCCTTCCTCCCCAACCAAGCCAGGTTTCCGGAAGGGATTTCGACCGTCCCTTCCCCAGGGGGTCCCGGGATAAGGACCCGAGCAGATGGAGAATCAGGTGTGGTCCTGGGGCAGAGGCCAGGGGACCAGGTGAGGTGCCCTTAAACCTCCAGGCAGAAAAGAGTCATCACCCGCATAGTCCCCGGGGGGATGGGGCTGAGGGACAAAAGCCCCCAGAGACTCATTTCGGAAGGAGTGGGGGATTTTCTCCAGGGAGGGTGAGGGAGAAAAGATCCCAGGGTCTCGGCTGGGGACGGCTGTCAGACGGCGAACACTGCAGTGTGACTGGAGGCGGAGGCGTGACGAAAATGTGTCAGCGTATTTTTGTCACGCTACCCTGCCTGCACAGAGGAGAACCCAGCTGCCAAAATGAGGTGACTGAGAGGTTCTGGGCCGGGGGGGGGCTTCGAGGCATCCCAGGGCCCTCTGAGGGGATCGGGGTGGCCTCTGGATCCCAGGCACCCAGCGTCCAGCCCAGAGAGGTTTCTGTGGGTGACTTCAAGAGGGACTTGCCAAATACCTGTCCAGATGGGAAGAGGAGGGGAGCACCTGGCCAGTGGACACACTGCCCTGTCCCTCAGTCCTGTCTCCCTGCCCTGCTTCAGCCCGAAGCTCCTTGCCTGGGGACCAATCATTTGGTCTTGACCCCTACAGACCTGGCAGGGGAAAGAGGAGAAGAGGCTGCCTGCAGCCTCTATGGCCTCGGATAGAAAGTTACTGTTTTTATTATTACTACTGCACTTAAGCTAGCACTGATCTAAACACCGGGGGTAGATATAGAAGTTAATCGGGTCGGACAGTCTTTTCTCATCCCCTCCAAGTTACCTTAGGGCTCAGCCCCCCCCCCCCCCCCCCCCCCCCCCGATCTACCCAGAGTCCAGGCCCTAAGGGTATTATTTCAGCTCCTAAGGATTTAAGTATCTCAGGATCCTGCCTGCAGCATACCTCCTCCGGACAGGGCAGAACACAAGGGGTTCTCCTAACCTGAGTTCTTGTTTTTTCCCCTCTTTTTTGTTCTCCCTCCCTCTCATTAAGCAGCCCTCTGAACAGCGCAGAGAGCACGCTCTTTCGTCCTCCCTCCTTCCCAGCTTCTTCAAGTTGCAGGGGCTGGCCTCCCCTCCGCCTTGCACTACATCTCACAAGTCCAGTCCAGCAACACAAATTGCATTTCATGGTCACCTCCCATTCGGCCCCAAGAGGTACAAACCCCTCTGCTCCTCCTCCTCGAGAAGTCGAGGTTGTAGGGATTTGTAGCAGGCATCGGACGGGAGGGCAGAGGTGGAGAAAGGGGTGGCGGTTTTCAGATCAGACCCCTTTTTCCCGGCTGCTCTCAGGGAAGGTAAGCCGGGCAAGGGCGGATCGCTCGATCAATCAGTCAGTCGTATTTATTGGGCGCTTACTGTGTGCAGAATCCTGTACTAGGCGCTGGGGAGAGTAATACGAATAACTGTGGTTATGTGTTAAGGGTTTAGTGCGTGCAAAGCACTGCACGAAGAGCTGGGGGGGATGAATGCAAATCAGGTTGGACGCAGTCCCTGTCCACGTGGGGTTCACAGTCTCAATCCCCATTTTACAGATGAGGGAACTGCGGCACAGGGAAAGAAAGTGACTCACCCAAGGTCACGCAGCAGACATGTGGCGGGGTACCACATAACAATAACAACCGACGCCTTCCCTGCCCACGGTGAGCTTACAGTCGGTGAGCTTACAGTCGAGAGGGGGGAGACGGGCGTGAATATAAATGAATCAATGGGGGCTAAATAGGGATGAACTAACTCAGGCATTTCGGCGGGCTCGGTTTCCCCTTGGGGGGGGGCGGGTCCGGCGGTGCCGTGCGGAGCGTTGGGGTCCCCGGGATCTCGCCAACCTCGGGGGACCTTAGTTGGGCAGCAGAGGGCCCGGGGCCATTCATTCGATAGTATTTTGAGCGCTTACTACGTGCAGAGCACTGTACTAAGCGCTGGGAACGGACAATTGGGTCAGGGCGCGGCCAGGGAGCCCGTCCACGGCGGGACGGACAGAGGGGACGGAGGGACAGAAGGGGGGACAGAGGGACCATCAGTCCGCACGAACCCCGGGGCTTTCGGGCTCGGACTGGGGAGACTGCAGGGCCGAGGGGAGGGTCGGGGGTCAGGCGGCCCGACCCTCAGCATCCGCCCCCCCCGCCGACACGTCCAATCCCATTTCCCCGCATCCACCCCAGCGTTTAGCACAGTGCCTGGCCCGTCACCTCGACTCGCTCCCTGTGTTCCCCCCACCACTTATGTATACATCTGTAATTCTAGTTATTTATATCGATGCCCGTTTACTTCGATGTCTGTCTCCTCCCCCAGATCGTGGAGCCCGTTGTGGACAGGGAGCGTGTCCCTTTCCTGCTCTATTGCACTTTCCAAGGGCTCAGACCAGTGCTCTGCACCCAGAAAGGGCTCGATAAATACGATCGAATGAATGAGTGGCACATCGTAAGCGCTTGACGAACGCCACAATGATTGCCCCGGGGTCCAGGGAAGGGAGGGCGGCGGCGCGGGCTGGAAGAATGGGGAGGGAAGGAAAAGACGAGCCCTGCGGGCAGGCGGGCATTTGCCGACATGCCCGACTGCTCTAGTCGGTGCATCCCTGGCATAGTTTGGCAGCGGGCTAAGCCTCCCGGGCCCATTCCCTCCCACCTGTCTCTGGAAGCTCCGGAAAGGAGGGAAAGAGGGAGCGCCTTGCCAGAAGCCATCACCTCCGAAGGCTGGGCCGCACTTCCATTCATTCAATCGTATTTCTTGAGCGCTCACTGTGTGCAGAGCGCTTAGGAAAGTACAATAAAACAACAAGGAGATACAATCCCCGCCCACAACGGGTTTACAGCCCGGGGGAGGGGAGACAGCAAAAGAAGTAAACAGTTCCCTCATCTGTAAAATGGGGATGAAGACTGTGAGCCCTACCTGATTACCTCGTCTCCACCCCGGCGCTTAGGACAGTGCTTGGCACACGGTAAGCGCTTAATACCGACATTATTACCAAATAGGCATCGACGTAAGCAAATTCTAGATATAAACGTAAGTGTTGCGGGGGGGGAGGGGGAGGTGAGGACCAGGGGGCTTAGTCTGGGAAGGCCTCTCGGAGGAGGTGCGCCTCATTCATGCATTCAGTAGTATTTATCGAGCGCTTACTACGTGCAGAGCACTGTACTAAGCGCTTGGAATGAACAAGCCTCGACTCACCACGTCTTTGTTCCGGGAGATCCAGGTATCCAGGAGCAGCTCCAGCCGGGATCTGTGGAACTTCTTGGTGGTCTTGACGGCGATGAAGACGTCGCGGGGGAAGATCTCCTCCAGCTGGGGCCTGGGCGCGCTCTCCCCGGGCCGGGCGACCCCGGCCGGCGGCCCCACGTCCCTCCTCACCCGGCTCAGTTTGCTGAAGTAGTCGGAGAAACTGCGGACCTGGCGGGCCGGCGGAGGACCCGACTGGTCCTGCGGCCGGCGGGCCGGGCCCTCGCCGGCGCTGGCCAGGCTGCGGAGGGCTCGCCGGCCTCCCTCGCCGCCGGCCGCCTCCGGGGACGGAGCCGGCGGCGCCTGCAGCTGCTGCAGCTTCTGCTGGTCGGCCATCAGCACCAGCAGGCAGGCCAGCAGGGCCCCGACCAGGGACAGGACCAGCCGCCGGCCGCAGCTCTTCAGCATCTTGCAGCGACCGACGTCGGCGAGCGAGGACGGCGGCCGGTCCTTAGACGCCTGGCCCGCTCGCACTTTGCGCGCAGCGTGCGGGACCCACCTGCACCACCCACGCCTGCCTCTCTCGGCTCCGCCGCTGGAGGCGCCTTATAAGACCTCCGCCGGCCCGGGCCCCGCCCCCCTGCCGAGGCCCCGCCCCCCTGGCGCCGGCTCGCGCGCCCCGGGCCCCGCCCCCGCCCGCGCGCCCCGCCCGCGCGCCCCGGGCCCCGCCCCCGCCCGCGCGCCCGCCCGCCCGCGCGCTCCGGCCCCCGGGCCCCGCCCCCTCGAGCAGCAGCGCGGCTCGCGGAAAGAGCCCGGGCTTGGGAGCCCGAGGTCGCGGGTTCGAATCCCGCTTCTGCCGCTTTTCCCCACTCGATCGGATGTATCGACCGCTTACTCTGTGCAGAGTAATAACGATGGTATTTGTTAAGCGCTTACTATGTGCAGAGCACTGGACTAAGCGCTTGGAATGGCCGATGCGGCAACAGATAACAATAATAATAATAACGTTGGTATTTGTTAAGCGCTTACTATGTGCAGAGCACTGGACTAAGCGCTTGGAATGGACGATGCGGCAACAGATAACAATAATAATAATAACGTTGGTATTTGTTAAGCGCCTACTATGTGTAGAGCACTGTTAATAATGTTGGTATTTGTTAAGCGCTTACTATGTGCCGAGCACTGTTCTAAGCGCTGGGGTAGACACAGGGGAATCAGGTTGTCCCACGTGGGGCTCACAGTCTTAATCCCCATTTTACAGATGAGGGAACTGAGGCCCAGAGAAGTTAAGTGACTTGCCCACAGTCACACAGCCAAGTGGCAGAGCCGGGATTCGAACTCATGAGCCCTGACTCCAAAGCCCGTGCTCTTTCCACTGAGCCACGCTTGCACTGTTCTAAGCGCTGGGGGAGATGCAGGGTCATCAGGTTGTCCCATGTGGGGCTCAGAGTCTTAATCCCCATTTGACAGATGAGGGAACTGTGGCACAGAGAAGTGAAGTGACTTGCCCCCAGTCACCCAGCTGACACGTGGCAGAGTGGGGATTCGAACCCATGACCTCTGACTCCCAAGCCCGTATTCTTTCCACCGAGCCATACTGCTTCTCTGCTTTCACTCAATAGGATTTACCGAGTGCCTACTATGTGCAGAGCACCGGACTAAGCGCTTGGAATGGACGATGCGGCAACAGATACAGTCCCTGCCCATTGAAGGGTTGACAGTCTAATAAGTAGCAATAAATAGAATCAAGCTTGCCAGCTGTGTGACTGGGGGTCAGTCACTTCACTTCTCTGTGCCTCAGTGAGCTCATCTGTAAAATGGGGATTCAAACTGTGAGCCCCACGTGGGACAACCTGATCGCCTTCTATCCCCCAGCGCTTCGAAAAGTGCTTTGCACATAGTAAGCGCTTAACAAATACCAACATTATTATTATTAACGTCTCTGTGCCTCAGTGAGCTCATCTGTAAAATGGGGATTCAAACTGTGAGCCCCACGTGGGACAACCTGATCGCCTTCTATCCCCCAGCGCTTAGAACAGTGCTTTTCATATAGTAAGCGCTTAACAAATACCAACATTATTAGTAGTAGTAGTAAAATGGGGATTAAGACTGTGAGCCTCACGTGGGACAACCTGATTACCCTGTAACTACCCCAGCGCTTAGAACAGTGCTCTGCACATAGTAAGCGCTTAACAGATACCAACATTATTACATAGTAAGCGCTTAACAAGTGCCATCATTATTTATTTCTTATTAATCCCGACTCCGCCGCTTGCCAGCTCCGTGACTTTGGGCGGCCAGTCACTTCACTTCTCAGTGCCTCAGTGACCTCATCTGTAAAATGGGGATGAAGACAAGACCGGGACCCCCACGTGGGACAACTTGATCACCTTGTATCCTCCCCAGCGCTTAGAACAGTTTAACAAGTGCCATCATTATTTATTTCTTACTAATCCCCACTCCGCCGCTTGCCAGCTCTGTGACTTTGGGCCAGTCACTTCACTTCTCGGTGCCTCAGTGACCTCATCTGTAAAAAGGGGATGAAGACTGGGAGCGCCACGTGGGACAACCTGATCACCTTCTATCCCCCCGGCGCTTAGAACAGTGCTTTGCACATAGTAAGCGCTTGACAAGTGCCATCATTATTTATCTCTTACTAATCCCCACTCCCTCGCTTGCCAGCTCTGTGACTTTGGGCGGCCTGTCACTCTACTTCTCGGTGCCTCAGTGACCTCATCTGCAAAATGGGGATGAAGACTAGGAGCGCCACGTGGGACAACCTGATCACCTTGTATCCCCCCCAGCACAGAGCGCTTAACAAATACCACCATTATTATTATTATTATTATTATTGTTGTGTGGCTCCGGCCCCTTCCTTCCTTCGCCCCACGTGTGCTGGCTGCGGGGGGCTGGGAGAGGCGGCAGGAGCAGCTGTGCAGGCCACCGGCCCCTCGCACCCCCGCCCCTTTCACACGTGTACGGTACAAACACCGTCACACTCGAGCAGCACACTTTCCTTTCCCTCCCGCTTCCCCTTCCCCCTCTCCAGATCTGGGCATTGCTCTATTCCTCGGCCTCCTCCTCTCCTTCTAAGGGTCTCTCATTCATTCATTCATTCAGTCGTATTTATTGAGCGCTTACTCTGTGCAGAACACTGTACTTGGGAAAGTAAAATACAGCAATAAAGAGAGACAATCCCTCCTCACCACGAGCTCACGTCTGGGGGGGGGCCGGGGGAGACGGACATCGATAAAGATAAACAGACATCGATATAAATTGATGGGAAGCAGCGTGGCTCAGTGGAAAGAGCACGATCGTGGGTTCGAATCCCAGCTCTGCCACTTGTCAGCTGTGTGACTGTTGGCAAGTCACTTCACTTCTCTGTGCCTCAGTGACCTCATCTGTAAAATGGGGATGGAGACTGTGCGCCTCACATAGGGCAACCTGATGACCCTGTATCTATCCCGGTGCTTAGAACAGTGCTCTGCACATAGTGAGCGCTTAGCAAATACCATTATTATTATTATTGTTATAAATAAATAAAATTACAGATGCACACATAAATGCTGTGGGGGATCTCTATAAATAAAATTACAGATACATAAGTGCTGTGGGGTGGGGAGAGGGGGGAAGAGCGAAGGTAACCAGTGTGGGTGACTGTGTCTCCGACTGTGTCTTTAGTCGGATAGCTCTAGAACAGTCAAGAGGGTTGAAAATATGAGCCGCCCTCTCCCCAGATTAGGGCACGGAGGGTAGAAAGGTGGTGGGAGAGAGGGAGGAAGGGGGAGAGAAAAACTGGAAGCGACTGAATGCTTACCTAGAGTAGGGGGTTGAGATAGGGAGCTGACTCTTCTTGGAGCTTGGTCTACCCCTCCAACTTTCCTTCTGCTGTAGCTCCACTTGCAGGCCTCTAAATCAGGTCTCATCCGTGTGGGGCAAACCCTCGTTAGCAGCTGGAGCCTTTTTCACCCCGTCGAAAACCAGAGATAGAAAAGCCCCTAAGATCACTGGGGAACTCAATGACCCTTGTAATGACCCAGAGAGAAAGAATGGGGCCTGACCTACCCTCTTATTCACCCCATTTTACAGAGGACAAAACTGAGGTTGGGATAGGAGGAAAAACTTGATATGGGCTACTGCGGGTGGAGCCTGGAAAGGAACCCAGGGCCCCTGCCCTCCAGCCCCATTTTGGTTTCCCTCCTCAGGATAGATCTTTCTGCAGTGCCCTGTAGTGATCTGGAGCAGTGGCTGGGTACCTGGAGTGACTCCCCGCTTCACCTCGGCACCTCCCCAAGGACCTTGACCGTCCAGGGATCAAGTCCTGCTTCACCTCGAATAATAATAAGTGTGCTATTTGTTTCAAGGACTGAACTAAGCACTGGGGTAAGATGCATGATAATCAGGTCAGACCCAATCCCTGTCCCGCATGGGATTCGCAATATATCCCTAGCTTACAGATGAGGAAACTGAGGCTGAGAGGTTAAGTGGCTTGCCTAGGGTAGTGAAGCTGGATCTTGAACCCGGGTCTCCTGATGCTGAGTCCCCGGTTCCTTCCACTAGGCAGGACTGCTTCCCCTAGGCAAGGCTGCGATGTAAACATCGCTCCTTTCTTGCCGGATTCTGGGGTTTGGAAGTCCAGAGAGGCTTAAGGACAGCACCTCTACACACAGGTCTCTTGCTACTCCAGAGGAGCTGTGAAGATCCACTTCACTCCCTTTTCTGAGTGTGTGGAGGCCCAGGAGTGGGATGACGGCTCTCTTGGCCTGCCGGTGGGCTTTTCATTTTCTGCTGTCTCGGCACTAGGGCGAGGACCTAGAGATTCTCTAAGAGACAGGAGGAAGGAAATGCGGAGGAGTAGAGACTCTTGTTGGGCTGCCCTGATTTCAGACAGTTGGATAAAGGATCCCAAGCAGCAGGGGTGTTGCCAAAGGATCTAAGTTCTACCCCTATTGAGATGCACCACCCCCGGCCCCACCACCCCGACCCTCCTGCAGGAGAATGCTCAGCTGGGTCACACAAGAAGCCAAATTCTCATTGGTTCTTCCTTTTTCCTTTCAACTTCTCTTCTTTTTTCCTCCTGTCACACCTGAGAATGTCGGTGCCCGGACCCAAGACCAAGAGGATGATTCCTTAGAGGAAGAAAGACCTGAAGATCCAGGCCTTTTCTCTCTTGCTCTCTCTCTCGCTCTCTCTCTTAGTGAAACCAAGAGGAGTTTGGATCCTTTCATTGGCTGTACTGTGGAAGGCTACTTCCTTTCTCTAGCCACAGAGGTTTGCAGAAGGAAGACATTGCTGGTTTGGCTTTTCCCCATATGGGGGGGTGTTGTCTGTTGGTCAGTGCACGGTGGAGAGAAATGGGCTTTTGCATCAGTCAATTTCCTTGCTGTGTGATTTTCAGGGATTTACTTAATATTTCTGGGCCTTAACTCTTCCCCTCAATACCTCCCCTTCCCATCCACCTAACACCCCAACATGTCCCCCTACCCCAAGTGCTTTCTAAATGGGATTGAGGACATTGGCCTCTGATGGACCTCCCGAGGTTTGGGAATAGCCCAAGGCTTGGAAATACTGAATTGAAAGGTGTTGGGGGAGGGCCAGCCGGCGAGACATCTGATGAGGCTCTTCAGCCGCCAGCCAGCACCAGCGTGTGCCCCAGGATAGGAATGTGCAGAAAACAGCTGGAAGGGGAGAGAACAGGCGTGGGGTGCTCTGCTTGGCGGTTGGCTAGGCTGATGAAAGATGAAGAGAAAACAAAGGAGCCTTATTTTCACACCACAGGACAAACAAACAAACCTTTCCCAGCCTGACACAAGGCAGAGGTCCGGGAGACACTTGGCTTTTTGCTGTGATCTTTCTGCTTTTGGCTCCTTCTGTCATCTGATTTGACTGCTCTCACAACTCCAATTAAGAGGAGGGCCTTTCCTCCACCCCAACCTCTTCATTCCTCCCCCTTCCACCCTACCTCGGGAAGGAACACAGAGCCCCTTTCAAGGAAGAGCCTGAATGGAGGATGCTTGCCTATAGCCAGCGGCTGCCTGGCCCTCGTGGGGGGGTTTGGGGGGGTCTCACTGGGGGCCGGGGATCAGTGAAGTAGACAGATGTGCAGGGACCCTTGGGCAGTCCAGGCACCTCCCTGCTGGCATCTTTCACAGTGCCAGGAACCGCTGCTGCACAATACAACGGCAGCAGTCACAATAGTCAGCCTGTTCACGGCCAGTCCCCAAAAGACACGTCAGGAGCCTACAGATTCCTGACACCAGGACACGCCACGCCAGCACAAAGCTCCCAGTCTCTGTTCAAACTAAGTTACTGAAGTTGCATTCCCCATGCAGGGGGCTGGCGGGAAGGAGACTGGTGTTAGGGGGTGGGGGGGCGGTGGGGGGGGATGCAGCTGTATGCAGAACGTAACCTTCCTCCTCCTGGCCCGGGTTTGAGGCCAGCCAGCTGACGCCAGCCTGGCAGAGGGGTTATGTCTGCTTTCTGTTCCACTAATGTGCCCCTTCCAGAGCAAGGGTTCCCGCGGCTCCAGCGGCCCGATACTATCTGAGCTCTTCCTGTGGGTGCACAAGTCCGGTCTGCGCTTTTGCCCTTCTTAAATGCTCCTTCTTGGCCCCCCACACTGCTGTATGACTGCTTCATTTCACCCCCCGGCCCCAGCGATGGCATCCTCCGCTCCCCACTCTGTTCAGACCGGTTAAGAGCCCTGGGCAGCGTGGGGACCACTAGAGTTTGCTCCTGAGTTCCTGAAGTCAAGGCCGCTCCTCACTTCATTCATTCAATTGTACTTATCGAGCGATTACTGTGTGCGGAGCACTGTACTAAGAACTTGGGGGAGTGTAATACAACAATAAAAAGTCACAGTCCCTGCCCTCAGTGAGCTTACATTCTGGAGAGGGGAGACAGGCACCAATACAAATAAATAAAATTACAGATATGTACATAAGTGCTGTGGTGCTGGGAGTTGGGAAGAGCACATGCAGCAAGTCAGGGTGATGCAGAAGGGAGTGGGAGGTGAGGAAAAGTGGGGCTTAGTCTGGGAAGACCCCTTGGAGGAGATGTGCCTTCAAGGGCTTTGAAGTCAGAGGTCATGGGTTCAAATCCCTGCTTGGCCACATGTCAGCTGTGTGACTTTGGGCAAGTCACTTAATTTCTCGGTGCCTCAGTTACCTCATCTGTCAAATGGGGATTAAGATTGTGAGCCCCACGTGGGACAACCTGATTCCCCTGTGTCTACCCCAGCGCTTAGAACAGTGCTCGGCACATAGTAAGCGCTTAACAAATACCAACATTATTATTATTATTAATTAGGCTTTGAAGTGGGGGAGAGAAATTATCTGTCCGATTTGAGGAGGGAGGGCGTTCCAGGCCAGAGGCCAGACATGGGCGAGGGGTCGGCGGCGAGACAGGCAAGATCGAGGTGCAGTGAGAAGGTTAGTGCTAGAGGAGCAAAGTGTATGGGCTGGGTTGTAGAAGGAGAGAAGCGAGGTGAGATAGGAGGGGGCAAGGTGGTGGATTGCTTTAAAGCCAATAGAGAGTTTTTGTTCACTGTGGAGGTGGATGGGCAACCACTGGAGATTTTTGAGGAACAGAGTAACATGTCCTGAGCGCTTTTGTAGAAAAATGATCCGGGCAGCAGAGTGAAATATGGACTGGAGTGGGGAGAGACAGGAGGCTGGAAGGCCAGCAAGGAGGTTGTTTCAGTGATCCAGGAGGGATAGGATGAGTGATTATCTTAACGTAGTAGCAGTTTGAATGGAGAGGAAAGGGTGGAATTTAGCGATGTTGTGAAGGCGGGAATGACAGGATTTAGTGATGGACTGAATATGTGGGTTGACTGACAGAGAGGAGTCAAGGGGTGCCCTCCAAAGTGAGGGTGCAACGAGGTGGCACCCCGATCTCTCATCACCTTGGAAACAAAGGGACCATGACAAGCAGAGAAATGAGCCGCAAACACCCGCTGCCTCCCCTTCTCCTGTCTCTTTCCACTCTCATTTTCCTCCAAAGAGTGGCAACAGGTGTGGAAGCTGAAGTTGCCAAGGGGCCAGACGGAATCAAGAGCAGAAAATAATATGGCTGAGATGCAGAGTTCTCTGCTGCCCTCTCCCCAGGCTCCTGGGTCTAAGTTCTCCAGTTCCATTTTATTGTTTCCTGAATTCTGTGACCCTGGCTGAATTCAGAGCTCTTGAAGTAAGCTGGGAAAGGCAACATTTCTCCGCTTCCTAGCCCGGCTTCCCATAAAGCAAAACTGCTCACTCCCCACAGTTTGGCCGGGTCGGTCTCCAGGCCTCAAGTGGGGCTCTCTCCCCTCCCCACCTCTGAGGGAACAAAATCATTCCCCCTGGGTTAGGTGTTCTTGGTGCCGGTCCCAGCACGATGCTGCAGAAGGCTCCTCCCAGCAGAGGGCTGTCTCCAAGGGAGGAGCTTCCAAAATCAATTAATCAGTGGTATTTATTGAACACTTAATTTGTGCAGAGCATTGTACTAAGCTCTTGGGAGACTACAATATAAGAGAGTTGCTAGACAAGTCAGACTGTAAACTCACTGTGGGCAAGGAATGTGTCCATTTATTGTTCCATTGTACTCTCCCAAGCACTTAGTACAGTGCTCTGCACACAGTAAGCGCTCCATAAATACGATTGAATTGAATGAATGAATGAAGTCTCCAGCCCACAAGGAGCTTATGGTCTTGCCAGGAAGAATCATCCAAGAGCAGGTGTCAGGTCCTACTGGACCGGGGACCAGAGATTCTCTCCAGGATAGACTCTCCACTCTCCGGCTTCACTTGCAGGCTGGCCCACAGTTCCCTGTCCATAGAGTCATCACCCTCCTCTCTCCTCCTCCCTCTCAGAAAATGATCGTTTTCTTCCTGATCCTCATGAGATGACAAGAGACTTTTCTAAATCCCCTGGAAAAAGTGATGAAATCCTCAAGCAGACACACACCTCTCACACAGTCCTTGACCCACGGGCACACGTGATGATGATGACTTTGCTAAGCACTTACTATGTGCCAGGCACCGTACTAAGTGCTGGGGTGGATACAAGCAAATCGGGTTGGACACAGTCCCTGTCCCATGTGGAGCTCATAGTCTCATTCCCCATTTTACAGATGAGGTAATTGAGGCACAGAGAAGTGAAGTGACTTGGCCAAGGTCACACAGCAGACAAATGTCAAAACTGGGATTAGAACCCATGACTTTCTGACTCCCAGGCCCGTGCTCTATCTACTATGCCATGCTGCTTCTCGAGCCAGACTCTCGAGTGGGAGGGCGAGGGGGGCGCAGGGGCGGTGACAGCAGAGGATATGAACCCAGTGCTCTGGAGTCCTGCATAATTTGGGAAAAAGAAGCTTTTTCTGCCTCTATTATACACATAATTGCTTCAATTCTCTGCCTGGCTTTGGCTCTGGAGGCTTAAAAGTCAGGAGACCTCCAAAATGCTGTAAGAGGTGGGCAGGGGGCTAGAGCTTCAAAGTGAGCCAACAGCATTTGCCTCCACTGCCAGATGGCCCTGGGAAAAAGGTTGAAGTGACAACTATCCCAGGGTTTTATCTCCTGCCATAAACTCATCACAGGAGGTATGGTCAAAGCTTGATTAGCTGTGATCCTGAGGCACGGGAGTAAAATGGATCCTCGAAATTCACAGATAATCAAAACCCCAATTTAGCCAATACAGCTCAACCCCCAAACCATATTCTGCAGCAGGTTAGGGTAGGCAGATTAGTGTGAATTGCCTCGTATGTGCCTGTCCACCGCTGGTGGAAGACTTCATGAAATGGCGTGAAGCCAGGTAGCAGAAAGGCGGAGAAAAGTTTTAGGCCTAGGTAAGCCACAAGCCACAGACCATGGATAATGAGCTGTCCGGAAATACCCGGGAATCCCTGCTCCCAGCAGGGGTTTAAACAAGGGGGGATAACCCAGGAAGTCCGACCTGAGGATTTTCGATGAGTATGAGACAAAAGAGCTAAGAAGTGTCTCCTTGCCAGGCAAGTCTTGCTCACAATCAGGGAGCGGTTCTTGTCAGAAGCATATTCTTTCTCTCTTCCCACTGAATCTGTGTAAGAACTACTATAATTAGCAAGAATCACTGGTGACGATTTCTATGCACTAATTTTTTTAATGTTACTTGGAAAGCGCTTATTATGTGCCAAGCGCTGTACTAAGGGAATTATGTTGGACACATTCCATGTCTCACAGGAGGCTGACTGTCTAAGAGGGAGTAGGATTTAATTCTCATTTTACAAATGAGGTAATGGAGGCATAAAGAAGTTAAGTGATTTGCCCAAATGACAGCATACAAATGGCAGAGCCGATATTAGAACCCAGGTCTTCTGATTCTCTTTCCACTCGGCCAAACTGCTTCCCCTAACCTGTTAATGTTACTACCTCTAATGACTAGAACAACATTAATACACCTCAGGAAAAAACAAATCTTGCTGCATTCTATTTTTGAATGTTCCCTCTAATGGCTTAATAACGTTGGTATTTGTTAAGCACTTACTATGTGCAGAGCACTGTTCTAAGCACTGGGGCAGATACAGGGTCATCAGGTTGGCCCACGTGAGGCTCACGGTCTTCATCCCCTTTTTACAGATGAGGGAACTGAGGCCCAGAGAAGTTAAGTGTCTTGCCCACAGTCACACAGCTGACGAGTGGCAGAGCCGGGATTCGAAACCATGACCTCTGGCTCCCAAGCCCAGGCTCTTTCCACTGAGCCACGCTGCTTCTCTAATCTCTAGGAGGGCTTCTTATTATGACCCCCCATTTTCCTGCTGGAGAAACTGAGGCCCAGCTAGGTTCCGCAATGTGTCCAAGGTCACCAGTGGAGCAGAGACCAGGAGCATGATGTACTCCTGGGCCACAGCTTTACGCTGAGGGCTACTGTACACTGCTACTGAACTCAGGGAAGGGGAAGGAGTGGTCCCAGGGCCCAGTCTGCAGACTAATCAGAGTTGAACAGGGAGGAGACCGGGTAGGGGGTGAGAGGGGGGGAAGAGGGGAGAATGGTCCATTGAGTGAGGGCTGTGGGCTGGCTCTGCCCAAGTTCCTTTTTCTTCTACGCTCCTGGACCTGCAGGTCCAGAGGCAATCTGGGGCACTGAAAACAATGGATGGAGGTGGAGAGAGAGAGCCACAGGGGCCTCTGAGGGAGCAGAAGGGGGTGTTAGGGGGGAAGGGGGACAAGGTTGGAGGCTGAATGAGTTAAACCCATTATTGTATTGGAGCAGTTTCCTGCGCGATGCTCCGAGGAACAAGCACCACAAAAGGCCAAGCGAGCATTCTTGTGGAGAAAGTGGGTTCCCTTGAAAAGGATTTAATTTCTTTTCTGTCAGTTGAATGGAATTTCGTGGTGACTCCTTGAGGTCTAAGAATTTGGGGAGGGGGAGAAGGAGAGCAGAAACTCTACACACACTCTCTCGCTCTCTCTCTCTCTCTCTCTCACACACACACACACACTCCGCTTCTCCTCGCCCCCGCATCCATCTCCCAGCGGAGACATTCACCACCCCCAACACCCCCCACCGCCCAGGCCCTGAGATTCTGCATTCATTGTTGGAGCAGGAGATTGGCTGAGGTAACACAAATGGTCCCAGAGAGGCGGGCTCCTGTCAGAAAGCTTGGGGCAGGGACCTGGCCTGTGCTGCCTGGTTTCTCATGCTCTCTATTCAGGGTCTCTGTGTACAGAGGGGAGGGAAAACTGTTCAATGAGAAGGAAAGAAAAGGAGTTGATGGGAACTGATTTATGGGTGGGTGCCAGCACTCCCAGCAGCTGAGACAGATTTGTCCCCAGGGATTTCCCCATCTCGATCAGTTTTGGTATTTCCCCTCTTTCCCTTCCATTTTCTTTACCAAACTGATGGGGGCAAATGCAACCTTGAAAAGCCATTCTGAACAGAGTGAAGTGATGTGGGTGTGGGGATGAGGTAGGTTTGGCAGTGGGGGACTTGATGGGGGGTTGGCTACCCAGCTGGCTTTCACCCAGGCCATTCAAAAATGGAGGACTCCAGCCAGTGGCCTGGCCAACCTCTATTCTGGATGTTTGAAGACCAGGTATCTTTCAGTATTCATTCATTCAATCATATTTACTGAGCACTAACTGTGTGCAGAGCACTGTGCTAAGCACTTGGAATGTACAATTCAGCAATAGATGGAGACAATCCCTGCCCAACAGTTGGCTCACAATCTAAAAGGGTGAGACAGACAGCAAAACAAAACAAGTAGTCAGGCATCGATACCATCAAAATAGATAAATAAAATCATAGATATAATAAAATAGAGTAATAAATAATCTATACAAATATACACAAGTGCTGTGGGGAGGGGAAGGGGGTAGAGCAAAGGGAGGGAGTAGGGGGAATGGGGCGGGGAGGATGGGCAGAGGGAAAGGGGGGCTCAGCCTGGGAAGGCCTCCTGGAGGAGGTGAGCTCTCAGTAGGGCTTTGAAGAGGGGGAGAGAATTAGTTTGGTGGATGTGAGGAGGGAGGGCATTCCAGATCAGTGGTAGGATGTGGGCCAGGGGTTGACAGCGGGACAGGCGAGAATGAGGCACAGTGAGGAGGTTAGTGGCAGAGGAGCGGAGTATATGGGGTAGGCTGTAGAAGGAGAGAAGGGAGGTGAGGCAGGAGAGGGCAAGGTGATGGAGGGCCTTGAAGCCAAGAGTGAGGAGTTTTTTCTTCATGAGAAGGTTGATAGGCAACCGCTGGAGGTTTTTGAGGAGGGGAGTGACTTATCCAGAGCGTTTCTGTAGAAAGATAATCCCGGCAGCGGAGTGAAGTATAGACTGAAGAGGGGAGAGACAGGAGGATGGGAGATCAGAGAGGAGGTTGATGCAATAATCCAGTCGGGATATTATGAGAGCTTGTACCAGCAAGGTAGCAGTATGGATGGAGAGGAAAGGGCGGATCTCGGCGATGTTGTGAAGGTGAGACCGGCAGGTCTTGGTGACGGATTGGATGTGTGGGGTGAATGAGAGAGCAGAGTCAAGGATGGCACCAAGGTTGCGGGCTTGTGAGACGGGAAGGATGGTAGTACCGTCCACAGTGATGGGAAAGTCAGGGAGAGGACAGGGTTTGGGAGGGAAGATAACGAGCTCAGTCTTGGACATGTTGAGTTTTAGGTGGTGGGTAGATATCCAGGTGGAGATGTCCTGAAGGCAGGAGGAGATACGAGCCTGGAGGGAGGGGGAGAGAACAGGGGAGGAGATGAAGATTTGGGTGTCATCTACGTAGAGATGATAGTTGAAGCCGTGGGAGCGAATGAGTTCACCAAGGTAGTGAGTATAGATGGAGAACAAAAGAGGTCCAAGAACTGACCCTTGAGGAACCCCTTCAGTTAGTGGAGGGGAGGGGGAGGGGGAGTCCGCGAAGGAGACCAAGAATGAACGGCCAGAGAGATAAGAGGGGAACCAGGAAAGGATGGAGTCCATGAAGCCAAGGTTGGATAATGTGTTGAGGAGAAGGGGACAGTCGACAGTGTCAAAGGTAGCCGAGAGGTCGAGGAGGATTAGGATAGAGTAGGAGCCGTGGGATTTGGCAAGAAGGAGGTCATGGGTGACCTCCTTGAGAGGGAAGTTTCGGTGGAGTGGAGGGGACGGAAGCCAGATTGGAGGGGGTCCAGGAGAGAGTTGGAGTTGAGGAATTCGAGGCAGTGAGTGTAGACGACTCATTCTAGGAGTTTGGAAAGGAAGGGTAGGAGGGAGATAGAGTGATATAACTGGAAGGGCCAGGCCTTTGGAGGCTGCCAGTTCATCCCACATAGGTAAGTAGGGGTAGTTACCCAAGGTACTAGGGCTCCTTTTTGATATACCAACTCTACCCTCAGCTTGCCCTACTTTCTCCTGGGATCCACTGGGGTTCCTCAAACCAAAGGTGGCAAACACAGAGTTGATATCATATAAGAAGGAAGCTTCCTTCATTACACAATTCCACTCTGGATCTCCAAGGCCAGAGAACTTTGCCCCTGCTAGAAGGTCTGCACAAGACAATTTTCAGTCTAATTCAAGCCCCTAAAGTATACTTTGGCCTCTATCTTCTGGAGCTTTCCAGAAAGAGGGAGGGTTTGGGGATGAAATATCTGAATAATTGAGGTCAAACTTATTTGGGGACTAAATTATCTCTCTGGGGTAGAACCGACCTAAGAGAGAAGTCCTCTCACCACCTAAGTTCCGGGCAGGATCTTACAGATCCTCTGCCGCGAGAAGTATATGCCGAGCTCTAGATACCTTTCTTAGCCTCGTCTTCAGATTTCACATCCAGAGAAGAGGCAACAGTGAGTTTAAGCTCCCCCAACTGCCAAATTTATTCAAGTAGGACCAGACCCAGGTAAAACCACAGTCCTGAATCCAAACACCCTTTCCTTCCTCTCCACCCTAATAATTGTTTAATCATTTATTAAGGACTGACTACCTATTGGCTAAGTGTTGGGGTAGATTTTAGATTGTAAACTCCTTGAAGGTGGGGATCATGTCTTCCATCTCTGTTTTAAGAGAGCTCAGTACAGTGCTCTGCACACAATAAGCACTCAATAAATACCATAGGGTCAAGAGACCCAAGAGTTCCAGATTGGACATGGCCTCTGTCCTGCACAGGGCTTTCATTTTACAGGTGAGGAAATTGGCCCAGAGAGGTTAAGTGACTCGACCAAGGTCACACAGCATGCCAGTGGCAGAGCCGGGACTAGACCCCAGGCCCTTTGATGTCCAGTCCCGTGATTTTTCCAGTAGGCCACACTATCTCCCTCCTCTTCACTCTCCCCTACTCTTGCCTCCACTCTCCCAGGGAAGGAGAGAGAAGCTTTGTAATGCTGTCTACCAGTACGTGCAATCTCTCTCCAGCCCAGTGAGGCCTTATAACTTATTCATTCATTCATTCAATTGTATTTATCGAGCGCTTACTGTGTGCAGAGCACTGTACTAAGCTCTTGGAATGTACAATTCGGCCACAGATAGAGACAATCCCTGCCCAACTACGGGCTCACAGGCCAGAGGACGTCATTTGAACATGACTTCAAGGAGGACTCACTCAGGTTCCTTCTCCAATTTTAAAATCCTCTCTTTTATTCAATCGTATTTTTTGAGCGCTTATTGTGTGCAGAGTACTGAAACAGAGACAATCCCTTCCCAATAATGGGCTCTCTTCCCACTCCACAGACTTCCTGGGCACGGGGCATGAGAGTCAGACATACCTACTACACCCTCAGCGTGGTCGTGCCGTAAGCTGTCTGAAGCAGCATGGCATAGTGGATAGAGCACAGGACCTGGGAGTCAGAAGGACCTGGGTTCTAGTCCCTGCTCTACCACTTGTCTGCTGTGTGACCTTAGGCAAGTGCTTCACTTCTCTATGCCTCAGTTACTTCATTTATAAAATGGGGATTAAGACAGTGAGGCCCTATACTGGACAGAAACTTTGTCCAGGCTGGCAACTTTATATCTACCCCAGCACTTAGGTCAGTGCCTGGATCATAGTAAGCGCTTAAATACCATAAAAAAGGCCCACCCACAAAAAATGAGGGGAAACCAATTGGAGCATGAGGAAAGCAGGCTTTGTACCACCTTGCAGTACTCTCCCAAGGGCTTAGTACAGTGCTCTGCACGTTGTGACTGATAAATATGATTGATTGAATGACTGATGGGGGCCGGGTGTGGAGGAGAGGAATCTGCAATATTGGGTAGGTCTGGAAGTATCAAAAAGGAGTCCCTGGCCTTCAAGGAGCAGTCAAGATTTGGAAGGAAACAACAGTTGAAAAGGAAGGGGAATTGTCGGACTGTCCCTCAGCTCTGTGGGCTGAGTAGCTGCGTCTTCGAAGAGGTGGCAGGAAATGCCTCTGCTGATGACTAGATAGCAGACTTCTCCTTATCTGTAACCTCCAGTGACAGGAACAGGAACATGCTGGGCTGATGTGTGTGGGTGATGCTAAAGAACCAGGCCTTGGATTGCATAGGTAGATGGGTGGGTGATCTATAGAGAGTTCTCCATTTTGCCGTGGGGCAAAGCCACAGTTGCCGTTATCAGGATCTCAGCATTCAGGGTCCAGGGGCCTGGGGAGAGCGGCTATGACTGATGATGGGCAGGGTGTGGGAAGGGAGAAGCGGCTGTTTCCACCGTGTGCAAGGATTTGCTGTGAATTAATGCTGCAGGGAAATTAAAAATAATAATAATAATGGCTTTTGTTAGGCGCTTCCTATGTGCCAGGCACTGTACTGAGTGCTGGATAGTGGGCAAGGAGCTGGGGAGATTTGTCCCTTTAATTTGGTCTGTTTCAGACTTAGGGGAGCAGTTGGTTGGGAGGAGGGGGTCTGGTATCAAAGAAGGTTATGAGTTGTAATGCCGGCTCTACCATTTGTCTGCTTTGTGACCCTGGGTAAGTCACTTTACTTCTCTGTGCCTCAGTTACCTCATCTGTAAAATGGAGATTGAGATTGTGGGACAGGGACTGTGTCCGACCTGATTTACTTGTACCCACCCCAGCACTTAGTACAGAGTCTGTCACATAATAAACGCTTAACAAATACTACAATCGTTATTATTAAAGTTTAAATTTGGGCAGAGGGAATCAAACACAGACTGGGGAGGGAGAATTTTTTTGTCTGTGTTCATCAGAGAGCTCTTTGCTTTGTTTCTCTCTGTAACTATATGTATCCTTTCCTTTCCTAATCCTTCTGTTTCTCTGCTGCCTCTCACCTTATTAAAAGAGCATGAATGTGGGAGTCAGGGGGCCAGGATTCTAATCCTGGCTCTGCCACTTGCCTGCTGTGTGATCTTGGGCAAGTTCCTTCACTCCTCTGTGCCTCGGTTTCCTCATCTGTAGAATGAGGATTAAATGCCTGCTGTTCTCCTCCTTTAGACTGTGAGTCCCATGTAGGAAGGGAAATGTGTCTGCCCCCAGCACTTAGTGCAGTGCTTGGCGCACAGTAATGGCTCAACAAATACCACAGTCATTATTTTTATTATCATCTCATTCTGGTTGGCCAACAATGATGGAGTCAGGTGATGAGACCAATGCCCTTTTCACCATGGCCCACATGCACTGGAAATTTGGGAAAGTACAATACAGTACAGTTAGTAGGCATATTCACTGCCCACAATGAGCTTACAGTCTATCATTCTCCACACCTTCTCTCACCTTGGCTTCATGGACTCCGTCCTCTCCTGGTTCTCCTCTTATCTCTCTGGCCGTTCATTCTCGGTCTCCTTCGCAGGCTCCTCCTCCCCCTCCCATCCTCTAACTGTTGGGGTTCGTCAAGGGTCAGTTCTTGGCCCTCTTCTGTTCTCCATTTACACTCACTCCCTCGGTGAACTCAGTCTCTCTCACGGCTTCGACTATCATCTCTATGCAGATGACACACAGATCTACATCTCTGCCCCTGTCCTCTCCCCGTCCCTTCAGGCTCGTATCTCCTCCTGCCTCCAAGACGTCTCTACCTGGATGTCTGCCATCACCTAAAACTCAACATGTCCAAAACTGAGCTCCTCATCTTCCCTCCCAAGCCCTGTCCTCTTCCTGACTTCCCTATCACCGTGGATGGTACGAACATCCTTCCCGTCTCTCAGGCCTGCAACCTCGGTGTCATCTTTGACTCGGCTCTCTCGTTCACCCCACACATCCAATCCGTCACCGAGACCTGCCGGTCTCACCTTTATAATATCGCCAAGATCCGCCCTTTCCTCTCCACCCGAACGGCTATCTTACTGTTACAGGCTCTCATAATATCCCGGCTGGATTACTGTGTCAACCTGCTCTCTGATCTCCCTTCCTCCTCTCTCTCCCCGCTCCAGTCTATTCTTCACTCCGCTGCCCGGCTCATCTTCCTGCAGAAATGCTCTGGGCATGTCACTCCCCTTCTTAAAAACCTCCAGTGGTTGCCTATCGACCTCCGTTCCAAACAAAAACTCCTCACTCTAGGCTTCAAGGCTCTACATCACCTTGCCCCTTCCTACCTCTCCTCCCTTCTCTCTTTCTACCGCCCACCCCGTACGCTCCGCTTCTCTGCCGCCCACCTCCTCGCCGTCCCCAGTTCTTGCCTATCCCGCTGTCGAGCCCCGAGCCACGTCCTCCCGCGGTCCTGGAACGCCCTCCCTCCTCACCTCCGCCAGACTAATTCTCTTCCCCTCTTCAAAACCCTACTTAGAGCTCACCTCCTCCAAGAGGCCTTCCCAGACTGAGCTCCCCCTTTTCCCTCTGCTCCCTCTACTCCCCCTTTACCCTTCCCTTCACCTCCCCTCAGCCAAGCCCTCTTTTCCGCCCTTTCCCTCTGCTCCTCCCCCTCTCTCTTCCCCTCCCCTCAGCACTGTACTCGTCCACTCAACTGTATATATTTTCATTACCGTATTTATTTTGATTCTAGTATTTTGTTAATGAGATATACATCACCTTGATTCTATTTATTTGCTATTGTTTTAATGAGATGTTCACCCCCTTGATTCTATTTATTGCTATTGTTTTTGTCTGTCTGTCTCCCCCGATTAGACTGTAAGCTCATCAAAAGGCAGGGACTGTCTCTATCTGTTACCGATCTGTACATTCCAAGCGCTTAGTACAGTGCTCTGCACATAGTAAGCGCTCAATAAATACTATTGAATGAATGAATGAATCATTCAATCAATGGCATTTATTGAATATTCACTATGTGCAGAGCACTGTACTAAGTGCTTGGGAGAGTACAACAGAATTAGCAGACACGTTTCCTTCCCATAATGATTCTTACAGTCTAGAGGGGGAGACCGACATAAATATGAATAAATAATTTATAATACATAATTTAAAGATATGTACATAAGTGCTGTGGGGTTTGGGTGAATATCAAATATCTAGAGGTCAAAGATCTAAGTCTAGAGGAGAAGTCCCCCAAACACATTCTTTCTTTAGCTCTTCTGGCCTCCCTGCCCTCCCCGCCTTCCACCAGCTGCTCTAGGGATAATTGCTAAGCACATACTATGTGCCAAACACTGTACAAAGAGCTGGGGTAGATGCAAGATAATCACATTCAAAGCATCCAAAGCATCCCAGAAGGTCACTGATTCTAATCTCAGCTCCACCATCTGTCTCCTATGTGACCCTGGATAAGTCACTTCACTTCTCTGGGTCTCAGTTACCTCATCTGTCAAATGAGGTTTGAGACTGGGAGCCCCACGTGGGAGAGGGACTGCGCCCAATCCAAGTTGCTTGTACCCACCCCAGTGCTCAGTACAGTGCCTGGCACACAGTAAGCACTTAACAAATACCACACATTATTATTATTATTATTATCCCAGGAGTTACACCGGCTGAAGGCCTGTTAGAATTGGGAGCTGAACTCCTGCCCATCCATTCCTCTCTGTGTGGCCTTGGACTTCCCGCTTTCCCTCTCTGGGCCCATTGTTTCCCTTGCTGCCCCTCTCTTCCCTCCAGGGGAACTGCGAGGCATAACCAGTGAAAGTCACGGCAGAGCCCCCAGGGAAATGAAATATACAGCATTCGTGTTAAACTGAACAGCCGAGGTCGTGAACGAGCCGCTTCTCCTCTGACCCATCTCATTTACGAGCAGGTCCCCCAGGGAGTCGTGCTGAGGGAGTTTCGGCCCCAAAATAGTCAGTGGGTGGTCGGTCAGGACTGAGGGAATGCCGGCAGCAGCGGTGGCCAAGCCTGACATTTGGGTCAGGTCCAGTTTATTGTTCTGAGCCCGGTGTCCGAAGTACCCAGAGGAAGCCGGGCCGGGAAGCGGGGCTGGGGAGGGTGGGGGGGCAGAGGTGGAAAGGGCTTCGAGGATGCGGGGCGGCCCTAGCTGGTTTGGGGGACCACCTGACCCCTAGTCTGGCTGGGGCTTCCTTGTCCTGGGGGCTGCCAAGTGTGCCTTGAGACAGACCACTGTTCCCTAGCCCCAGGAAGAGTTGGGCTGGAGCTGAGGCCGGTGCAGGACCGGCTGCAGGACCAGGGGCGGCTGCGGGAGCAGCAGCAGGGTAGGGCGGGACCGACCTGCACGGTCTGGTAGCCCTCTCTGGACGCACACTTGGTTGATGCCCCCGTGAGCTCCCTAGCCCTGGGTTCCCTCCCCTTGGTGCCAAGTCCACCTTTAAAAATGATGAAATCCAGAATTCCTCCTCTTCTCCTGGCCTCATCCACCAAAATACCATGGGGGGAGGGGTGGCGGAGGGGAACTGAGGGACGAGAAGCAGTGTGGCAAAGTGGATAGATAGGATAGGGTTCTAATCCTGGCTCTTGTCTGCTGTGTGACCTTGGGCAAGTCACTTCATTTCTCTGTGCCTCAGTTCCCTCATCTGTAAAATGGGGATTGAGACTGGGAGTCCCACGTGGGCCAGGGACTGTGTACGACCGGATTTGCTTTTATCCACCCAAGAGTTGAGTACAGTGCCTGGCACTTAGTAAGTGCTTAACAAATAGCACCATTATTATTATAATTACGGAGTCAGAGGTCATGGGTTTGATTCCTGGCTCTGCCCCTTGTCAGCTGTGTGACTGTGGACAAGTCACTTAACTTCTCTGTGCCTCAGTTACCTCATCTGTAAAATGGGGATTAACTGTGAGCCTCACGTGGCACAATCTGATTACCCTGTATCTACCCCAGCACTTAGAACAGTGCTGTGCACATAGGAAGCGCTTAACAAATACCAACATTATTACTATTTGCAACATCCCAGTTGCATCTACCCAACTCCACCATTAGCATTTATGTTCTAATCTTTGCTCTGCCATTTGCCTGCTATGTGAACTTAGGTAAGTCACTAAACATCTCTGGGCTTCTCTGAGGGTTAAAATGCCTGTTCTTCCTCCTTCTCAGACTCTGAGCCCTGGGTGAGCCCAGAAAAATTTGAATCTACCCCAGTGCTTAGTGTTTGGCATATAGTAAGCACTTAACAAAAACCACAATCATTATTATTATTATTACTATCATCATCATCATCCCTATTGTACTCTCCCACGTGCTCAGTACAGTGCTCTGCAAACAATAAACGCTCAATAAATGCGACTGACTGACAGACTGATGAGCTTCAGCCCCAATGACTTTATATCTTTATTTGAATGTGTATTGTATATTCAATTATTTATTTAGCTACTTCACCCAGGTACATTTGTACTATTTCTTGTCATATTCCTTATTCTTCCTCCTGCTCTCACAATTTGCAAGTAAGTTTTATCTGTTCTCCCTTTCCCCCACTAGACCTAAGTTCCCTGAAGGCAGGAAACAGATATTCTGCTACTGCTGAAGATGCTCAAATTCCATTACTGCTGCTGCTTATGATAGGTGAGCAAATCAAACTTCTACTGTATAGTAATTTTTGATTTTTGTCTAAAAAGGTCCTGTGTAAACTGTCTTAAGTTGACCATTGTCCTAGGTTGGGGCCAGGCCAAGCCCTATCTGAATTCCCCATTTGCTCTTTTATCTCATCC
Organism: Ornithorhynchus anatinus; assembly: GCF_004115215.2. Lineage (NCBI taxonomy): Eukaryota > Metazoa > Chordata > Mammalia > Monotremata > Ornithorhynchidae > Ornithorhynchus > Ornithorhynchus anatinus. The sequence goes on from NC_041729.1 coordinate 39,785,533, forward strand.
TTATAGAGCAGCAGAAGGGGCATAAGAGGGGCTGACAAGAATGGCAGCGTCTATGCTGCCCAACCACTCAGCCTCCGCCAAGTCTTGCTCTCCTCCTGATATCAGGGCAGAGCATCGGAGAGCAGACTCCCGTCAGCCTGTCCATCCCTGGCTTATTGAGCCCAGAAATCCCAGAGGTCAGGGAAGGGGAGCCCAAAGTTAGCCTCTTCCTTGGGTTAGCAGGGGGACTCTGGAGGTGCTGGTATTGCAGGGTGGTGCTCCATTGGCTGGAAAATGTGCCTGGAGGCGCTGAAGGCCCAGGATCTCCTTCCCAAAACAACCTGTGGCATTCTGGAGGGAGAGTCGGTCCCGGCCAGCTCATTGCCCGGGGATGGCTTGTTGACAAGAGACGAGTAGCTCTAACAGCGGAAAGTTAGAGCTGCACCTGGGTCTTTTCTGGGGTGTGGAGGAGGATGGGAGATGGGGGTGGATGTCAAAAGACTGAGGTTTGCCGGGAAGAGAGCAGAAGGAGGGAGTGAAGATAGGGGTATGAAAACATCCCTTTAGTATGTCTGCTTCTGGACAGCTCACAAAAATGTGGACACAAAGCATGACTAACACATTGCAAATGTCCACCCCGCTCAGAGATCAGGGGCCGCCCAGCAGTTTGCAGCACGCTGGACCCCTTTTTTGGCAAAAAAAAAAAATCTACTATCAGGGGAACAATGCCTGAATTCCAAGGAGAAGCCTAATTGTTTTCCATTCAGTTCTGCTGATTGCTCGGTGGAAGTTCTCTGTGCTGGGCCAGAGCCCTCTGCGTTTTCCCATATAACTGGGAATGAGAAACAGAGAGCAGCAGGTTTCTGCAGCAAGGTCTGTCCTGGGCTCCGGGGAAGCCTCCCAGGGGACTCCCATCCAGGAAGTTGGCATTAATGGAGAGGAGACTTCGTCAGTCCCTTTGCTCATGAGGGACAAACTAGACCAGGGGCCTCACAAGAATCAGTTTGGCCCATGTTGCTCTGAGACCTTTAAGGCTCCCCCGGAGGAGGTGGCTCCTTTAGCCTGGTTGCTACTTAACCCTAATCTCCCACCCCAATTCCTCTCTTACCTCCTTCCCAGATTGCACCGCGGCGTAGTGGATAGAGTACGGGCCTGGGAGTCGGAAGGACCTGGATTCTAATTCTGGCTCTGCCACTTGTCTGCCATGTGATCTTGGGCAGGTCACTTCACTTCTCTGGGCCTCAGTTACCTATTATAATAATAATAATAATAATGTTGGTATTTGTTAAGCACTTACTATGTGCAGAGCACTGTTCAAAGCACTGGGGTAGACACAGGGTAATCAGGTTGTCCCACGTGAGGCTCACAGTCTTAAAACCCAATTTAACAGATGAGGGAACTGAGGCACCGAGAAGTTAAGTGACTTGCCCACAGTCACACAGCTGACAAGTGGCAGAGCTGGGATTCGAACACATGACCTCTGACTCCCAAGCCTGGGCTCTTTCTACTGAGCCACGCTGCTTCTCTAAGTCCTCTGACTTCTCCAAGTCCTCTGACTCCCAGACCCATGCTCTTTCCACCTCCAGTTTACCCCTGGATCTTGTTCTTACTCCATCCCAACCCATCCGAGTCCCTACTTCTGCCTAATTGCTGGAATGAGTCCACTGGGGCCCCCAGAGCGCTCTCCACACAATGAACACTCAGTTCCCCCTGCCCTCAATTCATCATCCCCCTAGCCAGAGCCACCCCAAAATCACAGGGGCAGGGAGACAGAGTCATTTCAAGAGACTTCCCATACCTGGTTGAATTCCTCACAAAACACACTCAGAGCCCATCACCCAGGTGCATGAAGAATTGAATCCTTTTTAATCAGGTTGGCTCCCTCACAGGCCCTTCTTAGGGGGGCACCATTGTTTGCTGGAAATGAAAACAATGAAAACACAGGAAATATCTTCCCCTGGCTGTACAGGTCCCGGAATAGCCTTCTTTTGTAGTTTACCTTTGGGGCTGGGGACACGGCCCTGGTCCGGACAGATTCCTGCTTTGGCAGGGTGGTCCTGACTTCAGGGACGCCGCCTTGGCCTGGGCCAGGGATAATTTTAGCCTGCTCCTTTATGTTCCTTCGGCCCTGGCTGTGTCATGGAGTGTGTGGGTATTCTGTGGGGTTTAAGGGGCCGGGAGGGGAGGAAAATGATGGGCTACAAGGCGGTGTAATCATTAACACATTAACTTTTAACAAGAAAGCAAACCCTTTCAAACTCTTCCGCTGAACGGGCCTCGGGACACCCTATGCAATCTCCACAGTTCATGATTTGGGGACCCGATTCCAACAGGGTACGCGTGGGGAGACTCGACAGCCTCAGCCTGTGTTGTGGGGAAGGGAGCCCAGAACAGGCTGCGGGGGAGGCAGCCTCGATCCCTAGCCCCACAAACAAGCTCTGGAGCAGGGAGCGATGGTCAGGCCCTACATCTTGCCTACTCTCCTTCACTGCGGCTGGAGGGGGGGCCACCTCCTAGAGAACAGTAAAAGGCAGTTGACTGTGAGCACACGCCTCCCCCCACTGCCAAACTTTCACCCTCTCCCTCAGAACACAGGATCTTCCCTCTGGTCTGGCAAAACCCCCAGGCTGGGAGGAGCCATGGACCAGGTTTGACGTCAGCTGCCTCCTTCCTCGGCTCCCACTGTGTGCTGTCTCGGGTCAGTTCAGGCCTCAGTGATTCAGGAGAAGGACTTGAGTTGGTCTCTTCTAGTCCATCTCCTTCCATCCCTATCTGTTCTCTGCTCTAAGTGGGAAGACCTAGGTGGCCCTTGCAGCTGAGAGCTGCTTCCCTGATTTCTGTGGAGCTCAGAGTTCTAGGCTGGGGACCGGTCCTCTACAGGTTTCAGAAGGGGACGAGCCAGGCGCATGCTGGATGGGCATGAGCAGGTTCTGGGGGTGGCAGGGCTGGTCGCTGGCCTCTCCCATTACAAGGCCCGAGACAAGAGACTCCCTCCCGGGGCCCACTCACCTCTCCGCTCAGGGGCCTTAACACCTTGACCCTGGTCCTAGCTCCCCTGGATCCTGAGCCTGAGCTGAGAATATCGTGACCCCATCTGGGAGTACCTGACTATCCCGAAAGGCCCTGGCCACTTCCACAGTCCCAGAGGGCATGGGACATCCCCAGCTTGAAGAGACGTGAGGTGCCCCAGACCCGAGTATCCTGGTCCCGGGGACAGGGAATACCATTTCTGAGTAAGGATTGTAAGGACCAGGGAGGATGAGGGTCGTTCTCCCCGTCACTTTCAAGAGTCTCTTGCCTTGGCGCACCACAGTCGACCCTGACTTTCTCAGGAAATTCAGAGCTGTCTCTTCCTGCTGGGCGCCATGTGGGCTGTGCCTCTTGGCTAGCCGGCTGGCACAGAGCAAGCCTCTGGACTGCTAGGTCCCTCAGCCGGTGCACGGAGTCTGGTCTCCGAGGCCGACGATGAAAGGCCGATTCTGCTCTGATGGGGGGCTGGGGGCCGGAGCTGGCAGCGCTTAAGGGAAAGAGAGGGGATCACAAGTTTAAGTTGATTTACACTCCTCATTAAAGGAGGAAAGAGGCTGCCACAAAAGGAGGATGGAGCGGCAAATGACTCCTCAGCCTGTCTCGACGGGCCCCGTTTAATGAAACGGCAGTGATCAGATAATAACGGTGGAAAAGCCAGAAACACACTGTACATGGCTTTGTTTCAGGAAGAAAGATGCTTTTGTAAGCCCTAAGGGTGGGAGAAGCTGCATGTTTGTCCACTTTCAGGCTATGATGACCACAAAGAGCCAGGCTTTGTGAGGATAACCCCTCCTTGGTTCTGACCCATTGTGAACCCCTCACCGCTTTCTGGCCTCCCCAGTACAACGGGGCTCAGAAAAATCAACTCTGAACTAAGTGTATCTCTTTCTAGACAGAGCCTCTGAAGTGCAGATTGGTGTTGGATGCTTGCTTTCTAGGTCATTGCATGAATCTGCGTTTGATATGTTAAGGCACAGCTGGCTAGAAAGAGAGTCTAGAAAGGAATAAGAGGCAAGAGGATATATGTCAGGAGAGCAGAAGGATAGACAAGAAGCAGTGTGGCTTAGTGGGAAGAACACAGACATGAGAGTCCGAGGACCTGGGCTCGAATCCCAGCTCCATCACTTACCTGCTGTGTATCCTTGAGCAAGTCACTTGACTTTTCAGTGCCTCAGTTTTCTCATTGGTAAAATGGTGATTCAATTCCTGTTCTCCCTCCTACTCAGACTGTGATCCCCATGTAGGGCTCTAACAACCTAATTTTCCTGTATCTACCCCAGTGCTTAGTACAGGATTTACCTCATAGTAAGCACTTAAATCACCTCTCAGGGTTGCACCTGGAGAGTTTCCAGTACTCTACCAAATCGACTATGGGAGGGAGAGTCAAGCAGAGGCATATCCATTCCATTCCTAACTTGGGCAGTGGCTAGCAAGTGGAAGGCAATCTGCTACAAGTCAAAACTCACCTGTGCTGGGCAGCAGTGGCATGGGAGAAAGGCGAGGGCGGAGACTCAGGATTACTGCATGGAAGGAGTCAGTGGTAAACCCCTTTCATATTTTTAACCAAGAAAACTCTATGGATACACTACCACAAAGGTTGCAGATGGAGGTGGGGCATTCTGGGAGAGATGTGTCCAAGGCGTCGCTATGGGACGGGCACGGCTCGGCTCGACAGCGTAAAACAACAACAAGAAGCACTTAAATACCATTATCATTGTTGTTGTTATTATTCCTACTATCATTATGTCACAGGAAGTTACTTGAAAGCTTTCTCTTCTTCATATCACCCTCTTCCAGAGTCAACAGGGTGATAAGAGATTCAGACTCATCCTCAGTGCCTGCTTTAAGGGGGATACATTGACCATGCAAAATTAGAAAGCAGTTAGGCTGGGCCTTAAAGAAATTAGCACAGGCATGTGGGAATTGAAAAAGCAGACTTGAGGGAATGAAAATGGAAAACTTCCTGCACCCCTCCAGTACTGGTCATCTTTGTGGGCTGCACTCCCGCTGTGACACTGGTGCTCAGAGCTGTTATGACAGGTGAACAGTTTCCAGGCTGTTAGGGTCAAAAGGCCGCATGGTCTCGTGAAGAAAGCATGGGCCTGGGAGTTGAAAGGGAGTTCTAATCCCAGCTCCATCAATGTTGTGTGACCTTAGGCAAGTCACTTCACCATTAGACTGTAAGCCCATCAAAGGGCAGGGACTGTCTCTATCTGTTACCGATTTGTACATTCCAAGTGCTTAGTACAGTGCTCTGCACATAGTAAGCGCTCAATAAATACTATTGAAATGAAAAAAACTTCACTCCTCTGTGTCTCAGGTACCTCCTCTCTAAAATGGGGATTTAGACTGTGAGCCCTACGTGGGACAGGGACTGTATCCAACCCGGTCTACTTGTATCTACCCCCATGCTTACTAGAGGGTCTGCCACATAGGAAGCTCTTAACAAATACCATAAAAAAAGATTATGTGACATGTGGTCCATTCAGATATACAATTCTTCCACTTGAACCAACTTCTCTAGTCCTCTCATATAAAGGGGTATTTGTTAAGAACTTACTGTGCGCCAAGCACTCTTCTAAGCAATAGAACAGATACAATATAATCAGGTTGGACACAGTCCTTGTCCCACATGGGGCTCACAGTCTAAGTAGGAAGAACAATGGATATTTAATCTCCACTTTGCAGGTTGGGGAACTGAGAGAAACCTTAAATGACTTACCCAAGGTCACAGAGCAGCAAGCAAGTGTTAGATCCAGGATTAGAACCCCGGTGCCCTGATTCCCAGGCTTCTCTCTTTCCACTATGCCATTCTGCTTCTCTGGCTGTCAGGATGAGACTCCAAACTATAAAAAGGGGTTCTGGAGGTGGAAATTAGGTTTTGGCCTACTGCCACTCCACGGGACGCTCCCAACTCCCTAACTGACAGGGGCTCAGCTCTCAAGTGCTCCAGCCCAACCCACTAGGCTAAGGCTGTGTAGTGGAAAATTGAAATAATAATAATAATCACAATAATAATGATGGTATTTGTTAAACACTTACTATGTGCCAAACACTGTTCTAAGCTCTGGGGTAGATACAAAGTAATCAGGTTGTCCCACGTGGGGCTCACAGTCTTAATCCCCATTTTACAGATGAGGTAATGGAGGCACAGAGAAGTTAAGTGACTTGCCCAAAGTCACACAGCTGATAAGAGGCGGAGCCGGTTTTAGACCACTAAAGATCTGACTCGAAGCCCATGCTCTTTCCACTAAGCCACGATGTTGCTGGGGAGCCTGGTTATCTCAGTAGCAAGAGCTGATCCCTGGATTTCTAGCATGGCCTTGTAAATTTGCAATAGTTCCATAGGCCAAGGCCAAGGGCGGAAACTAGGTGGAGCTAAAAAGGAATCAGACTTTGGACAAAGAAGATTTGACTCCTTTGATTAAAAAATGTTTTTTAATATTGCCACACCTCCAAAAATAAAATTTACTCTCTAGGTTAGCACGTATAGGGCCTATTGGGAAATACATCACTGTGGGCGCAAGCAGTGTTTTTAAACTTTTGAGACTACCACTAAGTACAGCTTGGCCCTTTCTTGAACCACCACAGGTCCAGCTCTTAAGCCAGAATGGAGAACTAAAATGACACTTCTACGGACAAAGGAAACTTTACCACTTCCTTACATTGAAGAGAACCAAAAGTTACTGAGAGTAAACAAGTAAGCAAATGGAATGCCCTCTTAGTGCCATCAGCTGTCCTTTGAAGTGCCACTCAGAGCAGCGTGGCTCACTGGAAAGAGCACGGGCTTTGGAGTCAGAGGTCATGGGTTCGGACCCCGGCTCTACCACTTGTCAGCTGTGTGACTTTGGGCAAGTCACTTAACTTCTCGGTGCCTCAGTTACCTCATCTGTAAAATGGGGATTAAGACTGTGAGCCCCACGTGGGACAACCTGATTCCCCTGTGTCTACCCCAGCGCTTAGAACAGTGCTCGGCACATAGTAAGCGCTTAACAAATACCAACATTATTATTATTAACACCTAGTAATCATGAGCTCTTACAATCGATAAGTTGTATTTATTGAGTGCTTACTGTGAGCAGCACTGTACTAAGCGATTGGGAGAGTACCACAGATTTGGTAGACACCTTCCCTGCCCACAGTGAGCTCACAGTCTAATTCCTGAGAGTCAAGACAGGTTCTTTTTTTTCCAGTGGTATGTATTAAGTGCTCACTGTGTGGCAGTCCCTGTATTAAATGATAGAGTTTCAAGCTAATCAGGTGGGACACAGTCAGTGTCCTACATGCGGCTCATAGTTATATTCCCCATTTTAAAGTTGAGGTAAGTGAGACACAGTCTCACGGTCACACACGGCAGGCAAGTGGTGGAACTGGGATTAGAACCCAGGTCCTCTGACTCCCAGGCCCATGTTCTTTCCACTAGATCATACTGCTTCTCATCGGTCGCGGAGACTCCTTCCTTTGAGGTCTTTAAGAACAAGGTAGATGTCTTCCTGAGTCTCTGTCCAGCTTGGAAGCAGAGGGATGGATTATTAAACTGCTCAAGGTTCCTTCCTGGTACGGAATTCTACGATTCCATCCCTGGAGTCAGACTAGGTGTCTCTCATAAGATATATGGGAGTTACGCTCCAAAAAGGAATATTTCACTGCTGAGGGGAAGAGAGGGTTAAGCAAACACTTCTCCAGCTAAGAATAAGTAAACTCAAAAACAGGTCAGACATGCATGCTGGGTAAGCTTCCCAGACCTGCCTCTCTGGGCAAATCTCTCCCGCCTAAAAGTCCTGAGTGACTTACAGAGAAATCTGACCCACTGATTCTCATTCACATACACGCTGAAACAGGCTATTGTTTGGTGTCTTTAGGAGGCTTCTCACGGCCTTGTTCAGTTCCTTCAACTTAGGGGTTGAAGTTGACTTCAAAACTCAGAAGTCACGGCTTTGTTTCATCTTAGTAAGGCATCTGGATCCTTACGGAAATGCTGTGAAGGGTTCTGAATTGGGGGTTCAAGGATGGCAATTTTTGAGCTGAAGTCAAACCTGTGATTTACCAGGCAGCTGAGCAGAGCTGGTTGAACGGAACTGAGACCTGGACAATGATGTCAACCAATCAGTCAGTCGTATTTGAGCGCTTACCACATGCAGAGCACTGTACTAAGCACTCGGGAGAACACCATACGATAGAATAGCATATTCCCTGCCCATAATGAGCTTACAGGCTACAGGGGGAGACAGACATTAATATGAATAAACGATTTATAATAGGTAATTTAAAGATATGTACATAAGTCTTGTGGGGGCGAGGCTAATATCAAATGACCAAAGGTTACAGATCCGAGTGCCTAGATGACACAGAAGGGAGAGCGAGCAGGGGAAAAGGGGGTTTAATCGGGAAAGGCCTGTTGGAGGAGAGGTGACCTAAATAATGCTTTGAAGGTGGAGAGAGTGGTGATCTGGCATATATGGACAGGGAGGGAGTTCCAGGCTAGGGGGAGAACATGCACGAGAAAGGGGTTAGGGCAAGATACACTATATTGGGGCACAGATCATGCTATGGAGCTAGAAAGACACCATCAGGGAAACCGCTCACAGTCGGGCACTATGGTATAGAAGCAGTGATTGTTAGGCACAAGCAGAGGAGCACTGAGGCCTAGCAGAAAGAACACCTGCCTGGGAGTCAGAGGATCTGTGTTCTAATCCCCGCTCTGCCAGTTGCCTGGGCAACTCACTTATCTGTTCTGAGCCTAGGTTTCCTCATTTGTAAAATGGGGATTCACTCTCTGTTCTCTCTCCTATTTAGACGGAGAACCCCATAAAGGACAGGGACCGTGTCTGACCTGATTAGCGTCTATCTACCCCAGTGCTTAGAACAGTGCTCACTACATAGTAAGTGCTTAAATATAATGATACTAGTAGTAATGATAATAATATTAAGCTTCTCTGGCTTACCTCTGGGGAGAGGTAATGAGCGTGTCTCACCCAGGCTCCCAAATCAAGATCCTTTCTCCCCAGTTTAGCCAAGGGAGACCCCAAAGGGGACAGAGAAATGTCTCAAAAATGCCCTCAATAATATTTAAAAAGGGGATAAATTCAGCCTCCTTGGCCAAGGAGGGTGGAAGAACACTGATTAACCCTGATTTAGGTCCATTGGAAAGAGCTCAGTTCTGGGATTCAGACTACCTGGATTCTGGTCCCGGCTCTGCCTATAATAATGTTGGTATTTGTTAAGCGCTTACTATATGCAGAGCACTGTTCTAAGCGCTGGGGTAGACACAAGGGAATCAGGTTGCCCCACAGTGGGGCTCACACTCTTAATCCCCATTTTACAGATGAGGTAACTGAGGCACAGAGAAGTTAAGTGACTTGGCCCAAAGTCACACAGCTGACAAGTGGCAGAGCTGGGATTCGAACCCATAATCTCTGACTCCAAAGCCCATGCTCTTTCCACTGAGCCACACTGCTTCTCTGCCTATAGCTGGCTGACCCAGACCAAAGCCGCACTTGCACTTTGCAATGTGCTGCACCTCTGCCCGCCTACTTGTTGGTTGCACCCCACGCTCCAGGAGGAACAAAGTTGCCAAGAATGAAAGAGGGTAAGTAGGTAGCCCTGTGCAAGTCATCATCGCTATCACCGATTCCTCTGCAAAGGCTCTTGGTCCTGCGGTCTCAGGATGGAGTCTGTTCGCCGTTCGCATTCGCTGTTTTTGACAGGAGAGTCCATCGAACAAGGAGTCCAGGTTCTTGCAGCCTCCTGTTTTTGAAGAGTGAAGGAGGCAAGGGTGTGGCAGAAGCAGTGAAGTGAGAACCCTTGAACCTCCCTCCCCTCATGGAAATATCTGCCCAAATGGCAACTACCTTATCAGATTCAGATCGGTCTTAGTCATTTTCAAGCATCGAGATAGCCCACATGGAAAGGAAAGTCATTCTCGTTTGTGAGAGATCGTGGCTGCCGCCGACGCGCTCTGGATGCAGTTCCTGGACCCCACGAAGGGAGTCAGTCAGAAAACGAGTACCTTTGGAGAATCCGCCTAGCGCAGGGCCCTGGCTGCCTGGGGGCCAGGTTCAAGAACGGACTTGGGCCTTGCCCTTGGGACTTCACTCATTAACCTACATGATGATTCCTGGAAAAGGGGAAGAGGCGATGGCTCAGGAAAAAGCTGAAATCTCCCCCGATTAGCCCAGAATGAACCCAAGGCATCAGCAATAGGGGAAGTTGGAACGGGGCAGAGGATGATGCAGGAAGTGAGGTCAGCCCAGTGGAAAGATTGCACAAAGGCTTCCTGAGGGTAGGCCGAAGGCAAAATGAAACCATACTGGTCCGGTCCAACTATCTTCCTTATGCGCCAACTTCAGGAGCCTGTTTTCAAGGAAAGGAACCCCTACCATTTTTCTCCCCTTCACAGCTCTAACCCCAGGGAGTCAAAGGGAAATTCCATCTAGGTGTTTCTAATCCATAGGCACTTATTTCCTCAGAGGAGGCAGAGTTAGGGCCCATTCAAAAGCTTAGAAAGCTGGGGGTTTTTTCTTTTTTTTTTTCCTCAACGTCTTTTTATCTCCAAAACAGGAAGTCACATGCTGTCAAAAGCAAACAGACTTGAACAACTAGCAGTTTCAGGTTGGATTCAACACTCCAGACGATTCCTTGTCTCCCTCTCCTTTCCTGGGAGGTTCAGAGGGCCCTGGGAGGTCTGCCCAAGATGGGGTTTCGGGGAATACCTGGTCTGTTTGGTCGTTCATATGAAGAGGATTGGGTCTAACACCCATTTCTTTATTCTAGACTTTATATAGTCAGCCAGGGGTCCTGGTTAGGAGTTCTCTCCATCTTTCTTCTAACCCTAAATTTATATGGGATTCTGTAGAATTTTCCCAGGATTGCCCAATCCCAGTGGTAAAAGCTACATCTTAAATTTCTTCCTGAGTGTCTGGATAACTCAACTGGACTTTGAGTCAGGAAGACCCCGACTCTGCCTTGAGCTACAGAGTCAGTCTCCACCGTCAGGAACCTGTGGGTTAAGTCCCTGATGGGTAACTGGGGGAGGGAGCCACTGAGAGGGTCTGATCCCAAGGACAGGCTAAGATAATAATGATACTAATAATTGTGGTATAATTGGATCTAAGTCCTGGAGTAGATACAAGATATTCATGTCAGATAAAATCTCTGTCCCACAAGGAGCTCACAGTTTAAGTAGGAGGGAGAATACGTATTGAATTCCCATTTAAAGATGAGGAAAATGAGGTAAAGAGAAGTTTAGTGACTTGCCCAGGGTCCCACAGCAGGTAAGTGCCAGAGCTCAGGTCCTCTGACTCTCAGGCCTATGGTCTTTCTACTAGGCCATGTTAAAATATCCGGTCCTCTGTAGTCTGGAGAAAATACAACTGAGGGGGACTAAAAATCAACTTCTAAGTACATTACTTGTATGATTATGGTATTTGTTAATTGCTTTTTATGTGCCAGGCACTGTACTAAGCACTGGGGTGGAGACGAGCAAATGAGGTTGGACACAGTCCGGGTCCTACCTGGAGCTCACACTCCTAATCCCCATTTTACAGTTGAGGAAAATGAGGCACAGAAAAATGAAGTGACTTGCACCAAGTCACACAGCAGACAAGTGGCAGGGCTGTTATTAGAACCTATTTCCTTCTGACTCCCAGGCCTGTTCTTTATCCAGTAGGTCACGTTGCTTCTCTTTCAAGTACAGGAAAGTATATTATTTGTAGATCAGTAAAAAACATTGCTTACTGTCAAAACCCCCCCAAAAACAACACGTTCTTTTCACAGACAACCTTCACAAGGGCCCCCTATAGTAAATGGAAAACATTTCAGTGATGTGCCAGTGTCTTAAAAACACCGGTGCTATCTGACTCTTCTCCAGCTATGGGTAAAGAGGTCATATTTTCAAAAGACAAAAACGAAGAATAGTAGAGGAGTCATTTTGGAGTCAGACCAGTGGTTCATCCAACTCAATTCGGTCTGACAAGGGCAACAGGTGCCAACTTTTCCTCGTGAGATCTGGGGTGGAAAGGAGGCAGGGAGTTTAGCAGAGGGAAGGAGAGGGTGGAGGGCGAGGACTGGGAGCGGGCGGGCTTCAAAGAACTAACAGACCAGAAACCGACCATTTGGGGCCTTTCCAGACCTCATTGGAAACTCTCAAGTCTTGTCAGAAACCAGAGATGAGCAATGCTGGGAGTCAAGCTCAAAAAGCTGTGGTGGCCACCGCTCCCATAGCCCCCATGGTGTGGGTGCCCGTCCTTGGAGAAATCAGGTAATGGTCGTTGCCCTTCTTGACATCCTTCCTCATGTTGAGGGCTCAATCAATCAGTTGAGCTTTATATGCAGAGCACTGAACTAAGCACTTGGAAGAGCACAACAGAGTAAGGGGACACTATCCTCATTGTCAAGGAGCTCACATTTAGCAGGGGACCATTTGGTTGGATGGTCTTCTAGGCTGCTACCTCATATAGATCTGGTGAATTAAAAGATGCCAACATTGACTCCAAGATCTCTTTCATTCATTCATTCATTCAATCACCTGTATTTATTAAGTGTATACTGTGTGCAGATCCCAGTACTAAGCGCTTGGGAAAATACAACAATAAAGAGTGACAATCCCTGCCCACAATGAGCTCATAGTCTAGATGGGGCCAGGGAGACAGACAACAATACAAATAAACAGACATCAAAACAAATAAATAAAATTTCAGATATATACATAAGTGCTATGGGGGTGGGTGGGGGGATAGCTAAGGGAGCAAGTCAGGGTGATGCAGAAAGCCGTGGGAGATGAGAAAAAGTGGGGGTTAGTTTGGGAAGGCCTCTTGGAGATGTGTCTTCCATAAGGCTTTGAAGGAGGGGAGAGTAATTGTCAGGCAGATTTGAGGAGGGAAGGTGTTCTAGGCCAGAGGTACGAGGGGGGCCAGGGATCGGCGGTGAGAGAGGCGAGATCGAGGCACAGTGAGAAGGTTAGTACCAGAGGACTAAAGTATGCAGGCGAGGTTGCAGAAGGAGAGAAGTGAGGTGAGATAGTAGGGGGCAAGATGATGGAGTCCTTTAAAGCCAGTGGTGAGGAGTTTTTGTTGGATATGGAGGTGGATAGGCAACCACTGGAGATTTTTGAGGCGGTGGGGTGACATGTCCTGAACATTCCCGAGTTGTGACTGGTAGCTGTGAGCCCATCACTGGATTCCTTTCCTCCCTAAGTTCCGTACCTGGAATCTCCTCCCTCTGAAGCTCATCTGTCATTTTTCAGTCCACTCCCTCAGCTTCTTGCAGTTTATAGCCAACTGAATGGCATTTCACCACCCAGAATAGCTTAATGTCCTTTGCAAACTTGGAAAATTCACTGTACACTTGCAGATCATTTATGAAAACGTTCAACAAACCAGTCCTAGCCCCACTGTGTCTTAAACTATTGACATTTCAACACTTCATCTTAAAGAGAGGCTGTTTTGGCCTTCTCTTTGTTTCCTACCTGTCAGCCAGCTCTCTATCTGTGATGGAACATTTCCTCCAATCCCATGATTACTCAGGCTTTTTTAAATCTTTAGAAAGGAACTTTGTCAGAGGCCTTTTAAAATCTAAATATATTACATTTATCTTCTATCTACAAGCTTGCTTACTTCTTCAAAGAACTCAGATTAGTGAGGTTTGATTTCCCTTTTCAGAAACCATGTTGTCTTTTGCCCAACAGGGAATGTTTTCCTAAGAACTGTCTGATCCTTAACAGTTATCGATTCCACTAATTTGCCAGGGATAAAAGGGAAATTTAACAACCTATAATTCACAGGATCACCTCAGGAACTATAGATGGGAGTTCCACTGGCTGTGAGCCAGCTCTCCTTTATAGTGGCCGTTTGTCGAGACAGGTTCCACACACTTGCCAGGAGTTCTGTAGTCCCCCTCTGAGTTCTTCCACCACTTCCAGCGGGGTCAGGGAGTCCTGATGATTTGGTTACATCTAGTTCAATGGTTTGCTTGAAAGTATCCTGTGTGGTGGCCACAATTTGACTCTAAAATAATAATAATAATAATAATGTTGGTATTTGTTAAGCGCTTACTATGTGCCGAGCACTGTTCTAAGCGCTGGGGTAGACATAGGGGAATCAGGTTGTCCCACGTGGGGCTCACAGTCTTAATCCCCATTTTACAGATGAGGGAACTGAGGCACAGAGAAGTTAAGTGACAGTCACACAGCCAAGTGGCAGAGCTGGGATTCGAACTTATGAGCCCTGACTCCAAAGCCCGTGCTCTTTCCACCGAGCCACGCTGCTTCTCCCATCTAAAACCAGTTTGGATGGGAGAATCTCTCAAACCTGTTCCTCAGCACAGACCACAGTAAATTAATTGAGCCTTTCGGCTTTCCCTTTTTCACCCCTGAATGCACCTACTACCCTTTGATCATCATCCAATGACCCCTCTGATTCCCTAACCAACTTCCTGATCTGCATATATTTGAAGACTCTTATTCGCTTTGACAGCACTTTCAAGGTACTCTCCAAACTCTTTTTTAGCCCACTTAATTTCCTGTTCGCACCTGTCCTGCCATTCTTTATGGACTTTCCTGTACTCCACATTTGAAATGTATTTATTACATACTTTTATTCCAAAGCACTGCGCAAAACACTGGTGAAGATACAGGAAAATGAGATTGATGCAGTTCTTGTCCTTGTACTCCCCAGGAGCTTAGAACAATGAACTGCATTGGATAAGTGCTCAATAAATATTATTATGAACTTATTTACATCAACTTTAGCACTCATGTACGTATGTCCATTCAATTTGCTTATTTCGGTCACTGCATTTGTAAATCTTTTTGTTTGTCTCCCCTCTAAAAGTATAAACTCTGTGAAGGCAGGAACATAATCACTTCATTATTCTGTACTTCCAAAGCATGCAGAACAGTACGTGCTTCACTAATTGGGTGCTCAATAAATGTGACTACAACTGCTACTATTAGGAGGTAGGGAGAATAGGTAGTTTATTCCCATTTTACAGATGAGGAAACGAAGGCACAGAAAGTTTAAGTGATTTGCCCTTGGCAATGGCAGGCTACTGTCAGAGCTGGGTCTACAACCTGATTCTCCTAAGCCCCAGCCACTCTTTCCACTAGATCTAGCTACCTCCTGGATTTTGGGTTTTTTTTCCTAATTATTTTTTCCCCTTGCTGATCTCTTTTACTCTTCCAGCTGGCTATGCAAGATTTCTGTTTGGAGGCCAGTTTTTTGTCCTTTGGCACATATTTTTCCAGGCTTAACTGACATTGTCCTCTCCTGGTTCTCCTATTTTTCTGGCCACTCCTTCTCAGTCTCTGCCACGGGCTCCTCCTCAGCCTCCCATCCCTTAAATATGGGAGTCCCTCAAGGCTAAATTCTGGGAGCCCTTCTATTCTCCATCTACAACCACTACCTTGGAGAAATCATTCATCCCCATGGCTTCAACTACCGCCTCTATGCAGATGATTCCTAAATCTCCATCTCCTACCCTGATCTTCTTCCTTGCAGTCTCCTATTTCCTCCTGCCTTCAGGACATCTCTACTTGAATAGCCCACTGACACCTCAAACTTAACATGTCCAAAACAAAACTCCTTATCTTCCCACCCAAACCCTGTCCTTCCCGTGACTTTCCCATCACTGTAGACAACACCACCATCCTCCCTGTCTCACAAGCTCTTAACTTTGGGGTTATCCTTTGCTCATTCTGCTCATCCAACTCATATATTCAATCTGTCACTAAATCCTTTCAGTTCGACCTTCGCAACATTGCTAAAATCTTCCCTTTTCTCTCCATCCAAACTGCTACTGGATAAGCAAGCACTTCATGCTATCCCACCTCAATCACTGCATCAACCTTCATGCTGACCTCTTTGTCTCCTGCCTAGCCTCACTCTATTCTTCACTCTGCTACCCAGAATATTTTTTTACAAAACCACTGGGTCCAGGTTTCCCCACTCCTCAAGAACCTCCAGTGGTTGCCCATCGATCTCCACATCAAACAGAAACTCCTTCCATTGACTTTAAAGCTCCCCATCATCTTTTCCTCTCCTACCTTACCTCCCTGATTTCCTGCTACAACTCAGCCCACGCATTTTGCTTCTGTAATGCCAACCTACTCACGCTATCTCAATCTTGCTGACTTCTGACCCACATCCCACCTCTGGTCTGGAATGCCTTCCCTCTTCAAAATTGACAATCGGTTTCTCCACCTTCAAAACCTTACTAAAAGTATATTTCCAAGAGGTCTTTCCTGTCTAAACCCTTATTTTATCTTCTCCCACTCTTTTTTACATCACCCTCGCACTTGGATTTGCACCCTCGATTCACTCCTCCCTCAGTCCCATAGCACTTATGCAATTATCTGTAATCTATTTATGCATATTCGTGTGTTTCCCCGACTAGGCTGTAAGCTCACTGTGGGCAGGAAATGTGTCTAGCAATGCTGTTTATTGTACTCTCCCAAATGTCCGGTACACAGTGAGCTTTCACTAAATATAAGCTCTCAGTAAGTATGATTACTGATTGTCAGTCACTTCCTTATCAGTTCCCCCTTTCAGCTTCACAGTTGTCCCACTCAGTGGAAGTCCAGTTAAGGTGGTGCTAATGCTCCATCATACACTCCCTCACCCCACTGGCCTTCTTAAGCACATTTTAGAGGGCAACATCTTTCTCTTCCAGTGGGTGGAAGGAAGAAGATCTCTTACGTTAGTTGACTCCAAGGACTGTGAACCCAGCAACCAAGGGGTACCTCACTGTTGGCCTCGAACACCACTTTCAGCCCTGAATTTCTACAATTCTAGGCTATTGTTGCCATCCTGGACTCCCATGCACTACCTCTTGCTAATATCCTTTTGGAGCTGGTGGGAATCCTGACCTTAGAAGGGATTGGGGTTGAGGTGGGAGAGAGTCAGGATGGGTAAGGAAACTGAGGCAGTTTGGTGTGCCCAGCTGGAAAGAGCACAGGCCTGGGAGTCAAAGGACCTGAGTTCTAATTCCAGCTATACCACTTCCCTGCTGGGTAACTTCAGGCAAGTTACAACTTCTCTGGGCCTCTGTCTCCTCATCTATAAAATGGAGACTCAATACCTGTTCTCCCTCCTATTTAGACTGTAAGCCTCTTATGGCACAGAGACTGTGTCTAACCTGATCATCTTGTACTTACCCCAGCACTTAGTACACTGCTTGGCACATAGTAAGCACTTCACAAATACATAAATTATTATTTTTGTATTTCCCAACTGCCAGCTCAGTGTACTCCCCATCAGAAACCTGTCTCTCTCTGCCTCCATCTGCAGTGAGAGTTAGGCAAGGGGTTGGTTTGGATTTCCAGTTCTCCCTGACACTGGGTGGGTGAGTTAGTCTAGGTTCAGGTGAGGTGGACAGTTATGACGGTTGTCAGGGGTGTTGCTCAGCCAGCAACAGTGGGGATGTTTGTCTTGTTTCTCTGCTTGTGCTAAATCATGCCACTCCATACATACACCGAGGCCTGAGTCCCAAAGGCGGCGATAGCCAGGGAGGTAGGGATGGTTGGATCATCCTTCTGATCTCACAAACAAACAAACAAAACAAAAACTCCTCACTCTAGGCTTCAAGGCTCTCCATCACCTTGCCCCTTCCTACCTCTCCTCCCTTCTCTCTTTCTACTGCCCACCCCGCACGCTCCGCTCCTCCGCCGCCCACCTCCTCACCGTCCCTCGGTCTCGCCTATCCCGCCGTCGACCCCTGGGTCACGTCCTCCCGCGGTCCTGGAACGCCCTCCCTCCTCACCTCCGCCAAACTGATTCTCTTTCCCTCTTCAAAACCTTACTTAAAAATCACCTCCTCCAAGAGGCCTTCCCAGACTGAGCTCCTCTTCCCCCTCTACTCCCTCTGCCATCCCCCCTTTACCTCTCCGCAGCTAAAGCCTCATTTTCCCCTTTTCCCTCTGCTCCTCCACCTCTCCCTTCCCATCCCCACAGCACTGTACTCGTCCGCTCAACTGTATATATTTTCGTTACCCTATTTATTTTGTTAATGAATTGTACATCGCCTTGATTCTATTTAGTTGCCATTGTTTTTACGAGATGTTCTTCCCCTTGACGCTGTTTAGTGCCATTGTTCTTGTCTGTCCGTCTCCCCCGATTAGACTGTAAGCCCGTCAAACGGCAGGGACTGTCTCTATCTGTTGCCGACTTGTTCATCCCAAGCGCTTAGTACAGTGCTCTGCACATAGTAAGCGCTCAATAAATACTATTGAATGAATGAATGAATGAATGAATCTCACAGAGGCTGCTCCAGCTGGGTCAGTCTCTGAGGCCCTTCCGGGACATGTCCTGAGTCCAAGATCCGGCTGAGTGGCCCAGAGGCCTGGCTGACTTTCAGAGAGTGAGAGTGAATGGGTTCTGTTGCTCTATCCCCAGCTTTCTGGTACAGCACAACAATTAGATTGGACACAGTCCCTGTGCCACTTGGGGTTCAAAATCTAAGTAGGAGGGAGAACAGGTACTGAATCCTCATTTTACAGATGAGGAAACTGGGTCGCAGAGAAGCTTAGTGACTTGCCCAAGGTCAAATAGCAGGCAAGTGGCAGAGCCGGGATTAGAACGCAGGTCCTTCTGATTTCCAGGCCTGTGCTCTAACCACAAGGTCATGTTGTCTCTGCTTCCAGCCAGGGACATGGGAGTGACCTGTGAGGTGCGGATAAGCTTTAGCCCATTCCCGGAACAGAGTGGGGCTGCCACAGCCCCCTGGACCCAAGGACATGCAGCCTGGGTCTTGATGACTGACCCAGCTGGGATATGAAGGCAGTAAGTAGGGTTGGCGGGAGAGAAGGACAACTGGACATCACCATGAGAAGCAGACTTCAGAGATGTGAGAAGCAGCAAGCTGCAAGATGAAAGCCCAAGCAAACACCATTGTAATAATAATATTTGTGGTATTGGTTAAGCACTATGTGCCAAGCACGATATTAACTGCTGGGGTAGATATAAGCAAATCGGGTTGGACACACTCCCTGTCCCACGTGGGACTCACAGTCTCAATCCCCATTTTACAGACGAGGTAACTGAGACACAGAGAAGTGAAGTGACTTGGCTAAGGTCACACAGCAGACATCATTTTCCCCATCCCTTGCCATCCCTAAAGCCTGGCCTGCCCCAGGCCGGGGTCTTCTGGGAAGTGAGACCTCTCCAGGGATGGCTTGGGAGAGAGCAGGATTAAGTGCTTTAAGGCATTCAATCAGTTCTCCCTCTCCTATTTTACTTCACTGATCTACTACAACCCAATCCTCACACTTCACTCCTCTAATGTCAACCCACTATCTGTTCCTCGACTCATCCGTCGTCATTCTTTCGATCATATTGACTGAGTGCTTACTGTGTGCAAAGCACTGTGCTAAACACTTGGGAGAGTAGGTTATAACAACAGACACATTCCCTGCCCACAGCGAGCTCAGAGTCTAGAGGGATGAGCTCCCAATCTTGCCTCCAACTCCTTGTCCACATCCTCCCTCTGGTCTGGAACTGGCTTACAGATCTCTAGACTGTGAGCTGATTGTGGGCAGGGAATGTATCTTTTACAGTGTTCTTTCCCAAGTGCTTAGCACAGTGTTCCGCACAGAGTAAGTGCTCGATAAATACGATTGACTGACTCCCTCCCCTTTAATATCCAAGAGACCACTGCTCTCCTCATCTTCAAAGTCCTACCAAAATCATACCTCCTCCAAGAGACCTTCCCTGACTAAGCCCTCATTTCCCTTCCTTTCTGCATCACCTGTTCTCTCGGATCTGTACTACTGAAGCACTTTGATATTCACTCCACCCCCAGGCCCACAGTACTTATGCACATATCATTCATTCATTCAATTGTATTTATTAAGTGCTTACTGTGTGCAGAATGCTGTATTAAGCACTTGGGATATTCTTACACTGCCATTTCCCTTATCTGGACTTTATTTTAATGTCTATCTCTCCCTTTCATCCGTAAGCACCTTGTTCTAGCAACTCTATTGTACTGTATTCTTCCAAGCACTTAGTACAGTGTTCTGCACCCAGTAACTCCTCAGTACATACCACTGATTGATTGACTGATGAAAGAGCCACCCTAAGGCAGGTCCTAGGGAGCTCAAAATCTTGCATTAGCCTCGGCCAGGGTTGGGCCATCCCTCCCAGGCTGCCCTGCACTAGAAAGGACTTGCACCTCCTAGGCTGCCCTGCACCGGAGAGAAACTGCACCTCCAATGTTGCCCTGCACCAGAGAGAACCCGCCCCTCCCAGCCTGCATCAGGGAGAATCCACCCCTCCCAGGCTGCCCCGCACTGGAGAGAACCCACCCCTCTGGGGATGCCTTGCACCAGAGAGAACCCACACCTCCTAGGCTACTCCGCACCTTCAAGGCCGGAAAGAACCAAATGGGAGATAGGCACATTTGTTTCACCAGGCATTTGGGGGTGTGCTAGCCCACAAAATGAGCAGCTGTTCCAAGTGACATTACCCAGCAGTGATCCTCCTTCAGCCTGCCGGAGCTGAGAGAGTCTCTCCCAGGTGTGACCAAAGAGCAATTTAAATCCGGTTACTATCTTGCCTCTGATTCCCACCTTGAGGTCCTGTGGAGCAGCGGTTCAGAATCCTCAGTACCACTAGTTTTGTCCTTTGGAAACCCCTCCCCATCAGAATCAAGGCCCTCTCTTAGCTCTGTCCTCACTCCTCTCCCACTTGGCATGCACACCCAGCATGCACGCTTTCCTCCTAACATTGCTCTCACCTCACCTGCCATCCACCCCATCCTCACACCTTCCCTTCTGCCTGAAACTGCCTCCACGTACATATCCGACAGACCACAATTCTCTCCCTCTTCAACTCACTACTAAAACCACATTACTTCCAGGAAGCCTTACCTAAAATCTCATCCCCCCCAATCCTATTTTCCCTCCCTACTGCCTCCCTCACGCACTTAGTCCCACTCCCTAAATGCTTAGGTTCCCACCCCACCCACCCAGAGTTTATATTTCAATCCTTATATTCCGTTACTCCCATTAACTGTACATTGTAAGCTCCTTGCGGGCTAGGAATTTATCTACGTACTCTATTGTACTGTACTTTCTCAAAGGCCAGTACAGTGCTTTGCACACAGCAAACACTCAATAAATACCATTGACGGACTGAAGGAGCACTACTGACAGTGAGAATAACAGTGGATATGAGTGTCACTGAGACAGAATCATTAGTATACAGTGTCAAGGAAAATACAGTAGTGCTCATTTCTTGCCATAACCTAGGCTCATTAATGCATTAGCCTCCTCTCTGACCTCCCTGCTTTCAGCCTCTCCTCTCAGTAGTCCATACTTCATTCAATTGCCCAGATTATTTCTTCATTCATTCAGTCATATTTATTGATCACTTACTATGTGCAGAGTACTGTGCTAAGCGCTTGGGAGAGTACAATTCAACAATAAACAGACACATTCCCTGCCCACAACAAATTTACAGTCTGTAGGGGGGAGAGAGACAACATGAATACAACAATAAATAAAATTACAGATATTTACATAAGTGCTGTGGGGCAGGACAGGGCGGGTGGGAGAGGAAAGGGAAGAAGTCGGGGTGATGCAGAGAGGGTGGGAGATAAGGAAAGGTGGGGCTTGGTCTGGGAAGGCCTCTTGGAGATGTACCTTCAATAAGGCTTTGAAGGAGGGGAGAGTAATTGTCAGGTGGATTTGAGGAGGGAGGGGGTTCCAGGCCAGAGGCAGGACTTGGACTAGGGCCGGTGGTGAGATAGGCTAGATTAAGGCACAGTGAGAAGGTTAGCACTAGAGGAGTGAAGTGTGCGGGAAGTGTGTGGGCTGGGTTGTAGAAGGAGAGAAGCAAAGGGAGGTAGGAGGGGGCAAGGTGGTGGAGTGTTTTAAAGCCAATGGTGAAGAGTTTTTATTGGTGCGAAGACGGATGGGCAACCACTGGAGTTTTGGGAGGAATGGGGTGACAGGTTATGAACGGTTTTGTAGAAAAATGATCTGGGCAGCAGAATGAAGTAGGGACTCTAGTGAAGAGAGACAAGAGGCTGGCTCTGCACACATCTCCCCACTCCTCCAAAACCCCCAGGGGTTGCCCATTCCTCTGTTTCAAGCAGAAAATTCTGATCGTTGACTTCTCTCCCTCCAACTTATCCACGCTCTTCTCCCACCACAACCCAGCTCACACTCTGTTCTTCTCGAGATAACCAATTTACTGTATCTCGTTTTCATTCCTCCCATCTCTGGTCTTTCCCCTCGTCTGGAACAAATTTAAATCTCCCAGTTTAAATCTGACTGGTCACAGCCCTCCTCACCCTCACTGTCCTTCTGAAATTACATTTTCTCCACGAGGCCTTCCCCAAATAACGTCTAATCTCCCCAGGTTATATTTCCTCAACCACCACTTCAGCATGTGTGTGTCACCTAACCACTGGTATACTCACCACCTTCTGAGGCACTTAGGTACATATTTTAACTTACCCTTAAGGACTTACTCATGTGTACATCCTCTTTTTGTTTGTTCTTCTTCCTGTTTAATTATTTTCATCCGTCTCCCCCCGCTACCTGCTACATCCTTGGGAGGAGAGATCGTACCTAGTTATTGCATGCTCCCCAAGCGCTTGGTACAGTGCTCTGCACATAGTAAGTACTCAATAAATACCACCGATCGACTGATCACTGAGTATGACACTCAGAGTGGCTTAACAAGGGTTCGGGGGCGGGGGGGGAGGAGGAGGGAAATCAATCGCTGCTACTAGCTGAATGCTTACCGTGTGCAGTACAGAGTACTGCAGTGGAGAAGCAGCGTGGCTCAGTGGAAAGAGCACGGGCTTTGGAGTCAGGGCTCATGAGTTCAAATCCCAGCTCTGCCACTTGTCGGCTGTGTGACTGTGGGCAAGTCACTTAACTTCTCCGTGCCTCAGTTCCCTCATCTGTAAAATGGGGATTAAGACTGCGAGCCCCACGTGGGACAACCTGATTCCCCTATGTCTACCCCAGTGCTTAGAACAGTGCTCGGCACATAGTAAGCGCTTAACAAATACCAACATTATTATTATTATTACTATAACTAAGCACATGGAAAAGTACAATTAAACAGCGCTGGTGGAGACAATCCCTGACCACAGCGAGCTTTCAATCTAGAGGGGGAAACAGACATTAAAATAAATTACAGATAAGGGAAATCATAGAATATAAAAATATGTACATAAATGCTTTGAGGCTGGGATGAATATCAAAGAGTTTATAAGGGGTGCTCAGCCAAGTGTTGACGCAGAGAGGAGGGTGGATGGGGAAATGAAGGCTTAGTCATGGAAGGCCTCTTGGAGGAGATGTGATTTTAAGAGGGCTTTGAAGGTGGGGAGAGTGGTGGACTGTCGATTATGAAAGTGAAGAGAATTCCAGGCTTGAGAGGGAGGACATAGGCAAGGGATCGGCAATGAGATAAATGAGATCGAGGCCCAGAGAGTACATTGACATTAGAGGGGAGTAGTTTTCGGTTTGGTTGCAGTAAGAGAAGGGGGTCTTTTCCACTCTCTTGCCAAAGCCCTAAGAAGACCAAAAACCAGAAATGAGAAACAAATAAAAAAATCAAACAAACATAAAAAAACCCATACAGATCAGAGCCAGCAAATGGCAGAAGTATTGAGACAGGGCATGTGTGGATGAGGATTGTTGTTCCAGGGGATGAGGCAAGGTCAACCGATGGGTGAGTCTACCTCTGGAACCTATTTCAGTGATTTTCCAACTGCAAAACCACCCATGCAGCTCACGGGCTCCCAGTGACACCAACTTTTCTACACAATATCTGTGGTCACTGTCAAGGGAGTATGTTAGGGAAGTAACGCTTTGAGATTTTGTCAGAGTGGGACAGAAAAAGTTAAGACCCATTTCTCTTTTTCATGTGTTCTTCCTCTGGTCTGACCCAGAAAATGGGGCCTCTGGGGAAGTAGGGTTCCCTGATCTCGGCTTCCTGGCTGGGCTGGTGCAGAGAACGGGTGTTTACATTTTCAGGTTTTCACCCACTGTTCTCCCGATCCATCACATCAGCACCTGCGTCGGCAGCATTTTTTAAAGTATCAACTGTCTGCAGAGCACTGGTCACGGCTTGTGGTGGGCGCACCAAAGAAGTAAAGGTCCCTTCTCAGCTCTCGAGGAGCTTACGGTCTACTCGGGGAGATGATAAACAGAGAATAAGCAGTTCATCATTTTTTAAATGAGAGAACAGTTTTAATTCAATTGATCATATTTATTGAGCACTTACTGGGTGTGGGGCACTGTACCAGGTGCTAGGAAAACTACAATACAAGAGTTGGTAGACATGAATCCTGCCCTCATGAAGCTCACAGTCTGGTGTGGGAGAGATAACCTTAAATAACCTAGGTGAGTAAATAAGTCACTAACCATAACAATGTCTTAGCCCAGGCCCTGGCCCTGGCTTTTGGATTGGATTTCAGAAGACGCCGCATGGCCTCACAGGCAGGATCTGTTTTTCCAAGCCACTTCCTAGGGACCGTTCCCTGCCCCGTCCCAGCCCTTCCTCCAGGAAACAGCGCCGGGCAGAGCCCAGAAACTCCCTGTCCAGAGGAGACAGACGGCACATGGCTAGGCTTCTTGTGGGTGTTAAGCACTTCCTGGCTGGAAGTTCACCTCCCGCCCACACTCCTCGGCTAACTGCACACGACATATCTCCTACTGCTCTCCATTCCCCTGCTGGGTCGGGGGGGAAGCCTAGGTACTGCCAAGCCTAAGGCAAATCTGTATCCCTTAGCTGCTTCCCCCCACCCCCCGGCACCCCGTCGCCCCTTCTCCATAACTATCCCCAGGATATTTTCCCTAACCTACTCCTCAGTAGACAAAATTCCACTAAATTTCATTTCCCCAGCCTAGCCAGGACTCAACAGTCTACTGTACAGTGTACAGTACTAAACCAGTGACTCAGGTTAAGAAAATCTCATGCCCCTGCATGAATCTTAAACACTCCCAACCCCGACTGCTGCCAAAACTAATCAGTGGTATTTATTGAGTGTTTACTCTGCACAGAACAGTGTGCTAAGCAACTGGGAGACTCTACTAGATTGTAAACTCCTAGATGGCAGGGGTTGGATCGTTTCTACCAACTCCAGTGTACCCTCCCAAGCATTCAATATAGTGCTCCGCATATGGTTAATTCTCCCAAGCCCCTCTCAGGATCGCACCTGGAGAGTTTCCAGTACCCTTTCAGTCTCAGCTATGGGAGGGAGAGTCAAGCAGAGGCATACCCATTCCATTCCTAGCTGGGCAGCGGCTAGTGAGTGGAAAGCAATCTGCTACAAGACAGAACTCACCTGTACTGGGCAGCAACAGCATAGGAGAGAGTTGAAGGCAGAGACTCAAGTTTACTGCACAGAAGGTAAACCACTTCTGAATTTCTTCCAAGAAAATTCTACGGATACACTACGAGAACGATCGCAGATGAAGGTGGGGCATTCTGGGAGGGATGTGTCCATCGAGTTGCTGTGGGTTGGAAACGACTCCATAGCGTAAGACAAGGTATGGTTAATGCTCGATCAATACCACCGATTGATTACAGTAGAGTAGACAGATCCCTGCGCTTAGGAGTTTACAATCTAGCAGGGGACAGACTGATATGAAAATAAATTACAGGGAAGGGGAAGGACAGAGTGTAAAGAAATCTATGTACATAAGTGCTATCGGGGCAGGGCGGAGGGAAAAGGCAAGGTCTTAAGTAGTTAGGAAATAGGACTCAAGTGCATGGGTGATGCATTAGGCGGTGGTTGGGGAAGGTAGGCAGAGCCCTATCAGGATGGTTACTGCAGAAAAAAGTGATAGGAAAGGTCCTTGAGTCCTTGGCTCCCCTCTTCCTGCTTCCCATTTAACCCTTACAGGACAGGACAAATAGGATTTTGCAGGCTCTTTCAGGCAGCTTGGAACTCTGGCCATTTGGGACCATGGCAGGGGAAAAGCCCGATGTTGGGTGGTGGGATGCTTCTATCACTGCTGGCAGTTCTCTGTCTTGCCTGTGCAAGACAGAACCCCCGGCCCTCCACAGTGAGATTCCCCAGCTTTCCCTGGGCTGTTCTGCCAGGCCCAGAGTGTTCTTGGGACACCCCCAGGGAACACTTGGGTTCTCCTGCTCAGCACACCTCCTTCAATCAGAACATCTGGATCCGATGATTGGCCGGCCTCGCCAATCAGGGTAGAGATGAGAAGGGGTTGGAGCTGCTGGTCCTCTCCAAGCCGGGAGCAGGACACAGCTATTAAGTCCAAGAACTCCTGGGAGCCAGTATCTTGTGTATTCTTTACTGTGGAAAGCAAAGGCCAAGAGCACTGATGAGCCCCTCCAGGGGTTAAGTCAAAAACCTAACCTCCACCCACCCTCAAACAGCTAGCTATTTGTCCTGTGTCTTCCCACTCTGCTCCAGCCTCCTACCCGCTCCAGGGATCTAGGGTTGGGTCAGTGCTCTTGGCCTCACTGCTCCTCTCTATCACCCCTCCTGGGCCCCTAGGAACTGAGGGCTGAACCCCATCCCCAAATCTCTCTGAGCTCTAGGGGATCGTGGTGAGCAGGAGGACGAGTTTCAGGGCCCAGAGGGGAACCTGAGGGCTGTGAGTCCAAGGTGGGGCAGAATGTGATCCCAGGAAGAATAAGGAACCCCCAGAGCTCAGCGTTTCCACCTTGAACTGCCCAAGGTGATCCCATCCCAGCCTCTTCTCCTCTTGTGGGGTGAAGCAGGTAACACCCAGGTCCCGGTCACTGGCCCCCACCCCCCAAGCCCCAGCCTCACAAGACTCTCTGTTTGGCCTGCCCGTCTCTCTCTTTTCGTGACCCAGTTTCAGAAGAGTAACTCCCCACTACAGCCTTCCTCCCCTTCCCTCCCCCAACTTTGAGGCTCGGGCGGTGGGTCCGGTGGGAGAGTTTGCCATTACCTAAAGAAAGCCTAACAGAGACCCCTGGCCTTTGAAACTGTCACACATTGGTTTCTGGAAACAAGCGTAACATTCAGAGAAGGGGAGAGGGGCCAGAGTAGACAATGGCCCACTAAAGGTAAAGCCCCAGGAAAGCGTATCAGGTGTCGGCTACTGCGCGGGAAACCAAATGGCTTTTCACTGCACTTTCTAAGGAAGAAGCTTTCTCGGGCCCAATCTCTCTCAGATTAGGTTTTGTCCCCAGAGGAGCCTGTTGTGTGTCCATTGTGAGGAGGCTGTGGGAATCTCGCAGCCCCGTTTCTGTCTGGACGGTTCGAACAAAGGGGGTCTGCCGTCGGCATCTTCATTCTGCCAAATAGAACTCTCTTCTTCTGACCCGCCATCTCTCACTCTGGCCTACATTCCCAGTGGCCCCAGGATTTGTTCTCTCCCTCAGTGCGTGTGCAAATCCTTGTGGATGCACACCTGAGCACATGCCCTTGCAGACACCCCTGTGACCATCCCCTCCACCCCTGTTCTCATCCCTGCCCACACCTCCCTAGATCCAACAGGAAGCTGGGAAGTCTCTGGACGGCGCTTAGATAGAGTCAGAGGCCACCTCTAGCCTCCTGCTTTACCCTTCCCAGTTCCCTGAGAGACTTCTCGTCCGTGAGCCCTCAGTACCACTAGGCTAGCCTCTGCTGTGCCCAGAGGCTAGAGGGGCAGGCAGTCGAGGCCCAGATGCCCAGTCCAGAAGAGAAAGACCTTGGGAACCGTGAGGATTTTCTTGTGAAACTGGCTCTACTGGTAAAGAAACCGGAAGGTCAGATGACCATTCATTCATTCAATAGTATTTATTGAGCGCTTACTATGTGCAGAGCACCATACTAAGCGCTTGGAATGAACAAGTAGGCAACAGAGAGAGACAGTCCCTGCCGTCCATCCCAGCTTCCCCTGTACCTTTCTTTCAGGGGCCGCCGCTTCCCTCTCTACCAACCTTATCAGCCCTGGTCTCCCCCTTGTTTTTTTTTCCCTGAGCAGTGGCTAGCACTAACAAGTCAAAGTTCTGTGGTCTCAGTCCAATATCTGGTTTTGAGGGAGGGGCCGTGCAGAAGCAGCGTGGCTCAGTGGAAAGAGCACGGGCTTGGGAGTCAGAGGTCATGAGTTCGAATCCTGGCTCTGCCACTTGTCAGCTGTGTGACTGTGGGCAAGTCACTTAACTTCTCTGTGCCTCAGTTCCCTCATCTGGAAAATGGGGATTAACTGTGAGCCTCACGTGGGACAACCTGATTACCCCGTATCTACCCCAGCTCTTGGAACGGTGCTCTGCACATAGTAAGCGCTTAACAAGTACCACCATTATTATTATTATTATCTGACTCTGCCCAAGGGGCTTTTGGTCTGTGGTCTTGGGGAACGGGCTCTTCCTCTTGCCATTCTAATTTCTTTTCCCTCAGCTCTGCTTCACGCCTGTGGGCTAGCTCTGGCTTCTGGGCAGAGCTTTGGCTTCACCGCAGAACGGGACCAGCAGCCCACCTGAGAGCTGGGTGGCTGGCCAAGTTGACACACTCTCAATGCAAGAGTAAAGATAATTGAGTGGGGGGGGGGGCGGGGAGGTGAGTGGGAGAGCGAGTGCATGTGTGAGTGTATCTGAACGTGTGTGTGCGTGGAGTGTGCACGTGTGAGAATGTGTTGTATGCGAATATGGGTGTTTGTGTGGGTGTGTGTATGTGACCATGTGCACATACTGGTGGCTCTCTAGAGAGCAGCTTCCCTCCAGCACATCTGGAAAAAATACTCCTGTCCTCCGGTAAACAGACTTCCAGAGGAAGAGTCGGGATGGCTCTGTGTTCCCCTTGGGTTAGAGTGGAGCCAAGGTAGGAAAAAACACATTGAGCGACTTCAGGCTAGAACTCCAGAGCACAGTTCTGGCGACTACTCTTCTCCCTGGAGGGGGGGGCGACCTGGCTCTGGTCGGGGTTCAGGGTGTGGGGCAACAAAATCCTTCCAGAAAACTCTTCCTGCCGGCAAGGGGGACCAGAGGAAAGTTGGAGATTTCAATCCAGAAAGGAACTAAAGCAGACAGTTAGGCAGGAGAGAAGTTTCAAGAGGGACAGAGGAATAGGGAAAGCACAGGGTCAAGATAAGGGGAACTAAGTGGGAAAAGGACAGGGTTGAGTACTTTTTTTTATGGAATTGGTTAAGCGCTTATTACGTTTCACACACTTACTAGGCAGTGGGGTAGATACAAGTTAATCAGGTTGGACACAATCCCTGGCCCACATGGGGCTCACTAAGTGAGAAACAGTGTAGCCTAGTGGATAGAGGATATGCCTAGGAGCCAGAAGGACTTGGGTTCTAATCTTAGCTCTGCCCTTTGTCTGCTGTATGACCTTGGGCAAACCACAGAAGCAGCATGGTTCTGTGGAAAGATCCCAGGCTTGGGAGTCAGAGGTCATGGGTTAATAATAATGTTGGTATTTGTTAAGCGCTTACTATGTGCCAAGCACTGTTCTAAGCGCTGGGGTAGACACAGGGGAATCGGGTTGTCCCACGTGAGGCTCACAGTTAATCCCCATTTTACAGATGAGGGAACTGAGGCCCAGAGAAGTTAAGTGACTTGCCCACAGTCACACAGCTGCCAAGTGGCAGAGCCACGATTCGAACTTATGACCTCTGACTCCCAAGCCCGTGCTCTTTCCACTGAGCCACGCTGCTTCTTATCTCTAATCCCGGCTCTGCCACTTGTCAGCCAAGTGAACTTGGGCAGGTCACTTAATAATAATAATAATAATTGTTGGTATTTGTTAAGCGCTTACTATGTGCCGAGCACTGTTCTAAGCGCTGGGGTAGACATAGGGGAATCAGGTTGTCCCACGTGGGGCTCACAGTCTTAATCCCCCTTTTACAGATGAGGGAACTGAGGCACAGAGAAGTTAAGTGACTTGCCCACAATCACACAACTGACAAGTGGCAGATCTGGGATTCGAACTCATGAGCCCTGACTCCAAAGCCCGTGCTCTTTCCACTGAGCCACGCAATTCCCAATTAACTTCTCTGTGCCTCAGTTACCTCACCTGGAAAATGGGGATGAAGATTGTGAGCCCTACATGGGACAACCTGATTACCTTGTATCTACCCCAGCGCTTAGAACAGTGCTTGGCACATAGTAAGCACTTAACAAATACCAACATTATTATTATTATTTCTGTCCCTCAGTTACCTCATCTGTAAAACATGGATTAAGATTGTGAGCCCTATGTGGGACATGGACTGTGTCTCCAATGATTAACTTGTATGTACCTCAGTGCCTGGCAGATAGTAAGTGCTTTACAAATATCATTTTTTTTTAAAAGGAGGGAGAATAGATATTTAATCCCCATTTTACAATCGAAGAAACTAAGCACAGAGAGGTTAGGTGACTCGCCCAAGGTCACAACAAGCAATTGGCAGAGTCCAAATTAGAACCCGGGTCTTCTGACTCCCAGACCCTTGTTCTTTCCACTAGACAATGCTGCTTTTGGAGGGGTTTCTTCAGCATAGGAAACTCCAGGATATGGAACAAGCATGAACATTGGGAAAATGAGAAAAAACCTGCAGGGTGACTCCCAACTCACCCTCTGAAAATGCTCATGCCTGCCGCCCCGTTGTGTATAAAAGGCGAGAGGGGCATGTCAGCATAGGTGGGGCAGATCCCTCACATCACAGAAGGAACATAGAAGGGGTGTCTCCCGAGGTCACTTGGCCCTACGCCCTACCTCCAGGCAGATTTGATGCCCTGCCACTAGAAGAGAAACGGGGTGACCTAATGGAAAGAACACAGCCTGAGAGTCAGAAGACCAGAGTTCTAATCTCAGATGTCACTTGCCTCCTGTGTGACCTTGGACAAGTCACTTGATTTCTCTGTGCCTCAGTTTCCTCATCCATAAAATGAGACTTCAATTTCTGTTCTTCCTCCTACTTAGACCGTGAGCCTCAAGTGGATAGGGACTGTGTTTGACCTGATTATCTTGTATCTACTACAGTGCTTAGTATAGTGCTTGGTACATAAGTGCTGAACAAATACTACTATTATTATTGCCCTGCAGCAACTAGATCACTGTGGGCAGGAAACATGTCTACTAACTTTATAATACTGTACTGTCCAAGTGCAAGAGCAACATAGAAAGAAGTGGAAGATGAGGAATTTAGGGCTTACTTAGGGAAGGCCTCTTGGAAGAGATGCATTCTAAATAAAGCTTTGAAGGTGGGGAGGGTGATCATCTGTTGGATATGGAGAGGGAGGGTGTTCCAGGCCAGAGGCAGAATGTGGGCGAGGGGTCATTGGCGAGATAGACAAGATCGAGGTACAGTGAGTAAGTTGGTAATATAGGAGGGAAGTGTGTGGGCCTGTTTGTAGCAGGAAATCAGGGAGGTAAGGTAGGAGGGGGCATGGTGATTGAGTGCTTTAAAACTGATGGTAAGAAGTTTCTGTTTGATGCAAAGCAAGGTGGACGGGCAACCACTAGAGGTTCTCGAGGAGCGGAGAAAACATGGACTGAACAATTTTGTAGAAAAATGATCTGGGCAGCAATGTGAAGTATAGACTGGAGTAGGGAGAGACAGGAGGCAGGGAGGTCAGCAAGAAGGCTGATGTAGTAATCAAGGTGGGATAAAATAAGTGTTTGGATCAACATGGTAGCAGTTTGAATGGAAAGGAAAGGTCAGATTTTAGCGATGTTGTGAAGGTTGAACTGTTAGGATTTGGCTGACAGATTGAATATGTGGGTTGATGGAAAGAGGGACGAGTTAAGCACAGCACCACAGTTATGGGCTTGTGAGACACGAAAGATGACAGTACTGTCTACAGTGATAGGAAAAACAGGGGGGAGGACAGGATTTGGGTGGGAAGATGAGGACTTCTGTATTGGACACATCGTTTGCGGTGTCAAAGGAACATCCAAGTAGAGGTGTCCTGAAGACAAGAGGAAAACACAAGACTGCAGAAAAGGAGAGAGATCAGAGAGGTTGGAGATGTAGGTTTGGGAATCATCCTCTTAGAGATGGTAGTTGAAGCCATGGAAGCAAATGAATTCTCCAAGGCAGTGGGTGTAGATGGAGAATAGAGGGGGACTTCAAACTGAGCCTTGAGGGACTCCGACAGTTAGGGGATGGGAGGCAGAGCCCCCAAAAGACTGAGAATTAGCAGCCAGGGAGAGAGGAGGAGAACCTGGAGAGGACAGTGTCAGTGAAGTCTGAGGTTGGATAATGTTTCCCGAAGAAGGGAGTGGCCGACAGTGTCCAAGGCAGCTGAGAGATCAAGGAGGATTAGGATGGAGCCGAGGCCATTACATTTGGCAAAAATGAGATCACTGTGATTTTTGAGAGGGCGGTGTCAGTGGACTGAAGGAGTTGCAAGTCACGTTGGAGGGGATCCAGAAGAGAATTGATAGAGAGAAAGTGGAGGCAGCAGGTATAGATAACTTGCACTTAGTCAGAGAGTTAGGAGAGGAATGATAGGAGGGAGACTGTGCAATAACTGGAGGGATCCATGGGGTCAAGAGGGTGTTTTAATAATGTTGGTATTTGTTAAGCGCTTACTACGTGCAGAGCACTGTTCTAAGAGCTGGGGTAGATACAGGGTAATCAGGTTGTCCCAGGTGAGGCTCACAGTTAATCCCCATTTTACAGATGAGGTAACTGAGGCACAGAGAAGTTAAGTGACTTGCCCACAGTCACACACTGACAAGTGGCAGAGCCGGGAGTCGAACTCATGACCTCTGACTCTTTCCACTGAGCCACGCTGCTGTTTTAAGAAGAGGGGAGACATGACCGTGTTTGAAAGCAGTAGGAAAGGAGACATTGGAGGGTAAACAGTTGAATATGGTGGTCAGGGAAGGAGAAAGAAGGGGGCAAGCATTTGGATAAGGTGTGAAGGGATGGGATGAATTTTGAGAGGAGGCAGGAGATCTTCCCTTGAGGTACTGTTCAGAAAGATAAGAGAGTTGAAGAAGGAGCAGGAGGAGGGAGGGACTGGAGAGGAGCATGGGAGATTTTAGGGGATTCATGCCTGATGGTTTCAATTTCCTCAGTAAAGTACATGGCCAGGTCATTAGGGGCAAGAGATTGGGGAGGAGGGAGGACAAGGGGTTTGAGTATGGCGTTAAAAGTCCAAAACAACTGGCAAAGGCAATGGGCATGGGAGTCAATAAGGTCCTCTGGCTCCCAGGCTTGTGCTTTATCTACCAAGCTGCTTCCCATTGTCAGGGCCCGGTTTCAGCTCAGTCTCTGCTCTCTATGATCCACCCCAACCTTTGGGTGTGAGCGCTTAGGAGCTGGGTTACAGGAATCTCTGGTGAGAACAGAGGAAGTAAACTTCTCTCTGGCTTCTAAAAGCATCAAGCCCCTCTTCTTCGATTGCCATCCGGAGGGCAAGCAGAGACCAGGCAGCGAGTAAATGTGGCCTTCTGGTCTCAAAACTGAAGTGTCGGCTCGTTATTGTTAATCAGACAGAAACCCTGTGGCAAGTTTACACTGGCCCCTTTGTCTCCGAGTGGTTTGGGAGAGCCCCCCTACAAGGCTGAGGAATCCTGAAACAATCAGCAGCTCTCAATTAAGCCCCGAGAGACCAGAGCAGAGGGGAGCTGGGTGTCCTCAGACCTTTCTCAGAGGTACTGGGGCGAGAGGAATGAGCCCTGGGAACTAGGGCAGAGGCCCAGTACAGAGACGCCAGGACACAGAGGCCCGAGCAGATGAGGGACACCTTCAAGTGGACATGGGGTTTTCTCTGGACGTTGGAGACACTTGGACTGGGCAGAGGAGCAAATGGAGGAAGAGCTTCCAGGAGAGCTGATGATATGCCCCCTTAACCCCTTTGGGGCTGTGGGACCAAGAGGCCGCAGCCAGAGACCCTGTGGCCTGAGACTGTGAGACCAGAGATGAGATGCAATCAATCAGATTTATTGAGTGCTTACTTTGTACAGAGCACTGTACTAAGTGCTTGGAACACAGCTCAGGGAGAGAGTTCCGCTCCTTGGCCTGTCATGAGATCAGGGATTCCGGGAACATCTAAAGGGCATCAGAAATGGTCTGGGAAGGTGGAGTGAGAGCTGCCACAGAGATGAGGTGCGACTGAAGCAGTCAGGATCAAGGCAGAGCAGAAGTCAGTCAGCGGTATTTATTGAGCACTTACTATGTTCAGAGCACTATATTAAGCACTTGGGAAAATACAACAGAGTTGGCAGAGGCAATCCGTGCCCACAAGAAACTCACAGTCTATGGGGGAGGAAGATCTTAAGGATAGGAGAAATTGTAGGGTATAAGAATATTTTCATCAGTACTGTGGGGCTAGGGTGAGTAGCAGAATGCTTAAGAGGTATACAGCCATGTTCATAGTTGTCGCAGAAGGGAGGGTGGATAGGGGAAATAAAAGGCTTAATCAGGGAAGACTTCTTGGAGAAGATGTAATTATAGGAGAGTTTTGAAAGTGGGGAGAGGGGTTGACTGTCAGATATGAAGAGGGAGAGAGTTCTAGGCCAGAGGGAGAACGCAGGCAGCTTATGAGGCCTAAAGGAGGCCAGTGCGAAGCAGCCAAACACCTGCCAGTGTAAATCTTCCCTCCATCCTCTACCAGCGGGAGAGACGCCAGCAAGCCCCGCCATCCCATTAGCCATCTTGAATTTCAGGAGCAGGCTGACGCCACTAGACACGGGAAGGAGGAATCGGGGAGGGGTAGAGTTGGGGAAGATCTGTACTGAGAGGGAAATAGCTGTGCCTCTGAAGGGTCGGGGGCACGGCGAAGGGCGGGACATGTAGGGGCCAAACAGGCCAGTGCCAGAGCTGGAGAGGGCTGCAGGTAACCCAGAGGGGAACAAGGAGGAGCACAGGGACAGGGGAGCTTTTGATCCCCTTAAAGCACTACCGGGATACAGAGGGTTCTCTATCCAACGTCTGGGACCCCTCCCCAGCTTCCCACATTGCCCGAGGGTGCTCCTCAGGGAGGGTTGGGTGGAGGCGGTAGTCCCATCAGCTGGGAGACGGAGCCAGCCCGGCTGGGGAGTGGGCCCAAATGGCCATCATGGCTACACGGACCAAGACTTCCAGCCGCCACCCATCCCTGTGGTTGAGCCCTAGAGGAGGGGCTCTTCCATAGGTCTCAGGGAACGAGCTGGTGCAGGATTGTCCCAGGAGGCCACAGGAAGGCAGAACAGTCCCTTAGACATGCCCTGAAGTTTGGGACACTAGGGAAGAGTCGGGGAAGAATTGGCTCCTGTCTCTCTTCAACTCCAGACTACACTTCATACAGTCCATACTCAGCTGACTGGATCATTTTTCTAAAAAAAACTTTTATTCATTCATTAGTATTTATTGAGTGCTTACTGTGTGCAGAGCACTGTACTAAGCACTTGGGGAGTACAATTCAGCAGGAAGATGATCCATGCAGCAGTAAGTAGGGTCGATTGAAGGAGGGAGAGGCTGGAAGACCAGCAAGAAGGCTAATTTAATGTGTAGCTATGAGAAGACCCAGAAGCTGTAACAAACTGATAGTTCACTTCTCCCTACCCCTCAGTAACCTCTTGCAGTTGCCCATCCACCTCTGCATCAAACAGAAACTCTTTACTATCAGCTTTAAAGCACTCAGTCCCCTCCTACCTCACTGATCTCCTACTATAGTCCAGCCCACACTTTTCACTCCTCTAGCCTTAGCAGTGCCCTGGTGTCATCTATCTAGCCACTGACCCCTTTCCCACGTCCTCCCTCTGGCCTGGAATTCCCTCCCCCTCCATATATGCCAGACCACCACTCTCTCCCCCTTCAAAGCCTTATTAAGGTCACATCTTCTGCAAGAGGCCTTCTCCAGTTAAGCCCTCTTTTCCCGGACTCCCTCTCCTCTGCATCGTCTATGCACTTGGGTCTGTACCCTTTAAGCACTTGGTATTCACCCCATTCTCAGTCCCACAGCACTTATGTTCATATCCAGATTTTATTTATACGTCTGCTTCCCCACCTATATTGTAATCTCCTCATGGGCACAGAACGTGTCTACCCACTCTGCAATATTGTACTCTCCCAAGTACAGTACTGGTTACTGTGTGCAGAGCACTGGGCTAATCAGTAGATACCACTGATGGATTAATTTGAGCATCCTGAAGAGAATTCCTCCTACAGTGGGGCATTGCCTCCCCTTTCCTTATACTGCTGGAGGTAGGAGAAAGAGAAGGAAACTCCAGTAGGCTGAGGAGAAAAGTTCTTGGGCACTGGTGTCATGAGCTCATGGGGAGGGACTGGGTTTGAAAGCAATGAATTCTCCCAACAGATGCTCCTAAGAGGGTTGGAGGTAGGAAGGATAGAAGAGCAAATGGAAACCTTGGCCTCGCTCCTGGGAACACGCCCCTCACCTGTCCTTTAACTCCTTCCTGGCCACCTGGGACTGAGAAGCTGGAGGCAGAAGAGGCATTCCCTGGAGAAGTGGGGAGATGGAGGGCATGGCATCCCCAGAGGGAGGGGAAAGGACCCCCCTCAGGACCTATGGCAATTTGCTGCCCATAACTAAAGAGAATAGCCTCTCCCTCAGAAATACTGGGGGTAGGGGTCCAGAGGCATTTTCCCCAAGTCCCTGACTCTAGGCTGCCTGCTCCTCAGCTGGAGGTCTCACACCTCTCCAAGTCTCCCAGCCCCAATCAATAGCAACAAGCACTATCTCTTTCACCATAACACCACCACTTCCAGAAATCCAAGCTTAGACAATTTCAAAGTTTGTTCACCCAGTACTGGCAGCACTTTGATGGGAATAAAAAACATGGAATTAATGTGATTTAACTGCATAGTATATGTAAAGGAGAAACATGAGTCTGAGTTCTTTACCCTGTGCAGTGGTTCGTTGACCTGTTTTGAGATTACCACAGTGTGCCTGGATAGCACCCCTATTCTCGATATAACTCAACACCTCTGTATAACCGAATGATAGAGAGCATTGGAGGACTGGCTAGATATGTCAAAAGGCTTAATTTCAGTGCCGGATAACTGCATTTAAGTCTTCTCTCGTTTTGGAAAGAGTTACATTTTCCCTCCCTACCTTGCCCTACAATGAGAAATCCCATGGGGGCAAAGTAGAGTCCTTGAGAGGCCAGGCCGGGTGAAGTTGGGCCAGGCCAGGCCAAGAGGATATCCTGCTCTGGTAGCCCGCAATACAGGGAGGCTCTTCCAGCTACCCAAGCACAACTGGCGGGGAAGGCTCTTGCTCCATTATGGCAAGACCAGCTCTCCCATCATGTTTAGAATAATAATTATTTAATTTTTAAACACTTACTATGTACTAAACACTAGGGTAAAGCTGAAACACTCACCCTCACACTTGGATCTGCACCTTTTATTCACCTCTCCCTCAGTTCCACAGCACTTATGTACATATTCATAATTTATTTCCTTATAATAGTGTCTCTCTAGACTGTAAGCTAGAGCAGGGAGTGTATATTGTACTTTCCCAAGTGCTTAGTACAGTGCTCTACACGCAGTAAGCACTCAAATATGATTGATCATTTGGGAAATACAAGGTTATGAGATCAAAGACAGTCTCAGACCATCTATCTTATTCCCATTTTACAGATGAGAAAACTGAGGCACAAGGAAGTTGAGTGATTTGCTCAAGTTCACCCAGCAGGCAAGTGGAATAGCAGAATTCGAATCCCAGTTCCCTGCCTACCAGTCTTGCACTCTTTCTACGAAGTCATGCTACCTTCCAAGGGTTGGTTTTTTTTCCCCTAAATTGTACTTAGCACCCACTTACTTTGTGTCAAGCATTGTACTAAGCACTGGGGTAGATACAAGATCATCAGGGTGGACACAGTCCCTGTCCCACAAGGGGCTCACAGTCTAAGTAGGAGGGAGCAGGAATTAATCCCCATTTTACGGAGGAAGAAACCGAAGCACAGCGCAGTTAAGTGACTTGACCAAGGTCACACAGCAGGACAAGTGGCAGAGCTGGGATTAGAACCCAGGTCCTCTGACTCCCAGACCCTGTTCTTTCCACTAGGCCACTCTGCTTCAATGCCTTCAAACAGACACGAGAGGTTGCCAGAAATGGGTCTGCAGTATTCTGTTTGCTCCTGACTGTTAATGATGTTCAGGAGGACCACTCCTTGGGTTCCTACAATATTTCCAGTCCCATCAAACTTATTTAGCTTGGTTATTGCTGGCTGGGATAGAACTAGGACACCTAGAAACTTGTTCTCAAATGCTGAGAAATCTTGTAATTCTTGTCAGTTTTCTACCACTTCCTCAATAAATACATTCTTTGTATCATGTTTAAACAGCTCTAAAAATGACTAAACTAAATGACAGTTTCAAATGAAGCCAAGTTTGACTTCTGATGCAGGCTGCAATTGTTTACTTGTTTCTCTGATCAATGTAGTCTTTACCCGTGGCTCAGT
The DNA here is from genome assembly GCF_004115215.2 of Ornithorhynchus anatinus. Classification (NCBI taxonomy): domain Eukaryota; kingdom Metazoa; phylum Chordata; class Mammalia; order Monotremata; family Ornithorhynchidae; genus Ornithorhynchus; species Ornithorhynchus anatinus. The sequence continues at coordinate 39,823,831 of NC_041729.1, forward strand.
GGAAAGAGCACGGGCTTGGGAGTCAGAGGTCATGGGTTCTAATCCCGCCTCTGCCACTTGTCAGCTGTGGGACTTTGAGTAAGTCACTTCACTTCTCTGTGCCTCAGTTACCTCATCTGTAAAACGGGGGATCAAGACTGTGAGCCCCACGTGGGACAACTTGACCCCCTTGTTTCTCCCCCAGTGCTTAGAACGGTGCTTTGCACATAGTAAGTGCTTAACAAATGCCATTATTATTATTACCACCAGTTACAACAAAAGGTGTAATGTTCAAATTCATTATATTCATCTATTATTGGAATTTTTTTAAATCCCCTAATTACAGGCTAGTTACCCTGGATTACCCCCCTTTTAAACTGTCGTATCAAAGAATGAACCCCAGTTCCTTAACTTGAACTAATGTTTGGGCAACCTTATCCTATTACAATCAGAATTTTCCTCCCAACCTTCCCACTAGGTAGGGGAGGAGGAGTGGGAAGGATGATGTTTAAGAGGAACTGTGGTCCCTGGCTTAGTGGAAAGAGCCCGGGCTTGGGACTCAGAAGATGTGGGTTCTAATCCTGGCTCCGCCACTTGTCTGTGTGACCTTGGGCAGGCCACTTAACTTCTCTGGGCCTCAGTTCCCTCATCTGTAAAATGGGGATTAAGACCGTGAGTCCGACGAGGGACAACCTGATTAGCCTGTATCTACCCCAGTGCTCAGAACAGTGCTTGGCACATAGTAAGTGCTTAACAAATACCATAATTGTTATTATCTAGCCTTAAGCAGCTCACCCAAGAGATCAGCAGCAAAGTCACAAGGGATAACCAGGTCTGCTGGCTTCCAAACCGGTACCTTCCACGGACTCCCCGGGCCAGCTCAGGTAGGATGCCTCGGCTACCAGCTGGGACGGGGCCCCCAGTTTAATCAGGAGGAGGAAGCCAGAGCCGATGCCTTGGCAGTGTACGGACCTGCCGTGGAATGCAGCCTCTCCTAGCACCCTGAAGGCTACAAGAGAGGAGACTGCTGTTCCAGCTGCTGTTCCAGTTGTGCTTGCCGGGGGAACGTGCTGCCAGCAGCACGCAATTTCCAGATCTGGCAAAGGGCCACCCTCCCCACAGGGTAACCACTGCAGCTTTGTTATAACAACCAAACACTCAAAACCAACGTTACAGCACACTGCAGCGGGTGAGGCGCCGGAGAATGGCATCAGCTGTTACGGGATAGACGGCTGCGGCCAGAGGGAGGCAATCGGTTACCTTTTTAAAAATAGGGTTCCATTTTAAAATACGCCCACCTGCCACCGAACCCCTAATTACCAAAATGTTTCTCTGAGCTCAGCAGGTTTGGGCATGACCAGCGGGAAGAGAGGGGCGCCAGGACCTGGTTGCCAGGCAGATTGGAAAATTTCATATTTGGCAATATCTGAGACGTCTAGAGCCCTTTTTATGAGGATTTTTCCACACTTGATCTGGTGGCAACGGGAATAGTAATAACAATAGCATTGGTTAAGCACTTGCTATGTGCCAAGCAACGTGCTAAATGCTGGGGCAGAAACAATCAGATCAGTTGGTATCCCACAGTCTAAGTGGGGAGGGAGAGCAGGGATTTAATCCCCAATTTACACAGGAGGAAACTGAGGCACAGAACAGGGCCAGGATTAGAACCCAGGTCTCCTGATTCCTAATCCTGTGCCCTTTCCACTATTGATGATCATCCCCTCTAGCCTGTAAGCTCATTGGGGGCAGAGAATATGACTCTTTGTTATATTGTACTCTCCCAAGTGCTTAGTACAGTGCTTTGCACACAGCAAGCATGCAATAAATGGGATCAAATGAATGAACCCCCATTCTACCCTTGAAAAAAACCAAAGCACAGAGAGAGCATGGGACTTCTACAAGATCACACAGCAGTGAAGAGTGGACTAGAACTCAGAAGGTTTGATTCCACAAGGCCCTGTGGATCAGGGTTGACACATCATCTACGGGGGGGGGGATGAACCCCCGGTGATCATTGTCCCCGTGTAACGGGCAGGGCCAGAGCCGTGTCTTCTTAATCTGCGCTGGGCCGGTTCTGCGAGGCCCTCCTTGAGCTCCTGGGATGCTTCAGAAGGAGAGGGGAGAAGGAATAAGAGTGAGGTTTCTAAAGCCTGTCTGCCCTAGAGAATCTCCCTTAACAGGCATCATTCACCTGCCCGGAGGTTGGATGTTGAATAGAAAGATCTGGAGACTCCTGGTCCGTGCTCCCAGTGTACCGGGGAGGGAAGAGGCAGGAGCGGCAGAGGGTGAGGGCAGTTGTCCTCAGTTATACAATGGCAGTAAATTATTAGTTGCTCTTAGTAACACCTTCACTTACTCAGAACACTTTCACCCCCTCTCATCCCCCTATTTCTCTACTGATCCCTCTGTCCCAGTGAGAGGCAGTTTGGGCGATTCCTCCATTTTACAGACTGAGGGGAAACTGAGGTCCCCAACACAGAGAGCGTGGTCTAAGGCCACGTAGCATTTCAGAGCCCAGACTAGAATTTGGATCACCTGACGGCCGGAGGGGAGAGGGGGGCAGAGGGAGAGCCAGCCCTCCCCTCCCGGTGATCCCATGACCCCCACCCTCCCCCTTCTGACCTCTTCTTCCCCCCCCATCCCCGGCCCCTCCTGCCGGGAGGCTCTTAGGTGTCTTTCCCAGGACCTGTCGGTGGGAAAGAGAGGTGACTGCTTCTCTCAGCCTGTCTGCCTCTTCCCCGGGGGCCCGAAGCTGGCAGATGTACCTTGTGGGACGGCCCCCCCCCCCCCCCCCGGGTCCGGAGGGGGACACCTGGCCGCCGAGGGGCCGTCTCCGGGGTCCGGCTGGGCCTCTGTGGTGGGCAGGGGTCAGCCGGCCTCGAGGGGCCAGGCGGCGGCTCCGTCGCGCTGAGCCGAGCGAGGGGGAGAATAATGCCGTCTGGCGTGGGGGAGCCGGGCGCTGATGCTTATCGGCCTTAATTTCCCCAAGGAAACAGTCGGCTCCGGTTTATCGCCGGGACCTTTCACCTCGCTCTTCTCCCGGGCCTGCACCTGTCCGCTCTCCCAGCCGCCTTCACACGGAGCCGGTCAGCCGCGAGCCACCTGTTTGGGGAAAGGTGGAAGCACCTGAGCCAGGTGGACGCCCGAGGACAGCGAGGCCATTGCGACAGAAAACAGACAGTGGGCTTGCTGCGCCTTCCATCAATCGTATTTATCGAGCCCTTACTGGGTATGGGACACTGTACTAAGGGCTGGGGAGAGTGGCTTGGTGGATAGAAGACAGGCTCGGGAGTCAGAAGGACCTGGGTTCTAATCCCTGCTCTGCCACTTGTCTGTGCTCTGCACATAGTAAGCGCTCAATAAATACGATTGAATGCTGTGTGACCTTGGGCAAGTCACCTCACTTCTCTGGGCCTCAGTTACCTCATCTGTTAAATGGGGATTAAGACAGTTGCCCATTTTGACTAGCATCAGACCCCTCCTGGCTTCCGATATCTCCCCTCTCTAGTTTTTACTTCACTCTGCTGCCTGGATCACTTTTCTAAAAGACACAGATACATAAATTTTCCCACTCCTCAAAAATACCCATGTGTTGCACATTCTTCTCCACATCGACCGAAACTCTTGACAATTAGTTTTAAGATACTCTCTCAGCTCTTTCTTTCCTACTTATCCCCTTTTTCCACTACATCCCAGATTGCATTCTTCATTCCTCTCAAACTAACCTACTCTGCCCACTTCTTGATCACATCTTTTTTTTTTTATGGTATTTGTTAAGTGCTTACTAGGTACCAGTCACTTTACTAACTGCTGGGGTACATATATGATAACCAGGTTGGGTGCAGTCCATGTCCCACATGGAGCTCATGGTATTAACCCTCATTTTACACATGAGGTACCTGAGGCACAGAGGAGTTAATCGACTTGCCCAAGGTCACCAATCAGACAAATAGCAGAGGCAGGATTAGAACCCAGGTCCTTCTGACTCCCAGGCCCATGCTTTATCCACTAGGCCATGCTGATTCCTTTCCCCCTGTGTAGCACTCCCTTCCCCTTCCTATCCAACGAAGCACAACTCCATCCATCTTCGAAGCCCTTCTAAAATCACAACTCTTTCAGGAGGATTTCCTCAGTGAATTGCCAATCTCTAAACCTTATATTCCCAACTCCTGCATCAGTATTTTCATACCTCCTATATACTTTATACATTCACAATCCCCACATAGCACTTTCATACATCTCTTCCAGACTCTACTACTTTCTCTTACCTGTAATTTACTTTAGTTCCTTGAGGTCAAGGGTCATTCTCCTAGTTCTACTGTACGGTGTACTGCCCAAAGACACTCAAATATTACTGGTACAAATGTTAAAGGACTGTAAGTGGCTGGTGGGGCTACATGGCTGGCTTGGGATATTGTGAAGGAATCGGGGATGGTTTTGGGGGGAGGTGGGATTTTAGGCAGTCTTGGAAGGTTAATAATGGTCTTTGATGAGTACCTGTTATTTTTCACAAATTCAACTGGCCAGCTCCCTTGGGAAGCTTATAGTCACAACCACGTTTGCCGATCAATAGTTAATTCCCTTGGACTGAATAGGCAGGAGCACCAAACGGTGGCTTTTGGGGTCCAGAAGGGAGTTATTGACATAGTTTTAGACCCAGGCTGAGAAGCCAGATGGAATAATCACCTCAGTCAACAATTTGCTTTCCCAGCATCCTTTCTCTTCCCCAAAAGGCTCCAGCCTTCCCAGAGACCTTTCCTCCACTTCACACCCTGGGACAGCCAACGGTAGGGGAAGCAAGAGCAGAAGCATCTCGGAAGCCAGATGGCCTCGGTGTCTAGAGGTGTCTTAGGCATTTGGCTGTGGCCTACGGCTCTGAAAATCACCTCAGCAATCTCAAAATCTTGGTGGTCTGGCAGGCAGGAAATCTAGGTTCTAACGCTGACTGCCAGTGACTCACCATATGACCTGTGAACAACCCGATCTGTTCTCAAGTGTCCGTCTCTTCCATTACACTGTAAGCTCCTGAAAGTGAGGATCATGTCTACTAACTCTACTGTTCCTTCCCAAGCTCTTAATACAGTGTTCCATATGGAATAAATGCTTCATAAATACTCTTGATTGATTGATTGTATCTCACTGGGGAGTCCAGGGTAGATAATGAACGATAGTGAGGTCCTGAACCACATCCTGCTTTTCTCCATCCACCCCCTGAAACGGGGCAAGGCGAAAACAGCAGTGTATTGTCTCCCCTGAAAAACACTAAGATCTTTCAAAGCACACTGTGGCTTGGAAGGGAAAACCAAAGGAGCCCACCTTTGCTGGGATAGGAATCTGCCAGACTGACTATGGGAGAAGCTACGAATTTATCTTTCAGCTGCTACACTCAACACCCTGCAGCTAAAGTCCAACCAATCCCAATGTGTGTGCCTGCACCAGGTGAATCCAGGGGCAGCTGAAAAAAACTCATTGATTCTGCTTGTTTCTTAACAGGATTAACATGATCTGACTCGTGAGTGAGTTAATGAAAACGGGCTTGGCAATCAAAGCCAAGGAAAACTCAGCAGAGGTGGGAAAAAAAACCCCAGCCTGGTGGGGCTTGAGGAGACAGGGCCAGAGGGCTGTGGGATTACTTCTTCGGACCACCCTTAAATATGGCCCCAGAATCCAAACCGGTGTTCACTGATGCTCAGGGTGGTGCTAGCTTTACCTGCCACCCTCCCTGATGCTGGAAAAGCTTGAGGTGCTTTGGGTCAATCAGGGTAGCTTGCTGCCTCCAGGGGCTCTGGGGCAGACTTGGAGGAGGATCAGCGGTCCAGGGCAGCAGCACTCTGTAGGGTTTGGTTTGCACCAATCGTGTCAGTGGGCCCTTAGGCTGAGGGCTTGCTCACTCCCATATGGGGCAAAGCTAAAATTATCTGAGAAGCAGCGTGGTGCAGTGGAAAGCACACGGGCTTTGGAGTCAGGGCTCATGAGTTCGAATCCCAGCTCTGCCACTTGTCAGCTGTGTGACTGTGGGCAAGTCACTTAACTTCTCTGTGCCTCAGTTCCCTCATCTGTAAAATGGGGATTAAGACTGTGAGCCCCACGTGGGACAACCTGATTCCCCTGTGTTTACCCCAGCGCTTAGAACAGTGCTCTGCACATAGTAAGCGTTTAACAAATACCAACATTATTATTAAAATTATCTCTGAAAAACCTGGCTGCCACCTTCAGGCAAGGTCACTGTTTTATTAAACTACCCATATGGCGGAAAACTAGCCCGGTATCCCCAGCTAACATCTGCCCTTCCTTAACCATGCATGCTTTGGAACGGGGTGGAACAAGAGAGAGCTTGGGCTAAACTCTTTCAAGCTGAGGACCATCTCAAAGGGGACCTCCCCAATACAAAGCAAACAGCCTTTTCTGTCTCCCAGCCTAGTACTCCTGAAGCCCCTCCCCTGCCCTGCAGCCCTATAATTCAGTTTCCTGCCTGGGCCCTGCCCTGGGGGTGGGGTCTTGGGCTGACTGGGAAGTTCAGGGTGGGTGGCCAACCCCAGGGCAAAGCCCATGGCTGGGTTGGGTATGCTAGTTCCACTTCAGACAGCTGAACTGGAGGCCATGAAGTTTCCAGTGCTCACCACAAGGCACCAGGGCCTGGATGCAGCTGAGGAATGGCAAAGGATCAAAGGGATTCTAGGATCCGTTGGGGAGAGAGAAACATTTCTTGAGAAACAGGCAACTGGAAGTGTTCGTGGAATATCATTTGATCTGCCCTGTATGCCTTCAAGCAGTTGGATGCCCAAATTGCCCAGGCAGACACTTTCCCTTAAGGAATCCCATGGGATAATGGTAAAGGTATTTGTTAAGTGCTTTCTATGTGCCAGGCACTGTACTAAGCTCTGGATGGATGCAAGCAAACTGAGCAGGACACGGTCCCTGCCCCATGTGGGGCTCACAGTCTCAATTCCCATTTTACAGATGAGGTACCCGAGACCCAGAGAAGTGATGTGACTTGTCTGAGGTCACACAGCAGACAAGTGGTGGAGTCAGGATTAGAACCCATGACTGCCTGACTCCCAGGCCCATGCTCTATCCACTATGCCGTGCTGCTTCTCAAGGGATCCTGCAGTTGGAGCGCTGCATGGGATTGGGGAGCTGGGAAGGCTAAGGACTGGAGGGAGGGGGTGTGGGAACCTCCCTCAGTCCTGATTCAGGGGCTGGAAACCATAGAAGTCTGGTGCTGAATTCAGATAACTGGGTGGGTGAATGAGGGCAGCACCAAGGGATGGGGGCAAGGGTTGCCAGACCAACTAGCTACACCTTAGTTAGTGCCTTAGATCCAGGGTCTTTGTTCAAGTTGGGGTCTGGTTCCCTTGCCAGTGAATCGAAGGCAGTTACTTGTGACCCACAGACCAGTCACTGAACAGTTGCCACGGTAGGTGGGGTTCACACCTGTGACTCAGGAGGACAAGGCCTGTTCCCTTCAGTACCCTACAAGCCTCCTCAACTCATCACTATCCTACCTTCTCTCATGCCTCCCCAGGCAGTTTGGAACTCATTCAGGCAAAGCATGGGTTAAACGCTGCTGGTTCTGAGGAGGGGAGGTAAGAAGAGGAGGTACTGGGGTGGGAGTTGGGTGGGCGGAGAGAAGGAATCAAACCCTGAAAGACACTTGAAAAACCCCTTGACTCCTGAACTCCGCCCAATCACTCATTCCACTTTATCCCCCACCGGTCCCTGCTCTGGTTTCCAGGTGGCTCCCCAGAAACCAAGTGACTTCTGGGGTGGGAGTGCTCTCCCATGATACCCCATATCCCTTGCAGGGTGCTGGGAATCTGATTAGATGCCACCACCGCGCCTCTCCCCAGATTCCCAGTGGAGAAGAGGCTCTCCTGGAGAAGAGATTTCCCACAGTCTTTTTCTCCCCAGCCAATTCCCTCCCACACCCCCCAGTGACTGAAGAGGAAGTCATCCATATCTAAATGTGTCCTGATAGCTGCACTAATCTAAGGCTGAATATATAACTTGTGGTGGGCTTGTTGGCAGTGAACAGGGCATTAGAGGAACACATGGCCTGCATTCAAGACAGAACAATGGAATGTATTCTCTTCTCTCAGGCTCCTTCCCCAGCTCCAACCCAGCTATTCAACCATTAACCTCTCAAGTGGAAACACCAAGCTGAGCTCTCTGGGGCTGATTGGAGTCAGGGTGGGAAGGCAGAGAGACAGGGAGAAGGGGCTCAGAACTAGGGAGGTGAGTGAGAAAGAAGCCGGAGAAAGGTTTGGGCGGGGGGTACCCTTAAAGATCTCAAACTCTCAGACTCTCGCTTTGATGAACATTCTCTGGCTTATCAGGGAACAATCCTATTAGAAGAGGCTTTGCTGGGAGGAAAAACTAAACAAATCTGCCTTATTGGTTCCAAAGCCGAAGTTCCCAAACTGCTGTGAATGAGATGGGAAGGGAAGGAAGAGGATAAGAAGAGGGGAGTTTCCTACCCTAGTAGCAGTAACCCTACTGCAGGTCCAGGGAAAAGAGCCCTGAACTGGGAATAATAATAACAATTATGGTTTTGTTAAATGTGTACAATATCCATTCATTCAATAGTATTTATTGAGCGCTTACTATGTGCAGAGCACTGTACTAAGCGCTTGGAATATACAATTCGGCAACAGATAGAGGCAATCCGTCATCTCCATTTAACAGATGAGAAAACTGAGGTACAGAGAAGTTAAGTAACTTGCCCAAAGTCACAAGAAAGCAAGTGATAGAGCCAGAATTAGAACTTGGGTCTCCTGATCCCTAACCTTGGGCCCTTTCTAAGAAGCAACACTGCTTCTCATCGGACTTGGCTAATGTGAGTGAAGTTTGCACCAGCTTTCACGAATGGGCTGCACCCCTGCCCGCTTACTCGCTTGTTGCACTACGGGCCCCCAGAGCAACCTCAGATCAGTTGTAAAGACTTTAGGATGGAGAACTTGGGTAACGGAATTGATGATAGTGCCCGTGCCAGGGACATTCTCGCAAGGGGAGTGAGGGCATCGAGCCAATGGGCTGGCGGGGAGGAGACCACGACAATGTGCACTGCAGAGTTTTTTGTACAGAACCTTTTCAGGGGACTAGGTGTCCACAGCATCTTGCTGAGGCAGGGCTGTGGGCTTCACAGACCAGCAGGTAGTTGCTAGGGTAACTACCTTTTCAGTGCCCATGTTAACTAGCTATTTTAAGAATTCCTGCTGAGAATGTATACTGCAAGAGACATCTCAGGTGATTCTTTGAACAGAAACCCTCACCCCTGATGGGAGAGCTCAGCAGGACCTCCCCAACTTCTGGCTGTCACAGGGGAAAACAGATATCGAATCCCCATTTTACAGATGAGGAAACTGACACAGAAGTTAAGGGTGACTCGCCCAAGGTCACGCAGCAGGCAAGTGGTGAAGTTTGGGGTTAGAATCCAGGTCTCCTGACTCCCAGTTCTGTGCTCTGCCCACTAGGTCATTCTGTATCTCAGATGTTGGGGATGATGATAAGTGGGATGATGCTGGATCAAAAAAACACCCCCCAAAACACCAAACCAGCCAGATGAAGATCAAGAAGTAGAAATTGAGGAACTGGAGAAATTAATGCTGGCATGAGAGTCCAAGTGTAGCCAGAATAATCCAAAACCAAGTGGCTCCGAAAGCACTTCCAGTAGAACTGCCTCAAAGCAAGTCTAAATATGCTTTGAAGTGGCTTGATTTAACACTCTTTTTATGGTATTTGTTAAACGTTGACTGTGTGCCAGGCACCGTACTAAGCACTGGGGAAGATGTAAATTAATCAGGTTGGACACAGTCCCTGTCCCATATGGGGCTCACAGTTTTAATCTCCATTTATGGATGAGATAACTGAGGCAGAAAGAAGTGAAGTGACTTGTTCAAGGTTACGTAGCAGACGAGTGGCAAAGCCAAGATTACACCCCAGGTCCTTCTGATTCCCGGGTCCGTGCTCTATCCACTAGGCCACATTGCTTCGAGCAGCCTTAGTGTCATCGCTGGATTTGCAATCTGGATGACCTATGTAATACCAGGACAATAAGTGAAAGCCTTTTGGTGCTTTAATTTTTAGAGTAACTCACTCATGTATTACTTGTCATACTCGCCTTAGGCCCTTACACTTAAACACATTTTTTCTCTTTGCACTTACAAATTTAATCCCCCCACTTATCTCTTTTCCTGACTTTTTCACATGCCCACTTTTCTGCTATTGTCCCTATCTTCCCGCTACTGAGTGCTCCTGAGCCCCTCTTTATCTACCCATGAAGCACTCTTTGGAAATTACCAAGCACTGTGGGACTCCTAAAGAACACACTGAGAATTCCTCATCATCACTGACATCAACAACATTTATTAATCACTTACTGGGTACAGTATTCTGTAGTAAGTGCTTGGGAAAGCTACAGTAGAAATAACACACGGCTCCTACCCTGAAAGAGATCCACTCCAGAATGTATCCTCCTTTGTTGGACCAGAGACTTATTCCAATATCCGCTTTCCCATCTCCCCAGTCTTAACTGCAGCATCCTCCTTGGCCCCAACCCTGATGATGCCCCTCATAATGCCCCACCCCCACCCCGGCCTCCCATCCAGTCCTCTGAAGGGGCCCAAATTCCTCTCTACCTAGAGATGAGCAGTCCTAGCCTTTGAAAGTGGGACCACCAAGGCAGCCAGGGCATCCTGCCAACTGAGGCAGATTCTCCTGGGGGCTGGCTAGAGTGTCCTCAGTGAAATTACTGTTCCCCTAAAACCAGCCCAAGCAGGGAAGGTTGGCATTTGAACCACAGCGGGTGAGGAGAGGGGAGAGGAAGGAAGGCGGGCAACCATCCCTGCGGCTGGGGTACCCAGCAGACAAATGAAGCCGTCCTGGGCCCTGGTTAAAGTTGCTTGTTTTAACTTGTCTGTGCACTTTACTTCGGCGATGTGCTGGAGACTCACGGCTGATCCTAGGTCCGAGAGGCTCTCCCTCCACACGAAGGTGGGAAGTATATAACGGTCTAAGGCCTGTAGGATGTCTGGCCCGAGATGCAGTTGAATAAAAACAGAAAGGGAGCTTGAATATGAATGGGTGTCTGCAAAAAGAAGCACTCTCTCCGGCCCCTGAAATGGGGTTAGAGTGACTTTTTCCCCCCAACCCTGAAGACTTGTTTTGGAAAAGAATGACTCTGAAGAGAGGGAGGAAAACGCTGCTGCTAGTGCTGCCATGGAGACGGCAGTTTAATTAACCACAGCTCGGTGCCCCCCGTCCCACAAACTAACGGGAAAATATTCCGGAGCTGAGCGAGGTCTGGTTCAATCCTTTCATTATTTTCTCCACTTCCCTTCACCCCGACATTTGTTTCCCATCGCCCGTCAACTTCCTAAAGACAACTATGTGATCATGTGTTATTATAGGATATCAGATATTATGTGATTATACGGGGTATGGGTGCATTTTAATAGCCCAGCACAATGGATTGCAGACAGTTTGTCGTTCAGGCAAGGCCTTCTGAAGTGTCAGAGCAGACGGGGTGCAAGGACAGAGGTTGAGCTCCGGGCTCCCAGCCAACCTTCTCCTTTCTTCCCACGCCACGACGCCATGTGCTGGTGGGTGGGAGCCCGCTCCCCAGAGGTGGCTGCAATGCAAGCTGCACATCACACGTGTGCCATCTGGAACTACTGGTGGATGGAAGGGATAACCCCCATAGATAGGGCCCTGGGGTGTGGGGGCACTGCTTTTCACTAGGTAATAAAAGCAAGACAATAATCTGAAGAATCCAGTCTGTAGTTGAGGAAAAAGAGGGGAGGTTGGGACTTGGAAGGAATCATTTTCCTGTCCATATTGACGTAGGGATTTAGATAATCTGTCTCCACTTCACTGGTCTTTGTGGTCACTCCTGAATTGTCAGAGAGGTATAGATGAACTCTTTATTCGAAGGAGTTCACTACCGAGGGCATCCTTAGCACCACCCTGCCCCTTCTCTTCCTGGCACTCTGGCTGGCTTACAGCTAAGCAAGAAAGAGGGTCCTTAGCCTATTTGCTTCCCTGGGCATTTTTGAAGAAGTTCCCCAAAATGCCAAGGCCTGAAGCCTCTAGCCAGGACAAGAAGACCAGGATTTTGAGATTCTGACTAGAATGCAGGAGGGAGGTCTGGCAGCATCCCAGGAACCTCAGCTGGTGAGGAAAACTCCACAGCCTTCAGCTTCCACCCTTCCTCGCCTCGCCCTGTGGCGCCCAATTCTGGAAAGGACGAGACGAGCGCGCGCATGCATGTGTGTGTGTGTGTGTGTGTGTGTTTTTGTGGGTGTATGTGGGGGGAGGGGAAATGCACTCTAAGACTGGCTCTTCATCTTGCCAACCAGCCTGAACCTGTCGGCATCTGCCAGACGCTGCCGCGCTGCCCCCCCACCGCAGGGTACAAACAGCCTGCCAGGCAAGCGGGAGAAGCCCAGCAGACAGCTCTTCCTCCCTCTCCCCCTCGTGCCCTGCCCCGCTTCCCAACCGGCCCATGTCCCTCCAGGCCCCTAGGCTCCACATTTTCTCCCAAGCCTCAGAGTTCTTCCTTCCCAAAGAAGGAGCCTGGCAGAGCCCCAGACATTTGTTCCCCATTAACCTTGAGAGCAAATCCCGACAAGCTGAATGCCCGCCCCCTCTCCTCCACTGCGGGGTGGGACAGGGCTCTCCGGGACCATGTACGAGATCATCTTGATCGTCCTGTTCCTCTTCCCTCTCCAAGAGGTAAATGAGGCACAGAGAACTTAAGTGACTTGCCCAAGGTTACACAGCAGACAGATGGTGGAGCCCAGATTAGAACCCAGGTCGTGCCTCCTAGGCCTCTGCTTTTTTCACTAGACCATGCTGTTTCTCAGGTAATTACTGTGCCTTCCAACTCCATTGTACTCTCAGATGCTCAGTACAGCAGTTTACACAGAGTAATAATAATTCTAATGATGGTATTTTTAAGCACTTAGTATGTGCCAGGTACTGTATTAAGCGCTGCGGTGGATAAGAGTAAATCAGATTGGACACAGTCCCTGTTTCACGTGGAGCTCACAGTCTCAATCCCCATTTTTCAGATGAGGTAACTGAGGCCCGGAGAAGTGAAGTGACTTGCCAAACATTACACAGCAGACAAGTGGCAGAGCCAGGATTAGAACCCATGACTTTCTGACTCCCAGGTCCATGCTGTATGCACTACACCATGAGATACTCAATGAACACAATGAACTCAATGCTCATCTCCTTTCATGCCTGGGCCACTGGAACAATCTATCGATGATATTTACTGAGCATTTATTGTATACAGAGCACTGTAGTAAGTACTTGGGAGAGTACCATATAACAGAACTGGTAGATATGCTCTCTGCCCACAGTGAGCAGAGGGGGAGCTTCCAGCCTGCCTCATTGGTTATTCCTCAGCTATCATAGGAAATAGCTATGAGAAAATGGGCTTGGTGGGCTGGGAGAGTTTAGGAAATCTGCACAGCTGAGGGGTGGGCATGGTTTCACACTATACAGTTCTTTCCCTAAACAGAAATCAAGTTGGCTGAAGCAGAGAAGAGCTTTATACAGGGCACCTAAACAATGCCACAACAGACAGGGCTTATGAATGCTTTCGATGAAGCCAATGACAATGATTTTGAATAAGGGGAGAGATTAGCGGAGGGGGAGTGGGAAGGGACATCTTCTTCACTGTTTCTCATGCCACATCACTTGGGATGTCAAGTGGGCAAAGATCCGGGGTGGGAATGAGGCGACTCTGCCCTTGGCTTAATCACTTTTGAGTTTCCCCATCATGGGAGATGGCAAGCCAAGGGCTAAAGGACATTTGGGGATGAGAGGTGGAAGATGGGGCCATCTTGGGTGGAAAAGGAGGCAGGGAGCTGCAGAGATGAGGGAGGAGGAAACTGGTGAGGAGTCATGGGGGTGGAGGAGAGGAAATCGTCAGTCTATTCATGAGAGGAAGAGCCAGATGGTCGTTCAGCTTTCTAACCTCCCTCACCTTGTTAGGAAGTTCACCAATCCAGATTGACTGCAAAGTTTATCTTTGATGCTTTCCTCCCCTCCTGGGAAATTTGGAATTTCACTCCAGGATTTGGTCTCTCCAGGGGAGTTGAAGGGGTTGAGGCCTTCATTGTTTGTGTTGCTCCAACCTCCCCCTCTCCCTATCCCTCTAACCAAGAGAGATGGGAGGGAGGAGGTTCCCAGAACATTGCCGGTCCGGACATACTCGCCTGGTTTCCCTAAAATACCTTGGAGCTGTTTTCGGAAGGAGCAGCTCCCCGCTGGAGAAGGAGGAGTCTGCTTCAGCAGACAGCAGGAGCTTGTTGGGCCAGTGTAAACTCAGCATTCTGGCCCCACAGTCCTGGGAGAGCTGGGAAGAGGTGAGGCCTAAGACTTCCTGCCCACGGTGAGGCCTAAGACTTCCTGCCCACTTATATCAGGAGTTGGACAGGGGAGTTGGCAGTGCTGAGGCTGTTTGCTTTTCTGACACTGTCCTGCTGGTAGCTTAGGCTTAACTCGGGAGCAAGTGGGGCTGGGTGGGGGGATATTGTTGAACCAAGCAGGATGGGAGGAACTGGAGGCTGGCATTGCCTGGGTTGTAAGTGCCCCAGGGAGAGGGGTCAAGTCTCCAGCTCGCTGACCTAACCCAGCAGTTGGAGGTCCGGGGTCAGTCTGAGATCTAACTTCTCTGTCCAACACTTAGAGTCCATCTGAAGGGGATTTGGAAATTCCCACTACTCGTTCCTCAGAAGAACTGGGGAAGAGGAAGGGAGCTGGATTTGGTCTGGGGTACAATCCAAGCCCACAGTGTGCCTTATGGGTCAAAGTCGGGGCAGGGGGCATCATCCGGGATGACTCCAATCCCAGAGGCCTGCTGCCTGCCCTTTGCCCCAAGAGGTTCTGCCCAGTGGCCAGCCTCCTGCCCATAGAAGCTGTTCCCAGTGGCCCATTTCAGTGGGATTTTGCAGGGCTGGTTGGGTGGAATTACCCTGTCCTGGGACAATTCTCACCCCACCACCCAGGCCCATGATAGACCTTGGATCTGAGGGGCCTCAGCCAGACTTGGGGCAGACATTCGGTAATGCACACCTGCCCAGCCTCTGCACTCTGTACTTGGGTCTTGCTCCGGCCTGTGTCTTGCTCCGGGCTCTGAAAATCTTACTGGGAAATCCCCAGTCTAAAGGTGGAGAATAATGGGAGTGGTTTGAGGAGGGGAAACTTCTCTAAACTTCCAGCTGTTGCGCTCCAGCTCTGAGCAGTCCCCATGGGCACTGGCCCCCAGTATCTTCACCCAACCATATAGGGGCTTGAAAAATACCATTATTATGATATGGTTCAATTGAAGGGATTCTGGGAAGGGTATGGGTGGTTGAGGACTGAAACTGCTTTCTCCCGAAGCAGCTCGAAAAACTAGGTATTGATTTGGCAGTGAATTAAATGAGGACATGAAGCAGAGTGAGCCCAGGGTGCCTACTAATATCACCTGGCAGTCCAGGAATCTCTGGGTATAAAAATTCCCTGTGGGCAAGAAACCTGACTATTAACTCCATTGTAATATACTCTTCCAAAAGCTTTAGTTCAATGCTTTGCATACAGTGAGTACTAACAAATACCACTGATTGATTGATTGACTGAGGTACAAACTGGGAGGCATTTCTGCCCACCACAGTTCTTTTCTGCTCAAGAGGATTTGGTTTACATAGCAAGTTCCTCCTCCATAACGGATATGATTTGTAAACTGCCTCCTCCGTTAAAAGCCCCAGGGTATTTGGGGAATCATGGAAAATTGTCTCAGTCTCAGCATGGGTGGATGAGCAATGCTGAAGGCTGAGGAAGCTCAATCTTGATGTTGATCCCCCATTCCTCAGCCTTGCCTTGGTTTGATCCCAATGGCTTTTCAAGGTTGGAACAATGGTCCTAAGACCCTACATCCTGGGAGATCGGTTACCCCCACAGAACTGATGTACCTATTTTTATACATAGTTGCTTCCCTAACTTGTAATTTATTTCAACGTCTGTCTCTCTCGTTAGACTGTAAGATCCTTAAGGAACGGGACTTCACTAACCAACTGTATTATACTCTCCCAAGTGCTTAATACAGTCCTCTGCCCACATTCGGTGCTCAGTGAATACCACTGATAGATTGACTGTGGGTCTCCATGTTTTCAAGTGAACCTAGGTTGGGTCCCTTCCTACCAGTCTGCCCTAGGCATCAGCCTGGTGTGGGTGAGCAAGTACTGAGTGATAAGGGGAACAACTTCTTAGACAAAGGCTGTTTCAGTATCCTTTGAGATCCTACAATCAATCGTATTTACTGAGCGCCTACTGTGTGCAGAGCACTGTACTAAGCGCTTGGGAGAGTACAAGCATCGTGGCTCAGTGGAAAGAGTTCAAATCCCGCCTCTGCCACTTGTCAGCTGTGTGACTGTAGGCAAGTCACTTAACTTCTCTGTGCCTCAGTTACCTCATCTGTAAAATGGGGGTTAAGACTGTGAGCCTCACTTGGGACAACCTGATTACCCTGTATCTACCCCAGTGCTTAGAACAGTGCTCGGCACATAGTAAGTGCTTAACAAATACCAACATCATTATTATTATTATTACAAGAGTATGAGAAACAGCGTGGCTTAGTGGCAAGAGCATGGGCTTGGGAGTCAGAGGTTGTGGGTTCTAATCCGGCTCCGCAACTTGTCAGCTGTGTGACCTTGGGCAAGTCACTAACTTTTCTGTGCCTCAATTACCTCATCTGTAAAATGTGGATGAAGACTGGGAGCCCCACATGGGACAACCTGATTACCTTGTATCTACCCCATTGCTTAGAACAGTAGTAAGTGCACATGGTAAGCACTTAACAAATACCAACATTATTATTATTATTATTACAATATAACAATAAACAGACACATTCCCTGACGGAGAAGCAGCGTGGCTCAGTGGAAAGAGCACGGGCTTTGGAGTCAGGGCTCATGAGTTCGAATCCCAGCTCTGCCACTTGTCGGCTGTGTGACTGTGGGCAAGTCACTTCACTTCTCTGCGCCTCAGTTCCCTCATCTGTAAAATGGGGATTAAGACTGTGAGCCCCACGTGGGACAACCTGATTCCCCTATGTCTACCCCAGCACTTAGAACAGTGCTCGGCACATAGTAAGCGCTTAACAAATACCAACATTATTATTATTAACAAGCTTATAGTCTTGAGGGGGACACATATAAATATAAATAAATTACACATATGTACATAAGTGCCATGGGGCTGAGGGAGGGGTGAATAAAGGGTGCAAATTGAAGTACAAAGGCGACACAGAAGGGAGTGGGAGAAGAAGAATAAGGGCTTAGGTAGGAAAAACCTCTTGGAGGAGATGTGCCTTCAGTAAGGATATGAAGGTGGGAAGTGCAATTACCTGTCAGTGGATATGAAGAGGGAGGGTGTTCTTGGCCAGAGGCAAAGAGTGAGCAAGAGGTCAGCAGCAAGATAGACGAGATCGAGGTAGCGAATACATTGGCATTAGAGGAGTGAAGTGTGTGGGCTGGGTTGTAGTAGGAGAGTAACAAGATGAGGTAGGAGGGGACAATATGATTGTGTGTGAGGAGGTGGACAGGAAACCACTGGAGGTTCTTGAGGAGTAGAGAAACATGAACTGAATGTTTTTTGTAGAAAAATGATCTGGGAAGCAAAACGAAGTATGGGCTGGAGTGGGGAGAGGCAGGAGGCAGGGAGGTCAGTAAAGAGACTGGTACAGTAATTAAAGCAGATAGGATAAGTGCTTGGATTAATCTGGTAGCAGTTTGGATGGAACGGGAAAGGACAGATTTTAACAATGTTGTGAAGGTTGAACTGACAGAATTTAGTGACAGATTGAATAGTTGGGTTGAATGAGAGGCATGAGTCAACGATAACGCCAAGGTTATGGACTTGTAAGACATGAAAGATGGTAGTGCCATCTACAGTGATGGGAAAATTGAGGAAGGACAGGGTTTGGGTGGGAAGATAAGGAGTTCTGTTTTGGACATGTAAAATTTGAGGTGTTGGCAGGACACCCAAGTAGCCATGTCTTGAAGTCAGGAGGAAATGAGAGACTGTAGAGAGGGAGAGAGATCAGACCTGGATTTGTAGATTTGGTAATCATCGGAATAGAGGTGGTAGTTGAAGCCTTCAATCAATCAATCAGTCATATTTATTGAGTGCTTACTGTGAACAGGGCACCGTATTAAGCGCTTGGGAGAGTGCAACACAACAATCTAAAGGTCACGTTCCCTGTCCATAACGAGCTTACAGTCTTGAGGGGGAGACAGACATAAATATAAAAAATAAATTACAGATATATACATAAATGCTGTGGGGCTGGTTGGGGAGCGGTGAGTAAAGGAAACAAGTCAGGTAGATGAACCTGGGTGGACCTCCTGGGAGAAGTGGGGCCATTAGTACCCTATTTCTAAGGCGCTTCATGTTCAGTGAGGGAGCCATCACAGTGCAACCTACGACCCCTTTTAAAGTAGCTACCCTGGACCATCCCAGACACAGACCCCCACCCCAAGACAGGCCACCCCACATGACCTCAAAGTCATCCAAGGGTTAACTCACACCCACGCTTTTCTATTTCTTGCCCCTTCTTTGAGCCTTCTCTGTTTATTTGATGCAAATCTGCTGCTGGTTACAGCTTTTGCAACCAGTGAGTTGGGACTCTTGGAACATATTTTTATCCCTTTCAAGTAGCAAGAACTGTAGCCTGGAGCAGACGAGTGGGTGACCCAGGGGACTAGGCTGTGGTTCTTTGTTACAGCTGGAAATGACTGAAAGCCCCCAGTAGGGGCCCCGGCCTAGCCCACCCCCTTTTCCTGTCTCAGCATGGGCAGAGCAAGATATTCCCTCTCCAACTCCAATTCCCAACAACTCTTGGTCATTCTATGGGAAGTGATCTCTAGTGTAGCTGAAATTTAATCTCCATGGGGCATCTGGTCCTGGGTTACCATAGAGAAGGACAGGAAAGATGCTTCAGGCATAAGAGCAGGGAGCCCAGGGCGAAAAGAAGAGCAAAAGGAAGAGAAGCTTCTGGAAAGTCTTGTCTTCTTAGGTATAGCAGGGCATGGTAGCTGGAGCTTTAGAAGAATACCCCCAGGGATGTACAGTCTGAGATTTCCCTGGAGGTCTAGGATGCCAGCCCCTTAGGGTTAGGCCGGAGCACCTTGGGATTTGGTCTCTCAAGGGTAAAGTCTGGGCAAGCAACAGGGCCTTTTGGAAAAATGAGGGCAGTCCTCCTGCTCACCACTGTTCTTGACCGCTATCTAGAACCTAAACCCTTGGACTTCAGGAGCCAGTGGACTATCATTGCAGGGACACACATCCTCTCCATGGGCCCTCTAGCTGGTCTGTTTGCTGTTTCTAACCCTCATGCATATGAGCAGCAGCATGGGCTTGGGAGTCAGGAGAACGAGGATCTAATCATCCCACTTGCCGGCTGTAGGACCTTGGACAAGTCCCTTAACTCCCCTGGACCTCAGTTTCATCAGCTGTAAAATGTTCTCCCTCTCCCCTTGACTGTGAGCCCCACGTGGGACGGGGACTGTATCTCATCTGATTGCAGTATTTCTACTCCAGGACCTAGTTCAGTATTAGTATTCAGCATATAGTAAGTACTTAACAAATACCTCAATTATTATTACCATTACAGCTCTCTGATCCTTGGAATAGGGGATCTGGTGGTCTCCTCCTAGATTCCCTCCCTGGGAATTGGCAGGAATACTAGGGCCCAGTTCTCTTGGGTCAGGGTTATTTAGCTAGGAGTGCCCAGCACTAAAGAGATTCAGTAAGGAAGGGAAGAAGCGGGGAGGGGTAGGGATGGGGGGGCGGTGGCTCGAAGAGCCTAGAGATGCCCTGCTGGCTAGTCCAGCCTCAGTGAGGTGCTAATCCCTAGTTAGTGACCTCTGTCTGGGCCTTAGGCCTTATCACCATTGCCTCTTGGAAACCAGTAAAACAACCTTGGAAATAGCATGGTTTAGTGGACAGAGCCTGGGCCTGGGAGGCAGAGGGACCTGGATTCTAATCCAGACTCCATCACATCTGCTGTGTGACCCTCGGCAACTGACTTCACTTCTCTGTGCCTCAATTACCTCATCCGTAAAATGGGAATTAAAAATGTGAGCCCTACTGGGGACATGGACTGTGTCCAAATTGATTGGCTTATATCTACCCCAGTGCTTAGAACAGTGTCTGGTGCCTAGTAAGCCCTTAACAGATACCATAAAAAAAAACAACACTCTCCTACTCTTCTAGAGTGGAAGAGATTGATACTATCAGTATTTTCCTAGCCAGGTATCTCAAAGCTGGAACAGGCTAGGTAGTTTAGGGTGGTTAAAAGCTGCTTAAAGCCCATTTGGTCTGGTCTATCCAGGGGTACTCCAATCTGTGGAAGACTTGAAGGTCAACAGTGCTGGGCGATCTTGACAGAAAGAACCACTCTGAAGTAAGATCCTGTCTCCAGCCTTCCTGCTCCTTAGGAAGGGAGTCCCTAAAGGGAAGGGGGCAGAAATTACCTCCTGGGGTGCTGTCCTCCTTTGAAGACCATAAACCGTGGACAATGAGCCCCGAACAAAGACAGCCAACGAAACTGGGGCCAGAGGGGTGAGCCAGGATAAGAAGGGAGCAAATTTACAGCCTCCTCTGACCCCTTTAGAGAAACTCCTTGTTCCTAGAGAACTGACGTCAACTGATTTCAGGGGACAGGCCGTTGTGCAAGGAGGGAAGATGAAAGGCAAAGAGAAAAGAAAGGATTAAATTTAAAAAACAAAAAAGAACCAGAGAAAGGGGAAAAAAACCATGGCAACCGGGAAGTTTTCGGGGGCTTACCTCTCTCTAGATGGGGGTCTCTGTGTTAACATTCTCCCTCACTCTCCCGCCTGAAGGACTCAATGAATCAACAGTAAGAGGCCTAAACTCCCTTTCCCGCCTCCTCATTCTCCCCACCCTCACCCTCCCTGTCTTGCTAGACCCCTGGCCCCCCGACCCCTGGCTCCCTCCACCCCCGATCACCCCTTCTATTCACTGACCTTCTGAAAGAAAAGCCACTGGGGCCGTTTCTAGGATACGGGTGGCGGCGGAGGGGTCTGGATGGCTAGAGGCTTCACTGAGGAATGGGACAAGAAGGGAGGGAAAGCAGAGGAATCCTGTTAACCAGCTAGTGCTAAACAGGCTGTGCGGCCCCCAATGGCAGAGGGCCTATCCCCTTCACCCTCCACCTCTTATTGATATTGAAATAAGAGGCCATCCATCAAGGCCTGAAAAGGACCCTGTCAGGGAAGCCTGAAAAGAATTACTATCAGAGGGAGGAGGAAAACCTGTCAAGGGGAAGGCCGGACTAAAGCGTGGCAGGTGTGGTATGGATGGGGACACTGTTCGGACGAGATGGTGATTCATTCCCTGTCAGGGCCACAGTTTCAAGCTTCTGTGGGCAGGAGACACTGTCAGGAAGTCGCGGGTCTCCTGGGGGAAGGGAGATGGGGGAGGTGGGAGGTGGGATGCAGGATACTCCAAAGAGAGGCACCAGGGGGAGGGGGTGGGGTGGAAGAGAAGGTGCACTTCTGAGCCCAGAATATGTGCCCACTGAGACTTGTGGGGAGTCCCTGGTGTTATAGCACCTGGCTCTAGAGACTCTTGAATAAAGACGTGTGGGGTTATTTAACAGTTCAGCTAAGGACCTTGAGGAATGCCTGCAAAGTAGGCCCAGTCTTTGGCTTGATGAAAAAAACCTGAGAGTTTGGGTAGGTCAATACCCTGGAGGTGGAAATTGGCGGGAATTAAGGAGTACCAAGGAGTCAGCTGTGAAGTCACCAGTCCAAAAGAAGGAACAGTGAACTTGCCTTACTGGAATGAGGAACCTGAAGAGATGGGCAATGTTTTCCAGTAAGTCTGGTGATGAATTTTTGAATTATTACTTGAGGAATTATTTAGGTAATCATGGTACCTAATACACTGATCTGTATGTCCAAAAGTGGCTAGAGAAAGAAGGACCAAATGAGGGCTGTACAGGCATCGGGGCTACCGGGGCTTTTGGTCACCATGGATCTTGGAACAAGAGTTCTCATGGGAACCATAAATTACCTTCCTTGGGCTGACTCTAAGAATCAGATTGAAAATGTAACTCCTCATCCCTCCTCACAAACCCACCTCTCCTCCTACCTTACCCATTAGAGAAGCGGTATGGCATAGTGGAAAGAGCATGGCCTAGGAGTCAGAAGACCTGGATTCTAATCCTGACTCCTCCATATACCTGCTGCATGATCTAGGGTAAGACACTTAATTTCTCTGTGCCCCAGTTCCCTCATCTGCACAGTGGGGATTCAATACTTGTTCTCCATCCTATTTACACTGTGAGCCTAAGGGCCTAATGAAGAACCTAATTATCTTGTTTCTACCCCAGCGTTTAGTACAGTACTTGGCACAGAGTAAGTACTTGACAAAAACTACAATTATTATTATTACCGTTGACAACAGCCCTATCCTTCCTCTGCCTGAAACTTGCAGTCTTGGTATTATCTTTGACTCCTCCTGTATGACTTTCACTTCCTATATTCAGTCGGTTTCTAAACCCAGCCAGTTTCGTCTCTGCAATATTTCCAGGATCTGCCCCTTCCTATCAATCAATCCATTGATGCTGTTTATTGAGTGCTTACTGCTATTCCACAAAAGGTTTGCCCAATTTTGTTCAACACCCTGAGGGATTCTTAAATCAAATTTTGTCTCAGTTCAGATAGATGGTGATTTACATCCAGACTTGGATACTCTTTTTTTTTTCTGTACTTGGCCCGTCATCATCATCCTCATCATCATCAGTGGTATTTATTGAGTGCTTTCTGTGTGCAGAATAAGGTACTAAATGTTTAGGTGAGTACAAATGGCCCAATCGGAGGGATTATTCTGGGAACAAGGGATTAGAAAGGATTGATTCAGATCATAGA
Source organism: Ornithorhynchus anatinus (assembly GCF_004115215.2). NCBI lineage: Eukaryota > Metazoa > Chordata > Mammalia > Monotremata > Ornithorhynchidae > Ornithorhynchus > Ornithorhynchus anatinus. Next base: position 39,846,759 of record NC_041729.1, read on the forward strand.
TACTTTATGCTGAACTTCTGAGAGCTGATGCTACAGAGACTTGGGGAAGGGCTGAATCTAGTTTATGGCTAAATGTGTGTTGTTGGATGAAAGGGATTCAATATCTCTTCTCTTTCTTACTTCAACTGGGAGCTCCATGACGGGCAAGGACTGTGTCCAACCTGTTAATCTTGTATCTCCACAGAGTTTAATAATTATTGGACTCTAAACTCCTTGAGAACAGGGATCATGTCTACCAACTAGTACTCTCCCAGTGACTAATAAAGTACTCTGCACAAAGTAAGCAATCAGTGGTATTTAATTGATTGACTGGTATTTGATAAGTGCTTACTATAGGCCAAGCACTGTACTAAATGAAACGTTATCCAACCTCGGGGTTTCACTGACACTGTTCTCTTCTAGTTCTCCTCCTATCTCTCTAGCCTTGTATTCTCAGTCTCTTTCATAGGCTCCTCCTCTGTCTTCCACCCCTTAACTGTGGGAGTCCCTCAAAGACTGATTTCTGGGACCCCTTCTATTCTCTATCTATACCCTCCTCTTTGGAGAACTCATTCACTCCCATGGCTTTCAACCATCATCTATATGCAGATGATTCCCAAATCTTACATCTCCTGTCCTGATCTCTCTCCTTCTCTGCAGTCTTATATTTCCTCTTGACTTCAGGGCATCTGAACATGGATGTCCCACTGACACCTAAAATTTAACATATGCAAAACTGAACTCCTCATCTTCCCAACCAAACCCTGTCCTCCCCATGACTTTCCCATAACTGTAGACAGCACCACCATCCTCCCTGTTTTACAAGCCCATAACCTTGGCATTATCCTCAAATCATCTTTCTCATTCAACCCACAAATTCAGTCTACCACAAAATCCTGTTGGTTCAAACTTCACAACATCACTAAAACCTGCCCTTTCCACTCCATCCAAACTCTTAACACATTAATCCAATTATTTATCCTATACAACCTTGATTACTTCACCAGCCTTCTCAGTGACCTCTCTGCCTGCTGTTTCTCCCCACTCCAGTCCATAGTTCACTCTGCTGTCCGAATCATGTTTCTACAAAATCATTCAGACCATGTTCCCCCGCTCCTCAAGAACCTCTACATTCACATCAAATGGAAACTCCTTACAGTAGGGTTTAAAACTCAATCACCTTGACCTCTCCTATTTACCTCCCTGATTTCACTCCTTTAATTCCAACCTACTCACTGTAACTTGATCCCATCTATCTTGCTGCCAACACCTGCCCAAGTCCTGCATTTGGCCTGGAACTCCTTCCCCCTTCATATCCAACAATCACTCTTCCCACCTTCAAAGTCTTACTAAGACCACACCTCCAAGAAACCTCCCTTCTGCATCACCCTTGCACCCTTTATTCAGCCCATCCTAAGTCCCATGGCACTTACGTATGTAATCGTACTTTAATTATTTACATTAATGTCTGCTTCCCCCTCTAGACTGTAAACTTGTTGCAAGCAGGGAACACGTCTACCAACTCTGTCATACTGTACTCTCTCAAGTGCTTAGAACAGGGCTCTGGACACGACAATGGATTTGATCCATTTGGGTGAGTGTAACCTGGAAAAGATAGACATGTGACTGGTAACCATGTAAATATCATATATATATGGAATCTTCTCTGGCTAAGCCCACAACCTTGGTGTCACTCTCACCTCGTCACTTCTCCATAGCACTTATACAATTGATTGAATGATTGATTGATATAAGATAATCAGGCTGGACATAATCCCTGTCCCATATGGGCCTCACAGTCTAAGTGGAAGAGAGAACAGGAATAATAATAACAATAATAATAATAATAATTGGGGTATATGTTAAGCACATATTATGTGTCAAGCATTGTACTATGTGCTGAGATATGTACAAGATAATCAGGTCCCACATGGGTCTAAAAGTCTAACTTGGAGGAAGAACACATATTGAATCCCCATTTTACAGATAAGGGAACTGAGGCCCAGAAAGGGTAAATGACTTGCCCCAGATCACCCAGTAGATAAGTGGTGGAGTTGGGATTAGAACCCAGGTCCTCTGACTCCCAGGCTCATGTTCTTTCCACTAGGCCACGCTGCCTGGTACCATGCTTGGCACATAGTAAGAACTAAATAAATGCTACAGTTATGATGATGGTAATGATGATGTTGAGGTCAAAATATTTCTTCTTGACCTCTGCAGCCACTAGATCACACCCTATGCATGAGATTTGCTTTTGCCCTGATGTCAGCAACAGACTACAAATCATTTTTGGCTGTAAACCTATCCGGTCCTTTTCGAGAAATACAGCTGCGGCATCTGACTCACTGACCTCTGCTCAAGAATGGCCCAGCGCTGGGACCTGTGATTCAGGGAGCAGAGCTCTTCTCGCACAAGGAATTGACACCAGGGACCGAAGCTGCTGCTTCCAGGAAACTCTGGCAAATGGCACTGGGCTCTCTGCCTTTATCCAGTAAATTCCCCTCTGGAGTCTTGTGGGGAGAGGAATGAGAGTGACTGTGAGGCAGAGAGATAAAGGCGGCCAGACAAAGGCAAACAGAGAAACAGGCTCACTAGCTCACTAGGAAAGGAATGGAGGCAACACTGAGAAATCCAGGGACAAGTCCAAAATAGGAAGTGAGAGGGAAGAGGCAGGAAAGAAAGGCTGGAGAAGAGAAATTGGACCGCTTTCTCTCTTACAGAGAGGCAGGACTCTGGACTGTTAGAGAGAGATAGGTCCCAGTGAACTCACTCTTCTCTCTTAAGCACTACGGGCTTCTGGGAAGGGCCAGGCTTGGTGGCTTTTTCTATCTCCCATGCAGAATGCTCCATTTAATCCCTTGTAATAATTGTGGTATTTGTTAAATGCTTACTAAGTGTCAATGTGCTGAGCACTGGATAGATGCAACCAGATCAGACACATGGGACTCACAAATTAGGTGAGAGGGAAACTGGGTATTTAATCCTGATTTTATAGATGAGGAAACTGAGGGCCAAGGATATTAAGCGACTTGCCCAAGGTCACGCAGCAGACAAGCCGAGGAGCTGGGTTTAGAACCCTGGTCTCCTGAGACCCGATCTTTTGCTCTACCCTCTAGACCAGGCTGCTTCTCCTACCACATTCTTTCCAGGCTTCTGTGGGGCAGGGAGGAGGGGAGAGGGTCCAGGGCCTGCACCTTTTTTTTTTTTTTACTAGACTGCCTTCTTTCTAAGCCTCCCAGAGTCCCCGGGCCTGGGAAGGCCCAGGAACTCAGCCCGCGTCCTCTGCTTGGGGACCAGGATGGCACAACCTAGATGAGGGGGCATGAATGCCTTTGGACTGTATCCTGCTGGCAGTCTAGGTTGGGAGGGTAAAATGAGCCGGTTCCACCACGTAAAACAAACAAACACGGCCCTCATAACTCCTGAGGCCTAAAGGCAGTGACCGATGGCAGCTTAAGAGGTCACCAGGCCCCCACAGCTACCATCTGCTACCGCCACCTGGGGATCAGATGAAACAGTAGAGGAATGGACGGGCAGAATAATGCCCGATTTGATCTGTGCCCTCCCTCCTCGCTTTCCAGGCGGAGAGAGGCCCCCACCTTCCTGCTCCCTGGGCAAGGCAGACATAAAGAGAAGGACCACAATGTTTCTGTTCAGCTCCCGAAATGAGCCAGAAGGTTGGGAAGGGAGGGAAGTACTTGAAATCTTGAGGAACAGAATAGCATGGATACCAGAAATCCATTACAACTGCTTTCAGGGAAGAAGGAGATGCCACCCTTAGTAAGATTTGACCCATTTGAGTAAGTGTGACTTAAAAAAGGCAGACATGTGACCGGTTACCATGTAAATATCATATACACTGCTATCTGGAATCATCTCTGGCTAAGCCCACAACTTTGGTGTCCTCCTCACTTCCTTACCTCTCCACAGCACTTAAGAACATATCTGTAATTTATTTTTATTAATGTCTGTCTCCCCCTATAGACTGTAATTCTGCTGTGGGCAGGGAGTGCATCTAGCAACTCTGTTGAATTGTACTCCCCCAAGCGCTTAGTACAGTGCTGTGCATACAGTAAGTTCTCAATAAATTCGATTGATTGATTGATTGACTCACTGTTTTTCAGCTCTCACATTCAGTCTCCTGCCATTTCTTCCTTCATAACATTTTCCAGCTCCTTCCCATCTTCTCCAGCCCATCAGCTGTCACCTCAGTCCAGGCTCATCATATCACAGTTAGGGTACTTTATAAACCTCTTCACTGGTCTTCCTGCCTCCAGACTCATCCTCTTCCAGGCAGTACTACAGGCTGCTGCATGGATCATCTTTCTGCAAAGTTTCTCAGCACATATCTCTCTACCCCTCAAAAAACCTCTAATGGCTTATTTTCATTCATTCATTCAATCATATTTGTTGAGAGTTTACTGGGTGCAGAGCACTGTACTAAGTGCTGGGAAAGTACAATACAACAATAAACAGTTACATTCCCTGCCCATGACAAACTTCCAGTCTAGAGGTGGAGAGAAAAACAACAAAACAGATCAATAAAATTACAGCTATGTACACAAGGGCTTACCTTTCCTCTCCACAAAGAGCAAAGATGACAGTCGACTTCAAGACGGCCCACCAACTCTCTCCTCTTACACGTCGGCCCTCTTTACTCACTCTCCCCACTTTGCACTCTTTGCTCCTCCCACGCTCACCTTCTGACTGTACCTTGTTCCTTATTCCTGTCTCCATTCCCCTGCTTCTCTGGCCTGAACTCACTCCCCACTTAAATCTGCCAGAAAAGCTGCAGCACTCCCCCTCTTCAAAGCCCTCCTAGTGGAAAGAGCCCAGGCGTAGGAGTCAGAGGGCCTTGCTTCTAATCCCAGCTCCACTACTTGCCTGCTGTGTAACATTTGGGCAAATCACTTAAATTCTCTGGGCCTCAGTTACCTCATCTGTAAAATGAGAATTAAGACTGAGCCTCATGTGGGACATAGACTATGTACAAACTGAATGCATAGCTTGCATCTACCCTGGGACATGGCAGTCTAGGTTGGGAGGGTAAAATGAGCGGGTTCCACCACGTAAAACAAACAAACACAGCCCTCATAACTCCTGAGGCTTAAAGGCAGTGACCGATGGCAGCTTAAGAGGTCACCAGGCCCCCACAGCAGTACCCTACAGCTTAGCACAGTGCCTGGTACATAGTAAGTGCTTAACAAATACCAAATACCATAAAAAATCCCAGTTCCCCAAATAATATCAATCCAATAACCACCTCTAGCACTTAATATCCATTTAAATCCATAAAATATTGTTTGTATATTCAATTATACTTTCAGTTATTTATTCTGATTCCACTGGCTGTAAACATTTCTGGGTTTGCCTCCCTCATTCGTGTGTAAGATCCTTGTGGGCAAGGAATGTGTCAGGTTTCTGTTGTTCTTCCCAGATCTCATTGCCAAAGAGATATCTGGGTACTACAATTTCTTTTTATTTTTTAAAATGGTATTTGTTAAGCACTTACTATGTTCTAAGCACTGTTTTAAGCACTGGGGTAGGTACAAGATAATCCAGTTGGACACAGTCATTGAACCATGAGGGACTCACAATCTTAATCCCCATTTTACAGATGAGGTAACTGCAGCACAGAGAAGTTAAGTGATTTACCCCAGGTCACACAATGGACAGAAGGTCATGGATTCTAATCCCTGCTCTGCCACTTGTCTGTTGTGTGATCTTGGGCAAGTCACTTCACTTCTCTGGGCCTCAGTTACCTCATCTGTAAAAAGAGGATTGCAAAACGTGAGCACCATGTGGGTCAGGGACTGTACCCAATCCAATTTGCTTTTATCCACCCCAGCGCTCAGTACAGTGCCTCACACATAGTAATCACAGTGCTTGACACATAATAAGCGCTTAAGAAATATAAAAATAAAAATAGCTATTATTATTATTACATGGTGAAGTCAGGATTAGAACCCAGGTCCTCTGACTCCCAAGCCCACTGTCTTTCCACTAGGCCAAGCTGCTTTTCAGATCTGCAGATCTTCAGTTTGGTCCAAAGATTGATTAATGCCATAAATTCTTCATTTAATCATATTTTTTGAGCACTGTTAACCCTCCTTAGTCCATCACTCTCCCCAGGGAGAAACAGGCCTTCTTGGTTCCATTTTCTACTTCTTTGCCTAGCTTGGTTTATTTCTGTGTCGTGAGAAAATTTGGGGCAAGTTGAAATCTCCAGAAAATTAAAAAGACCCTTTCATTTTAGCCAGTAATCCCTCAATCCATCAATGCTATTTATTGAGGACTTTGTGCAAAACACTGTACTGAATTCTTGGGAAAGTACAAAACAACAGATCTGAACCCTGCCCACAAGGAGCTTACAGACTAGATGGGGAGACAGACATTAAAATAAATTCATTCATTCATTCAATAGTATTTATTGAGCGCTTACTATGTGCAGAGCACTGTACTAAGCGCTTGGGATGAACAAGTCGGCAACAGATAGAGACAGTCCCTGCCGTTTGACGGGCTTACAGTCTAATCGGGGGAGACGGACGGACGAGAACAATGACAATAAACAGAGTCAAGGGGAAGAACATCTCGTAAAAACAATGGCAACTAAATAGAATCGAGGCGATGTACAATTCATTAACAAAATAAATAGGGTAACGAAAATATATACAGTTGAGCGGACGAGTACAGTGCTGTGGGGATGGGAAGGAGGAGGTGGAGGAGCAGAGGGAAAAGGGGAAAAAGAGGGTTAAGCTGCGGAGAGGTAAAGGGGGGATGGCAGAGGGAGTAGAGGGAGAAGAGGAGCTCAGTCTGGGAACGCCTCTTGGAGAAGGTGAGTTTTAAGTAGGGTTTTGAAGAGGGAAAGAGAATCAGTTTGGCAGAGATGAGGAGGGAGGGCGTTCCAGCACCGCGGGAGGACGTGACCCGGGGGTCGACGGCGGGATAGGCGAGACCGAGGGACGGTGAGGAGGTGGGTGGCAGAGGAGCGGAGCGTGCGGGGTGGGTGGTAGAAAGAGAGAAGGGAGGAGAGGTAGGAAGGGGCAAGGTGATGGAAAGCCTTGAAGCCTAGAGTGAGGAGTTTTTGTTTGGAGCGGAGGTCGATAGGCAAGCACTGGAGTTGTTTAAGAAGGGGAGTGACATGCCCAGATCGTTTCTGCAGGAAGATGAGCCGGGCAGCGGAGTGAAGAATAGACTGGAGTGGGGCGAGAGAGGAGGAAGGGAGGTCAGAGAGAAGGCTGACACAGTAGTCTAGCCGGGATATAACGAGAGCCCGTAACAGTAAGGTAGCCGTTTGGGTGGAGAGGAAAGGGCGGATCTTGGCGATATTGTAGAGGTGAAACCGGCAGGTCTCGGTAACGGATAGGATGCGTGGGGTGAACGAGAGAGACGAGTCAAGGATGACACCGAGATTGCGGGCCCGAGAGACGGGAAGGATGGTCGTGCCATCCACGGTGATAGAGAAGTCTGGGAGAGGACCGGGTTTGGGAGGGAAGATGAGGAGCTCAGTCTTGCTCATGTTGAGTTTTAGGTGGCGGGCCGACATCCAGGTGGATGACGTCCCGGAGGCAGGAGGAGATGCGAGCCTGAAGGGAGGGGGAGAGGACAGGGGCGGAGATGTAGATCTGCGTGTCATCTGCGTAGAGATGGTAGTCAAAGCCGTGAGAGCGAATGAGTTCACCGAGGGAGTGAGTGTAAATGGAGAACAGAAGAGGGCCAAGAACTGACCCTTGAGGAACTCCAACAGATAAAGGATGGGAGGGGGAGGAGGCTCCAGCGAAGGAGACCGAGAATGACCGGCCAGAGAGGTAAGAGGAGAAGCAGGAGAGGACAGAGTCCGTGAAGCCAAGGTGAGATAAGGTATGGAGGAGGAGGGGATGGTCGACAGTGTCAAAGGCAGCAGAGAGGTCAAGGAGGATCAGAATGGAGTAGGAGCCATTGGATTTGGCAAGAAGGAGGTCATGGGTGACCTTAGAGAGAGCAGTCTCAGTAGAGTGGAGGGGACGGAAGCCAGATTGGAGGGGGTCTAGGAGAGAATGGGAGTTAAGGAATTCTAGGCATCGATTGTAGACGACTCGTTCTAAGATTTTGGAAAGGAAGGGTAGTAGGGAGATAGGACGATAACTGGAGGGGGAAGTGGGGTCAAGAGCGGGTTTTTTTAGGATGGGGGAGACGTGGGCATGTTTGAAGGCAGAGGGGAAGGAGCCCTTGGAGATTGAGTGGTTAAAAATAGAAGTTAAGGAAGGGAGGAGGGCAGGGGCGATGGTTTTAATAAGGTGAGAGGGAATGGGGTCCGAGGCGCAGGTGGAGGGGGTGGCACTTGCGAGGAGGGAGGAGATCTCCTCTGAGGATACTGCAGGGAAGGATGGGAAAGTAGGGGAGGGGGTCGGTGGGGGGGAGGGGAGAGGCGGAGGGGTGACTTTGGGGAGCTCAGACCTGATCGTGTTGATTTTCGTGAGGAAATAGGTGGCCAGATCATTGGGGGTGAGAGATGGGGGAGGGGGAGGAACAGGGGGCCTAAGGAGAGAGTTAAAGGTCCGGAACAATCGGCGGGGGTGACGGGCATGGGTGTCCATGAGGGAGGAGAAGAAGCTTTGCCTGGTGGAGGAGAGGGCAGAGTTAAGGCAGGAAAGGATAAATTTGAAGTGTGTGAGGTCGGCTCGGTGCTTGGACTTTCGCCAGCAGCGCTCAGCAGCTCAAGCATAGGATCTTAGGAGGCGGACGGAGGAGGTGATCCAGGGCTGTGGGTTAGTGGAGCGAGAGTGGCGGAGGGAAAGGGGGGCGAGAGAGTCGAGATGAGTAGAGAGGGTGGAGTTGAGAGCGGAGACCTGATCATCGAGAGTGGGAAGAGAGGACAGGGCGGCAAGGTGAGGAGAGATGCTATTGGAAAGACGGATGGGATCGAGAGAGCGGAGGAGTGTACAAATGGATATGTACACAAGTGCTGTGGGTGTGGGGTGAACCCTACAGCCCAGTAGTTTCATCTTGTTCTCTCTTTCCCCCTCTAAATCTCTTCTCAGAGTTGTAATCATTCAACCCACATATTAATTCCATCATCAAATCCTGTTGGTTCTACCTTCACTACATTGCTAAAATCCACCCTTTCATCTCCTCCCAAATTACTACCGGGGTAAATCAAGCACTTATCCTATCCTGTCTTGATTGCTGTATCTGCCTCCTTGCTGGCCTCCCTCCTTCCCTTATCTCCCAACTCCAGTCCATATTCTGCTCTGCTGCCCAGATCATTTTCTAAAAAAAAAAAGAGTTCCCCACTCCTCAAGAAACTCCAGTGGTTGCCCAACCACTTCCACAGCAATCAGAAGCTCCTTAACATCAGGTTTAAAGCACACAGTCGCCTTGCCCCCTCCTCACTGATTTCTTTCTACAACCCAGCACGTTCACTTCACTCCTCTAACACCAACCTACTCACTGTACCTCAATCTCATCTATTTCGCTGCTGGCCCCTCACCCATGTCCTGCCTCTGGCCTCCCTCCCCCTTCATACCTGATAGAGGATCACTCTCCCCACCTTCAAAGCTTAATTAAAAGCACATCTCCTCCAAGAGGCCCTCCATGACTAAACCCTCATTTCCCCTTTTCCCTCTCCCTTCTGCAGTGCCCTTGCTCATGGATTTGTAAACTCAGCCCCAATATTCAATTCAGTCGTATTTTTTGAGCGCTTCCTATGTGCAGAGCACTGTACTAAGCTCTTTGAAAGTACAGTTTGGCAACAAATAGAGACAATTCCTACCCAACAACGGGCTCACTACTTATGTACATATCTGTAATTTATTTTAATGTCTGCCTCCCGTCTGGATTTTAAGTTCCCTTTGGGCAGGAAACATGTCTTCCAAATCGTTGCATTGGACTCTCCCATGCACTTAGTATTGTGCTGTGAACATAGTAAATGCTCAGTAAAAACAATTGATTGATTGGTAATCAAGGAACAGTATGGATTGAATTATTTTTAGCCTCTATTTCCCCAAACCACTTTTTAGTGACCAGTGAAATCACCAAGGGAAGCAGCAGTAGGAAGTGGAGAAGAAAGGACAGTGTGTTCTAATGGAAAGAGCACTGGCCTGGGAGTCAGCGGAGCTGGGTTCTAATCTCAACTCTGCCACTTGTCTGCTGTGTGACCTTGGGCAAATCACTTAACTTCTTGGGCCTTAGGTACTTCATCTGTGAAATGGGAATTAAAACTGTGAGTCCAATGGGGGATGGGGACTGTCCATCCTGATTATCTTATATCTATCCCAGTGCTTAGTACAATGCCTGGCATGTAGTAAGTATTTAACAAATACCATTTAAAAAAATAAAAGGGTCAGGATAATCTGAACCTGAATCATCAAAAGCTAACATTTATTGCTTGGTAATAATCTTGATTAGACTGGAGAAATAGATTGGCATTTGTTGCTCCTTAGACTTTCTTCTCTCCCCTGAACCTGGTTCTTATATTGTAGAGAGAAGATGTGCCGAGACTGAATTTGATCTCTGCTCTTAAATGTCAGACTTCCTCTGTAAGAGAACAGAGGGCCACCTAAGCAGCCCACCCCTTAACACACACATTTCCCCATGCCCAGCAGCCCACGTTTTCACACTACGACTTATTTTTAAATTGTCGAGAAAGATAGGATCATGATGTACTATAACACAGAAGGTGTGAATACACAGGAGTAGTCACTTGATCTGTTGGATTCTTCTGAGAATTAGGTGGTGAGCAGAGAAGGGTGACTGGTAAGTCAGTAGAGAAAAATAGAAGAGTGTTTTGTGTGTGTGTTTGTGTGTGTGTGTGTGTGTTTGTGTGTGAGAAACTGCATAAGCAGCATGACCTAGTGGATAGAACAGAGGCCTGGGAGTCAGAAGGACCTGGGTTCTAATCTTGGCTCTGCCACTTGTCTGCTGTGTGATGTTAGTCAAGTCACTCAGCTCTGTGCCTCAGTTACCTCATCTGTAAAATGGGGGTTAAGAGTGTGATCCCCATGTGGAACATGGACTGTGCCCAACCTGACTAGCTTGTATCTACCTCAGCGCTTAGTATAGTGCCTGACACATAGTAAGCACTTAACTCCTATCACACACACAAAAAAAGTGCTGGCGTAACTCTAAATGTGTACGTCTGTGGAGCCACTTCTGGAACTGCATCCCGGCTGTGTTGTTGGATAGCCTCAGTCTCCCATCTTCTCCTCCCTGTCATGGTCACAGTGGTCAGATATCCACTTTGGGAGCTACATCTGAACAAGGCACTCGGGGCAAAGCTCCCTGGAAAGGGGATCAAGAGGGAAAGAACAGCGTGGGCTCTGCAGGCCACCTCAGGAACCTGCCTAGCAAAAGATGCAGTTAGTTTGCCCTCTAAGCAAATATCAGGAGCCATAAGAGCCCCCAACGAGAAATCTGACCAAGATCACGGTGTTCCCCACATAATGCGCAGTCAAATATCAACTCCCCGGAGGCCACCTCAGCAGCTCCCCATTGTTCCCCTTTACTCAAGAGGTGTCTTGCTGCAGAAGCCCCACACAGCTTTCAGGAGTTCTGCCCGCTCCCAGGACCCTGGCCAAGACCGAAAAAAACTCTGCCCCCAGAGAATATGAGGTGGGGAGTCAGGAGACTTGTATTCTAATCCCAGTTCTGCCATTTGTCTGCTAGTTGACCTTGGGCAAGTCACGTAACTTCCCTCTGCCTCACTTTACTCATCTGTAAAAATGGAGATTACATTCATGTTCTCCCACCTACTCTTAGCCCCACCTGGGATGGGGACTGGACCCAATTTGATCATCTTTTATCTATCCCAGTGCTTAGGATAGTGCCTGGCACATAGTAAGGGCACATACCATAATTACTATTATTACTTCTATAATATTTTCAGAGGCTCAAGGGCTGTGCTTGCAATTTGTTTGTGCTTTGGACGCTATATCAGCCTTAAACAAGGCTCTACCTTTAAGGGGAGCTAACATTGTCCTTGTTCTTCCTCCTCCTTCTTCTCCTCCTCCTCGTCTTCATCAGACCCCATCCAAGAACCATCACCAAGCAATAGTAATAATAATGACGGCATTTGTTAAGTGCTCACTATGTGCCAAGCGCTGTCCTAAGTGCTGGGGTGGATACAAGCTGACCAGGTTGGGCACAGTCCCTGTTCCACTTGAGGCTCTCAGTCTTTATCCCCATTTTACAGAGGTGGTAACTAAGGCACACAGAAGTGAAGTGACTTGCACAAGGTCACACAGTAGACATGTGGCAGAGCCGGGATCGGAACCCACGTCCTTCTGACTCCCAGGTCCATGCTCTATCCACTCTGGCCATGCTGCTCCAAGGCCAAGAAGTCCCTGAACTACACATAACTAGCTAATTGTTCAGTTTCATAAACTTGCATATCATTTTCAAAATCTCACTCCCAACATGTAGAATTAGCATGAGAGTGTATTTGTGTTCAAACCCACCATGCAAGGCCCCTGACTGGAGAAGGTAGGGTTAAGAGTGGCCGATGAGTGCTGTAGACCTTGTGCCCCACCTCAGCCGCTGACGGGTAAAAGGTGACTTTCCCTGAGCGACAAGGGAGTCGAGGGCCTGGTTGGCCCTGCAGTTCTCTGATTACGGAGGAGGGAGCGGACGGCCACCACAAGAGCAGAGCAGGTGTTCCAGCCCCGTTAAGAGATATCATAGCCTATTACAAACACCTGGCTGCCCTGATCCTCAACCAGTCTGGATCGATCAGTCCCTTCCTTTTCCCAGCCACATCTTTCTCACTGACAGAGTCTGTCTTCAAGTTGAGCCCAGGAGAAAAAAAGAGCTGAGACCAGTGCAAAGCCTCCAAGGGATAGGGAATGACATGGATCTCTGAAAATCCTTTGAAAATTCCCCCAAAATTTGTTTGCAAGGTTGGGGAGGTGGGGGGAATTCATTCATTCAATCATATTTATTGAGCGCTTACTGTGTGCAGAGCACTATAGTAAGTGCTTGGGAAGTACAATTCAGCAACAGAGACAATCCCCACCAAATGCCATCAATCAATCCAGCCTGTCTGCTCACAGGGCAGAAATACAGATTCTTCAGGTTGTGTACTGGAGTTTGAAAGAAATAACACTGTCCAATTCTTTGCCACAGATCTCAGTCTTCCTGCCTGTATCAACTGGCATAGGTTTGAATGTCTACTTCAGGAAACTTGGTGGAAACAGAGAAAAAGGCCCAGAGAACTCTGTCTGAGAGAGAGAGAGTGAAAGGGAGAGAGTGTGTGTGTTCATATTTGTAGACGTGTAAGCAGGTACGCCCATCTCTAGGGAAACAGAGCCACAAACAGCAAATGCAACCTCAAACCTGAAGATGGTATGATAGCAACTGTGGCCCTATGTAAGTTTTTTTGACCACACCCCTACAAGCATACAAATAGGCTAACGTGTATGTGCGCTAACCTCTCTCATCAGTGCATTTGTTTCCCCACCCTACACAAATGTCCTTTCTCCTTGGCTTATTTTGATATGGATCCAGGGGTCCAATATGATGTCACCTATAGGCACTGTCTATAGTAAAGAGTAGAAATAATAATAATAATAATATGGTATTTATTATAGCATTACTATGTGTCAAGAACTGTTCTAAGCAGTGGGGAAGATACGAGCTAATTAGGTGGGACACAGTCCCTGTCTCATGTGGGGCTCACAGGGTAAGTACTTATCAAATACTATGTTCCAAGTACTGTGCTAAATTCTGGAGTCGATACAAGACAATCAGCTCAAACACCATCCCTGTCTCACACAGGGCTTAGTGTAAGAGGGAGAGAGAACAGGGATTTCATCTGCATTTTACAGATGAGGAAACTGAGGCCCAGGGAGGGTGACTTGCCCAAGATCAAACAGCTGACAAGTGGCAGAGTCAGGATTAGAACCCAGTTCTCCTGACTTCCACGCCTGTGCTCTTTCCACTTGGGCCACAATAAAACCAGGAGAGCCACATAATACTTATGGTATTTGTTAAGTGCTTACTATGTGCCAAGCAATGTTCTAAGTCCTAGGCTAGCAATCTGTTTAGACACAGTTCCTGTCTCACACTGGGCTCATAGTCTTAATCCCCATTTTACAGATGAGGTAACTGAGGCACAGAGAAGTTTAGTGACTTGCTGAAGGTAGCACAGCAGACAAGTGGCGATGCCGCGATTAGAACCCACGACTTCTGACTCCCAAGCCTGTGCTCTTGCCACTAAGCCATGCTGCTTCTTTCCACATCCTCTGCTTGAGACATCCTGCTCCCATTACCTGCTGGCCTCCACACCAAGCTAATGCTTGCACAGAAGGGGAAGCTTATAAGAAGAGAGTTTAATATGCTCTAAGTTTAATATAAGAAGAGTTTAATATGCTCTAAGGCAGAGGAGGGGGCAAGGGATGGTGGGGGAGAAGGGAGTAGTCAAAACAGAGACTAGAGGCATGACCTCACCCCAGTCATTTCCATCAGATATGGCCTGTCCACACAGCTGGTCAGAGAAGGAGACTCCACAGCTTCCCAGTGACCAGTGCCTCATAGCCCTCTCAACCAGGTTGTCCTCCATGTCCAATCTCAGTTCCTTCTGCTACCAATGCAATCTGTGGCTTAGAGAAGCAGTGTGGCTTAGTGGATAGAGCACAGGCCACATCTGCTGTGTGACCTTAGGCAAGTCACCTCACTTCTCTGGGTCTCAGTTACCTCATTTGTAAAATGGAGGTTAAAAGCCTGAACCCCCCGTGGACAGAAACTGTGTCCAACTTGACTAACTTGTATCTACCCCAGTGCTTAGAACACTGCTTGGCACATAGTGCTTAACAAGTACCACTATTATTAGTAGTAGTACAAATGGAGGTCAGGTGTTGCTTTGAGGCCCAAGTGGTTTACCTTTCTGCTGCTCTTAGGTCCAGAAGATGTGAGTGGAGGGAGAAGTGGGGTTTTGGTCAGACCTCCTGACATCGCCCAGTAATCCCTGCCCGAACACCCTCCGGCCTTGTTTTCACGTATCCCTGAGCAGAACAGCCAGGCCAGCTGGGCAGTCAGCCTGCTGTGGACAGTGGGCGATGGGTGATCTGGAGCGGCTGCCATGTGGAGCTCCAGGCACAAAAGTGCTTCCCAGTAGAATTTTCTGCCTCGGTTGAGGCTCCCTCTCAGCCTAGAGGAAAACGTTCTACGATTTGGGAACCGTTCTTGAGATCGTTCCCTGCCTCGGTCACTCCCAACTCTTTCTGGGGTGACCCTCAGCCATCCCAACTCTGGACTGCCGGCCTCCCAGCTGACCCCAGCTGACCCCACCTGGCCCAGCAGCAACTCCACAATCAGAAGAGTCTCTCCCTGAGAGAAATTTCCAACTGTTGCAGCCACTGAAGGGGCAACTACCTAACTGGCATTGGCACCCTGCATGGCAGCACCTGGCGACCTCTAGCACCTACTCTCAGGTGCAGGTGTGTGCCCCAGGGCTGAACTTGAGCTTGTCAACTCCCTTACTGTCAAAGTGAAAAGGTGAGGCGGCCCCTCCCTGCCGGCCTCCCTGCCCCAGATAGAATGGGGATCACTCTGTAAGCGAGCTCAATAACCTCTGGAAACTTAGTCCAGGATGGAATCCCTTCCCCCCTCACTCTACCCCTCACATTTCTATTGAGCACTTACTGTGTAAAGAGCATTGTACTAAGCACTAGGGAGAGTTCAATTGAGTAGAATTAGTAGAAATATCAATAATAATTATGGTATTTGTTAAGCACTTACTATGTGCCAGGCACTGTTCTAAGCACTAAGGTGAATACAAGCAAATCAGGTTGGACATAGTTCCTGTCCCAGGTGAGGCTCATAGTCTCAATCCCCATTTTACAGATGAGGTAACTGAGGCACCGAAAGGTGAAGTGACTTGTCCAAGGTCACACAGCAGTCAAATGGCAGAGCCGGTATGAGAACCCAGAACCTTCTGATTCCCAGGCCCGAGCTCTATCCACTATGTCATGCTGCTTCTCATGATTCCTGCCTGCAAGGGCTTTACAATCCCTCCTGTCCCACTGGCTGGGAGGGAAGCAAAAGCATCTTCTGGGGCAGACTGGGGCCCTTAGAGAGAGAGTTCCAGGCTGAAAGACCCAACCAAAGAGACACAGTGAGCCAGTACTTCCTGCTACCCTGGACCTCAATGCCCTGGCGGGCTGTGTCCAGAGGACTGACTCCCTGGCCAAAGGGGTGGGATCAGGCAGAGGACACAGTGGCTTCTCTGAGGCAAATGTCTTAAACAATCCCATTTGGCGGCTCTCCATCCAGGTGCTGCTGAGTCCTTGGGGGACCCTGACCAGCAGGTGTGGACACCCAGCAGGCTGAAGACATGTTCGCTCCAGCCTGCTGGCACACACTGTGGAGGCTAGAAAGGCCCAGTTATGAGGTGGAGACGGACTGCCGTGGAACTCAGACCCCTAGCCCTGGCCTGCCCCCATCTTCCTGAGTTGAAAGCAGATTTCCCAGCCAGAGCTGGCCGGAGTAACTGATTAACTTGGGCTGCTGGGTGAGGCTCTCATTGATGGGCCAGAGCTCGGGCAGCCTGGCAGAAGTCCAGGGACAGAAATCCCTCATTATATTTGCACAACTGCTTACTTATATCCTTCTCAGCAACAGATGTTCCTCTAGCCCTGGGCTGGAAAGTAAACCCGAGGAGGTGAAAATTCCTTTGCCTTCCTTTTTAGCTCTGTCTTTGCAAGTGCATCCCTCTCTTTGCTTCATACCAGTGTTCCCTATTCTTTCTCCTTTCCCGCTTTTCCTTTTCTTTCCTTCTATTTGCTCCAAGGCTCAGTCTCTCTCTCCTCTTCACTGGGGCTTGGCGATTTGGTGGTTGGCTGTGTGGGTTCAGGACCACAAAGAGCCATGGTGGACTGATCATCTGGGGACTCTCAGAGTGTGTGTGCCAAGCTAGAGACAAAACAGAACCTATAAAGGGCCAGGGAGAGCAAAGCCAGCCTCCCCCTTGAAATCTCCCAAAGTGAACAATCTAGCTATTCGCTATGAAATGGATGCCACTTCTAAATGTAATCAGCCTTGAGGACCTCACAGCTTCCAAAGTACACAGAATTTTTTCTAATTCTGGCTCCGCTCCGCCAGTTATCAGCTGTGTGACTTTGGGCCAGTCACTTAACTTCTCTGTGCCTCAGTTACCTTATCTGTAAAATGGGGATTAAGGCTGTGAACCCCTTGTGGGATAACCTGATTATCCCAGCGCTTAGATCAGTGCTTGGCACATAGTAGGTGCTTAACAAATACCGTTATCATTATTATTACTTTGTTGTTTTTGTGCTTTTTCACATAAAGTAGGGCCATTCCATAATTCATAAGAAAAGTAATGTGGCCTAGTGGAAAGAGCACGGACATAGGAATCAGAGACCCTGGGTTCTAATTCTGGCTCTGCCATTGGTCTGCTGTGTGACCTTGGGCAAGTCACTTAACTTCTCTGTGCCTCAGTTACTTCATCTGTAAAATGGGGATTAAGACTGAGAGCCAGATGTGGAACATGAACCGTGTCCAACCTGATTAGCTTGTATTTACCCCAGTGCTTATTACTGTTCCTGGAACATAGCACTTAACAAATACCATTTTTTTAAAAAATTCCCATTTCACAGATTGAACAGTTGAGGCTCAAAACAATGACTTCCCAGGGAAGACAATGGAGGAGCTGCCCCCCACAGCTATCATTTCTACCACCTTCATAAGAGTCTTCTGTTGGAGGAGGCTGGAATTGCAGACTCATTGTGGGCCGGGAATGTGTCCACTAACCCTGTTATATTGTACTCTCCCAAGTGCTTAGTACAATGCTCTGCCCATAGTTAACACTCAATAAATATGGTTGATTGATTGCCAACTGGAGGGACCAGGAAGCGGAGCTCTGTGGGTTTAGGAAAGACCGCTAGTCCCTTGCCATCCAGGCTGCCGGGGCGACCTCCCTCCGGCTCTTCTAGCCCCCCTCTCATTTTAGGTGAGGTGCAGCCTGTCAAACCAAAATGACTGAAAACTCTTACAGGCAGGTGCCAAGCTGCCCTTGGGTTGGGGCAGCCAGAAGCCTACAGGGCCATCCCTCATACTACATAGCCCTAGGCAGCCCTCATTTCCCTGGAGTCTTCTTCCGTCTAAAACGTCTCTGCAATTGGATCTGTGACCTTTGGGCATTTGATATTCACCCCACAGCACTTATGTACATATCTAGAAATTATATATTGTAAATTATTGATTTATGTTAATGTCTGTCTCCCCCTCTAGGCTGCAAGCTCACTGTGGGCAAGAAACATGTCCACCAACTCTGTTGTTATTGTACTTATCCAAGTGCCCAGTACAGTGGTCTACACACAGTAAGGGCTCAATAATACCACTGTTGATGATGATGACGATGATGCAGTAGTTTCCAGCCACTTCCTCTTGGCACAATTAACTTCCAGCTTGATAGCACCAGAGTTTCAGCTCTGCGTCTGGGTCAAGGCTGGGCACCTCCTTGGCAAAGACGAGGCGGGGGGGCAAGGCAGAGCTTCTGGGTGGGGCAGTCTGGGCCCAAACTGGATCTCAGATTTCTAGGGTTAGGGCAGCCTATCTAGGATTTTCAAGGGATAAACATACGATACTCTGCACCATTCACAGTTAAGGGCACCGTGCCCCAAACAGCTGGACCGAAACAAGATCAGCCATTAAATCACATCACGCTGCTGGGGAAAAAGGAGTCCTGCTCCAGACACATTATGGGAGAATATGGATGCATTATCATTTTGCATCCACAGTTCAGAGAGGGATTGCTTTACAGTGGTGTTGATGGCTGATCTTTCTCCAAGTTCCTACCAAGTCCCTGACCTTTTGACCTAGTTTTTTCCTCATTCATATGCCTAACCACCAACCTACCCTGGACCTGACAGTACATCTGGGGCCATAATGAGAAGGAAAGAAAGAGAGGGCATGAGATGAAGGAGTGAGTGGTTGGAAAATGAGAGAGGCATGAAGAGAACTAGCCAGGTATCAGGCCCAGGGGGTTTGTCTCAGAAAGAATGGCAAGAAGGGGGTTTTTATGGTATTTGTGGGGTGCTTATGATGTACCAGGCACTGAACTAAGTGCCGGGGTAGATATAAGCTAATTAGTTTGGACACAGTCCATGTCCCATGATGGGCCCATGGTCTTAATCCTCATTTTATGGATAAAGTAACTGAGGCACAGAGAAATAACGTGGCTTGCCTGAAGTCACATTGCAGACAAGTGGCAGAGCCAGGATAAGAACTCAGGTCCTTCTGACTCCCAGGTCCATGCTCTATCCACTAGACCAATGAGTACCCATGACTAGCACAGGAAAGAAAAGGAGTTGGTGCCTCTCCCTGTCATTCAGCAGTTTGGGAATCAGGGCCATTCTTTCAAAGAGATGAAGTTTTGATAGATTTAAGTTAGGTGCTCTTGAGAGGTTCGTTTTTTCAGTATGAGAGAAAAGGAGAGACCAAAGCAAAAGAGGAAGGAAAAGGAAACAGCTTCAGTGCAGGTGTTCGTTCGGATAAGGCTCAAGATACGAACATCCAAAATACTCTGAAGGTTTTGGACCCACAGAAGTGCAGGTTTCCCTGAAGATAGCTTTCCTTGTCAGGACCAGGATCTCCTGCTGTTTGATTCCTTTCCTCTCCTAATAATGAATAGATATGATGATGGTATTTATTAAGCATTTACTATGTGCCAAGCTCTGTACTAAGCGCTGGGGTAGATACATGATCATCAGGTTGGACACAGTTCCTGTCCCTTATGGGGCTCGCAATCTCCTGAAACAATCAGTCCACCAATAAATTGCCTTATTGTGTGCAGAGCCTGCTACTAAGCACTTTGATGAGTACAGTATTACAGAGTAGGCACACGTTTCTTGCCCACAACGAGCTTAGAGTCTAGGGGGGAATACTGACATTAATACAAATTAATAAATTCTGGTTATGAACATAAGTGTTTTGGGGCTGAGGGAGGGGTAAATAAAGGGTGGCAAACCAAGTGTAAGGGTGAAGCAGAAGGGAGTGAGAGAAGAGGAAATGAGGGTTTAGTAGGGAAAGGCCTTTTGGAGGAGATGTGCTTTTAATAAGGCTTTGAAGGTGGGGAGAGTGATCATCAAGTGCAGAAGGAGGTACTGCTTCTGTTTAACCACCCTCCAAGAGAGGAACCTATCTTCCTCTGCCATGTTCAGAGACAGAGACATGAAAGCAAGGCGTGGTTACTTAAAGGCTTTGAATCCCAAGAAGGAGGAAATGCAATTAGAAGAAAGGGCTTCTTCAGGGCTTTTTCATGCTTATCTTTGCTTTTGGCTTAGCACTCCCAGAGCAGGCAAGCAGAGGTGGCATCCGGCCATTATGTATGCAATACTGTCACATGTCTGTCTTTGCACATGGGTCAGACAAAGGACACTCTTGATATCCGTACACTGTGTCCTCACGCTGCCCCAATCACAAATAGCGATTGAGTGTCCACCTGCATATAGGACATGGTACCGGCTCTGCAGGGACTCTCCCCAGAATACTTGAATATTAGGGTGGGAAGGACCTATACAGGTTACTTAGTCCCATCTCCTTGCCTCTAGGTAGGTCATTTAAGATACCTAACACTAAGATGGCCAAGTGGAAAGAGCCCCTTGGGACTGAACGCTCGGAGGCCTGGTTTTAGGTTCCAGCTCCACCTTTGACCTACAGAAAAATCTAGCCTGTTTTCAAATGTTCCCAGAGAAGATTTCACAGCTTCTCTTGGTCACTTGCACTAATGCCAATGGCCTGAACTGCCAGAAAATTAATCTTTTTTTTTTTTTCAGTTTGGGGAATGTGTAGCTTCAGTTTATGTTCTCTTCAAGACCTATCTGGAAAGCATGTGATCCTGCTCTGAGGGGATTGGACCACTGTTTTCAATATGTAAGTATCATGAATGATCCTGAAGGCATTGGGAAAGCAAACAGGAAGGTACTGCAGCAGAGAGGGGCTGCCCATGAAGATAGTAGGGGAGAAATTCACTTCTTAATAACTAAATTCTGGGTTATGCAGAGCCAGCTACACTCTCACAGCTAGACCCCATGCAGCCAACAGCATGCAAAGCAAGCCGGCTGCCAGTCACCTCACCTACAGAAACATAGAAACATCTGAGGCACGTGTCTTGGTGGCAGAAGGCTAACCTTCCTTCCAACACCCCCAAATTAGAGCTGTCCTATGAAAGCGGACAGCTGAAGATGGTCTGGTGGAAAGATCGTAGGACTGAGAGCTAGGAGACACAGGTACCAATCCTGGCTCAGCTACTTGCCTGCTTGCTAACCTGGGGCATCTCAGTTTCTTCATCTGTAAAATAGGGGTATGACAGATTGTGAGCCTTGACTTGGACAGGGACTATGTCAGTTCTCATTGCCTTGTACTTACCCCAGTGCTCATCTATTATGCTTACCTGATGAGACAAATGGCTTAAAAATGTGTCCAACTGTATTATTTGTGCCTATAGATTGTCCTGTCAGCAACTCTGCCTTCAGATGCAAAGTGTGGGGGTGTGTGTAGTTAAATCATATAAGTAAATGGGCTTGGACAGTTCTTGTCCTTTCTGTAAAGTCATTCAGAACAAATCAGAGGAATCAGGGTGTGCAGCCCCAGAGGATTCCAAACTGGAGAAGGGCCCGAGAATTGGCTCTGGCCGCATTCCTCAGGTTCCCCTGACTCTGACCCCAGGTCTCCAAGGGTTAGGGACCAGGGTGGGGAGTGGGATGGGGAGCCGGGAGGGGAGCCCTTCAGCTCCAGGGGCTCTGGAGAGGAGAAGGGTTGAGAGAAACGAGCATGGGAAATGTCCTGCCCTGTTTCCTCCCACCCAAGAGCCATACACATTTGTGCCATATGGAAAGTTGAAAGCCTAAAGACTGCAGCTCTGAGAACAGGAAAAGGACAAAAAAGTGGGAGGTGGTGAAAATGAAAAAGAGAGAATTAAAACAGGCTCTTATTTTATATATATACATATGTGTGTATATGTGTGAATATATATGTGTATATATATATGCATATATATATATATACCCCTGTATTTGTCTTCCTAATCTGCACAACCCACTTGCCCCCCCCCTTGCTCCCCAAGCCTCTTCCATAAAGAACAAAAGCGGATTTCTTCCTTTTCTTCCTCTTTTTGTCCCTTAGTAATGCAGTTGCTTGAGACTAATTGAATTTTCTGCCCGAGGATAGAAAGACAAGATGTTAAAGTCTGACATCAGGACAGGAGGGGGGAGGTGGGGAGAAGGGAAGGAGCAAGCTGTGTTAACTTGGTTTGGGGACAGCCCCATGCTTAACAAAAGCAGTTGATTCTGTGCTCTCTTGTGAGAGAGGGAGGAAGAAGGGAATATTTAATGCTGTTTCATTCTTGAGATTTCCCTTTCAGGTCACAAAGTGCTCCCCCCTCCCCATGCCCCCCACTAACTTCTCCTCTTTTGTGCCAGCAGCAGCTGGCAGGTTGCAAAGGGGTTGCAGCTTTGTCTCCACACACACTTTAACATTTCTTTACAGAACCGGGAAAACCCTTGGCCACATTCCCCCCACCCCCTTCCCGTTCCCGCCACTGCCTTCCCTGGCTCCCCACATCTTCTCTTCTTCAATGTTCAGGGCGGGAAGCCTCAAGCAGAGCAACTGGGGATCGAGGAGAAGGGCCCCCAAAGGCCCAGGCAATTCAGGAGGGAAAACCAAAGAAGTTGTCTCTGGGCCTGGAGGAGTCAAAGGGCCCCGGGAGGAGGGGGTCACTGTTGGGTCTGTGTTGTAGGACAGCTGGCCGGGGAAGAGAATCGAGCCAAGGGTGGACTTCAGCTGGGGACTGGCTGCTTCCCAAAACACACCCCTTGCAGACTGTCTCCCCGCTGAAGGTCCCGGGAGAGCCAACAACCAGGACTGAGGTTCTGACCCGTGGAGGATTCGCTTGGGTTGAGTTTCATAGCTGCAGCCAGTTTCCTTTTCCTGCTGAGACACAAATGATCCAGAGGAAATGCCGGGAGCGTCCTGGCCACGCTGGCGGCCTTGAAGGATTCTCAGGTGTTGGCAAGCGGAGGGGAGCCAGTGGCCATGGTTGGGGCATTGCTCTCAAGAGATTCCCTGAGCTTGCTACAGTGAGACCACAGCAGTGGCTGGTGGGGACTGGAGGCCAGTGGGGAATAGAGGCAGGAGGTGAATGGAGGCCTGGGGGACTGGAGGCCAGTGGGAACTGGAGGCTAGTAGGGACAAGAGGCAAGGGGCAGCCTCAGGCCCAACCAATTCCATGCTCTAGTTTATGCCAATAGATTAGTTAGATTCTCACTTAATTTTCCAAGGATTGCTTGAAATCAGCACAAGCAGTAAGGGTGAGGTGGTGGACATAGATAGACAAATCCCCCTTCATAGCCAACAGACCATCAATCAAAGCCTACTAAAATCACATTTCCGCCAAGAGCTTAACTGACTTCCCTCTCTTTTCCCCATCCTTCTGGGTCAATTATGCAACTATGACACTAAACACTATGATACTCACCCCACCCCACAGCACTTGTATACATATCCTTATATGCTGCCACTTCCCCTGCTGTAATTATATTTAACATTTCTCTCCCCGCTAGACTCTAAGCCCCTGGAGACCAGGGATCATGTCTCCCAACACTATTGTATTGTACTCTTCCAAGCAGTTAGTACAGTGATCTGCACACAGTAAGTGCTCAATAAATACCACTCATTGCCTGAGTGATTGAAATAAAAAGGTGACAGAGGTTGTGAACATAATAGTGCAAATATGCAATAATAATTGTAGCATTTGTTAAGCACTTACTAGGTGCCAAACACTATACTAAATACTGGGGAAAATATAAGATAATCAGGTCCCACAGTGAAGCCCACAACCTTAGTGGGAGGGAGGACAGGAATTGCAGATGAGGGAGCTGAGGCACAGAGAAGTTAAGTGACTTACCCAAGGTCACACAGAAGGTACATGGTGGAGTCGGGATAAGAACCCAGGTCCTCTTACTCCCAGACCCATGCTTTTTCCACTAGGCCATTCTGATTCCCACGTCTGTGTAAGTGCTAGGGGGGTTGGAGTGAGCATAATGACAAGAGGCAGGGCTACTCTGTCAGATTGATGAAGAAGACCGTCAGACTCCGATCCATCTCTTTTCCCAAAGCCCTGCCCATCCTGAGAGTCCTGAATTCTAGGTGCCACCTGAAGCTCTTTAACCCTCAGAGAGACTCTCATGGGAGCCAGGTGATTTAGGTGCTGCCATGCTTGGAAGCCTAGATTATATGAAATTACCTCTCAAGGTCCTGTCCAGCCTTAGAGTTGAAGGATTGATCATTTCTCTTTGTCTTGGGTCCATTTTCCACTGGTGTTGGGAAAGAGGAGGGACCACGAGGAAAAGGTGCAGAGGGCAAGCAGAAGTGGGTTTTTGCCAGAATAGGCACCCCAGCAACCCTGAGGCAGATAGGGGCTCAGGAAGGGCCCCTCATGACAGCTTTTCCCTCCTCACTCCTGGGATGGGCCTCAACAAGCTTGGCAGGGCCATGGGAGAATGGCACGTGCCAGGGCGGTCCAGCTAGCATAGGATTTGGTGCCACTGACTTCTGGAGTCTATGCTGTCCATTGTGACTCAGGGCAAGATGGTAAATATTTACAGTGGACTTTAAATATTTACAGTGCAGTTGCCCCTCCGACAGAGCACTGGTGGGTGCTGGCAGAGAGGAAGGGGCACCCCCACCACTTAGAGGAGCACGGGGGGCCAACAAAGACCTGGGGCTCTGGAGAGGGACTGGTCCTCCACCCTCAGCCTGTGGGGGTTACCAGGGTGTGGATCACTGAGAAGAGGAGGAGGATACGGGGAAGCAGAAGCAACAGGAGGAAAGGGAGTCCCACAGGATGGCAGCCCAGCCTAGGATCCCGGAGCACTGCGTAGGGCTTCTGGAGACCCATCTCCCCTCTCCCCTTCCCCCCCTTCCACCCGCCCCGCCAACGGCCACCGCCCGTCCTGCCTGGGAGGGTCCTGGCTATGGCTGGAAAGCAGATGATTAAGGGAAAAGGGAAGGGCTGTCCCCGACTTCCTCACTAGGCTATTTTTCCCCTCATTTCCCCTCAGGCTTCTCAGGGGTCACAATTAGGGCTGGAAGGCTCCTCCCTCAGATAGCATCTAGGCAGAGTGAGACCTGGGTACTCCAAACTGGGGCAGTATTGATTTCCAAGTTTTGCCCCTCCCTCAACTCTGTTAGGTCCCCATATCCCTTAGGTCCCACTCCCCAGTCTCAGGTTCCAGCCCCCTGCTACCTCCCCTAGCTATGGGGCTGAGGGAATTCATCTGAGCTGCAAGACCACGGACTCCACCCTCATTCACATTCATCTAAATGTTCAGCCAGGCCAGGTGAGAAGGGGAAGTAATGAGCTGAACTCTCTCTTCTGGGATAGACCTGGCGTCCTCCTAATCCCACAGCTACACACTCAGGTCTGGTTCAGAGGTAGGGGGTTGGGAAGGAGAACACATCTGGAGGAGCAAGCAGATCAACACTCTAGGAAACTAAGGTGGCAGATTACATAGGTCAAACAGATTTAGATAGTTGCACAAATGACAGGTCCTTAGTGAGGTTAATTACCTACCCATAGATGCCAAGGAGAGGACACTGTTTCTCCAAATATCTTCTCTGATGCCACTTTCAGAGGCAGGAGGGTCAGTCCCCGGTCAGGCTTAGTACATGGACATAATTTTTGCTCTGGTGGTCTCATCGTGAGTGCCGTCTCGGGGAACCACTGAGGGCCCCACAGCAGGGCCCTACAGCAGCTCTGGCCACTCCAGTGGAGGTGCCCATCCGCCCTCTGTAGATCTCTCTCTGCTTTAATGAGCCTCGGGGACATTCGCCTCTCACTGGGCCCTGGACACTAAATCTTAACCTCCCCAGGGTCACTGTTCACTTTTTCAGCGGTCACTGTTCACTTTTTCAGCCACACTGGGCCAAGGGGCATGGGCCTGGGAGATGAATGAGGTAGGCTAGAATTTGGGAGCACTTGATGGGCAGGATCACTGTTTTTGGACAAATTCCCACAGTTATATTGTTCTGGGAATGCAGCCGGGAACTTGAGAGGATAGCCACCGAACTGAAAGCATTGCCCTTTTGGATATTCTGCCTATCTTCCTCCTCCTCCTCCGCCCATCTGCAGAGGCACATAGTACAATAGCCGAGCCTCTACTCTGCCCTGCCTTTGGCCCCTTGGACATAGTGCCAGTCAGGGCCACACTGCACCCAGAAGAAAGGAGCCTCATTGGTCTGTTGGATCCACTGAGGAGGTGAAAGGGCAGAACCTGTGCGGCGGGAGGGGCAGATGAACTCTCTCCTAATGCCAGGCCATGAGGTCGAGCCTCCCGAGGACACGATCTGTGATGCGATGTTGGAAGTCAGCCTGCTTTTGGGAATATTCGACACCCAGAGTGGAAGCAGCATGGCCTAATGGATAGAGCACGGGCCTGAGAGTCAGAAGGATCTGGGTTCTAAACACAGCTCAGTCCCCTGTCTGTTGTGTGATTTTGGGCCAGATCTTCACTTCTCTGGGCCTCAATTACCTCACCTCTAAAATGGGGATTAAGACCATAAACCTGATGTGGGACAGGGATGTGTCCAACCTGATTAACTTGTATTAACTTGTGCTTGGATCAGTGCTTGACACACAGTAAGAGCTTAACAAATACCATCATCATCAATTGAATATAACTTGGCTCAAAGGAAATCAGGTTTATGTCTCTAAACCCATTTGGCTCTGATATTTGCTTTTAATGAAGAGTGTCTCTTCAGTATGTGGAATAGACCTTTCTACATAAATTGGAAATGCCAGACTTGAGAAATAGCATGGCCTAATAATGGAAAGAGCACAGGCCTGGGAGTCAGAAAATGTGAGTTCATTCATTCATTCAGTAGTATTTATTGAGCGCTTACTATGTGCAGAGCACTGCGCTAAGTGCTTGGAATATACAATTCGGCAACAGATAGAGACAATCCCTGCCCAATAACGGGCTCACCATCTAAATAGGGGAGACAGACAGCAAAGCAAAACAGAACAAAACCAAACAAAACCACATCAACAAGATAAATAGAATCATGGAGATATATACCTCATGAACAAAATAAATAGGGTAATAAATAGTATATATAAATATGCATAGTGCTGGGGGGAGGAGAAGGGGGAAGAGCAAAGGGTGGGAGTGGGGGGGGAGGGGAGGAGGATCAGAGGGAAAGGGGGGGCTCAATCAGATGCGTTCTAATCCCATCTCTACCACTTGTCAGCTATGTGACCTTGGGCAACTCATTTAACTTCTCTGTGCCTCAGTTACCTCATCTATAAAATGAGAATTAAGACTGTGAGCCCCAAGTGGGACAGGGATTTGTGTCCAACCTAATTATCTTGTACCTACCCCAGTGTTTAATACAATGCCTGGCACATAGTAAGCACTTAACATATACCATTAAAAAAAAATCTTGTTTGGGTCTTTGAAGCCATTTGCAAAAAGAAGGAAGAAGATCCTAGAGAGCCCGGACTCCCCTTTCTTGCCTATCTCCTGGGATCTTCCACCCTTTTGCTTTATCCCTATTTCTCCCATCTAGGCTGCCCTGGCTTCCTTTCTTGCCACCCAACTCCTCCCCACTTCCTACCAATCTCACTTTAACTAGCAATCATACATTTGCTTTTCCCTGTAATCCTGCAGCTGCTCCTACTCCCAAAACTCCCTTGGCTGCCCCTCACTCTCTGACTGGCCCTACCCCAGTTCATCTTTATGCCGGAGCAGGAGGGGATGAGGCCTGAGGTGAAGCCTCTTGGCTGGCTACAAGCTCTCACTTCTAATCATCTCATCCTTTATCAGTCAGTCAATCAGTGGTATTTATTGAGCACTTGCGGTGTGCAGAGCGCTGTATTATGCACTTAGGAGAGTACAATAGTGTCATGATGACTGTCCAAAAGGAGCTTACAGTTTACGGGGAGAATCAGACATTAAAATTAATTACAGATTGGGGAAATAGTTGTCTCACTTTCCCAAGAGACCCTCTGGAGTAGTTTAACCCTGTTCCTATTGCCCTTTTCTGGACACTTTACTGGTGCCCTTCAGCAAGAATGGATCAGAGGGAAGGATAATAGCAGAATGCCCGAGCAGCTGTTAAATGGTGAATGAAAACTCCTGGTATAGTTCTCTGCATTCAGCATACACTCAATAAACACCACTGATGGATTGAAAAAGGGCACATGCAATCAAGGAGGCCTGAACAAACATTCTAAATAATGATAATAATAATAAAAACTGTGGTATTCATTAAGCACTTACCATGTGCCAGGCACTGTATTAAGCACCAGGGTAGATAGAAGTAAATTGGGTTGGAAACAATCCCTATCCCACTTGGGGCTCACAGTCTTAATCCCCATTTTACAGACGAGATCACTGAAGCATAGAGAAGTTGTTATTTGCCCACAGTCACACAGAAGACAAATGGTGGAGCTGGGATTAGGACCCAGGTCCTTCTGAATCCCAGGCCCAGGCTCTAAAGCTCAGTCTCAAACAACATGTTAGAGCAGTGAACTGCCAAGAGGACAGTAAGGTAGGAAGTTGGTCCTGGCCTATAGCTGTAAAGAGAGGCCTCACTTGAAGCAGAAGCTTGGGAAAGATCTGGATGTCAAGGGGCCATGGCCTAGTGGAAAGAGCACGGGCCTGGGAGACAGAAGGACCTGGGTTCTAGGACATGGACTATGCCCAACCTGTAGTATCTTGTATCTACTTAAAACAGTGCCTGGCATATAGTAAGCGCTTACAAATAACAATAAAAGGGGGGCATAGGCAGCTCAAAAACAACAAAAAGCCCTGCAAGTGGCAGGGAGGAACTTTCCACATGTGCACAGTCACACAGTGGTCTTTTTAGCTGTACACTCACACACACAATAATAATAATTCTGGTATTTGTGAGGTGCTTGTTATGTGCCAAGCAATGTACTAAGTGCTGGGGTTGATACAGGATAATCAGAACAGCAGGGTCCTTGCCTCACTTGAGGTAGACAGTCTAAGAAGGAAAAAGAACAGGTATTTGCAGATGAGGAAACGGAAACTGAAAGTGAGAAGTCAAGGTCACAGACATTCTTAGGGTCTCGCCATCAGTAGCGGACCCTCTGAAAGTGAGGAACCCTCTACCCTCAGTTCTGCCATAAATATGCTTTTAATATGGGTCTAGGGAGAACAGGAATAGGGAATTAGCAAATGTTCCTCTAACAGTGCCAGCCGGTGAGGGCTGATCACGCAGGACTATTAAGGAAACCGCCTGTGAGCACGCGGCTGGCATCGGAATGGATGAGCCCTTTGGCACTAGTTTTCTTTACCCTGTGGTGTTCTTGCAAAACCTGAGGTTTTGCAAGAACACCACCCTTGAGTTACAGGAGAACCGGGTGTATGTATGAAATTCTAAATAAGATTTCCACAAATGAAATATGCCTTGTTTTTCTCTATTCTGACCCGGCCATAAGGAGACGGAGGCCTGAACTAGAGGAAGCTCCTGGGACTGACAGAGCAGTTTCCCAGAGGAACACATGAGGAAGGTTGATGGTTGAGAATGGTAGAGAGTATATGCCCCAAATATGAGAGAAGAGAGAGGGGAAGAAAAAGTTGGGGGAAGATAGAAGCTGTAAACCCACTGTTGGGTGAATTAGGAGATGTTTTTCTTGAGTGAAAACAGTAAAATTTGCCTACTCGCACTTGGAAGCTTCTCCTAATCCCTAAATTCAATCCAAACCAACCTAACCCCAACATCCTTGACTCCTCTCTCTCATTCAACCTACATATTCAAGTCATCACTAAATCCTGTCAGTTCTACCTTTGTAACATCACTAAAATCCGCCCCTTCCTCTCCTCCACACTGCTACCACATTAATGCAAGCACTTACCCTATCCCACCTTGATTATTATATCAGCCTCCTTGCAGACCTCCCTGCCTCTTGTCTCTCCCCACTCCAGTCCATACTCCATCCTGCTGCTCAGATCATTTTCCTGCTCAGATCATTTTCCTTCAGAAACATTCTGACCACGTTTCCCCACTCCTCAAGAAACTCCAGTGTTGCCCTTCCACCTCTGCAACAAACAAAAACTCCCCACCATTGACTTCAAAGCACTCAATCACCTTGCCCCCTCCTACCTCCTCCAAGAGGCCTTCCCAGACTGAGCTCCCCCCTTTTTTCCCTCTGCTCCCTCTACCCCCCCTTCACCTCTCCGCAGCTAAACCCTCTTCTCCCCCCTTTCCCTCTCCTCCTCCCCCTCTCCCATCCTACCCCCTCAGCACTGTACTCGTCCACTCAACTGTATATATCTTCATCACCCTATTTATTTTGTTTAATGAGATGTACATCACCCCGATTCTATTTATTTGCCATTGTTTTTATGAGATGTTCTTCCCCTTGACTCTATTTATTGCCATTGTTCTTGTCTGCCTGTCTCCCCCGATTAGACCGTAAGCCCGTCAAAGGGCAGGGACGGTCTCTATCTGTTGCCGATTTGTACATTCCAACCGCTTAGTACAGTGCTCTGCACATAGTAAGCGCTCAATAAATACTATTGAATGAATGAATACCTCATCTTGCTACTCTTCTACTAGAACCTAGCCCTCACACTTTGTCCCTCTAATGCTAACCTTCTCACTGTACCTCGATCTCATCTACCTCACCACACATCCTACCTCTGACCTGAAACATCCTTGCTCCTCATATCAGACAGATAATTGCTCTCCTCTACTTCAAAGCCTTATTGAAGACACATCTCCTCCAAAAAGCTTCCCCCAAATAAGCCCTCCTCTCCTCTTCTCCCTTTTGGTTGCCCTGGCTTTCTCCCTTCATTCATCTTCCCTCCCATCCTCACAGCACATATTTATGCAATTTATTGACTTAGTATTTATATATGCAATTTATTTATTTACATACATTAATGTCTGTCTCCCCCTTTAGACTGTGAGCTCACTGTGGGCAGGGAATGTGTTTGTTGTTATAATGTACTCTCCCGCCTGCTTAGCAAAGTGCTTTGCACACAGTAAGAGCTCGATAAAAACGACTGAATGAATGAATGAATGAACAGCCTAGCCCAACAACACCCTGCTCTATTCCGACAATATCCATCTCAACCACCACATCATCCATCCCAACACCACCAACCCAGCCCAACAACACTGGGCTCTACTCCGACAATCTCCATCCCAACCCTGACAACATCCATCCCAACACCAATCACCCAGCACGACGTTCTGCCCCAACATTATCCATCCCAACCCCGACATCTCAGCCCTACCTCAACAGTGCCTCAAGGTGCAGCTCAACCTGTGTTTGCTAATATCACTGTGGCATCCCAAGGGGAGAAACTCTTACCCCCTTAAATTCTGTTTCCTGTTGCACCTGCCTCATCAGAAAAAATAAGCCTTCTTGCCTCCTGACATCGAGAGGTGGTGTCTCCCCTTTCTGAGGGCCAAAAAGGATCTGAGCCCTCCCACTCCCAGTGATCTTGGGGCCCCAGATGACCTCTCTTGAGAAGAAGAAGGGTAGTAGAGAGGCCTTTCCATGGCACAGGGGGAAGGGGAAAATCAGATCTTGCAGTGAGCTGGAGCCCTGTTCTGCAACTCGCCCCAGGGTCAGATGATTTCTTACAAGGCAGAGAGAGAGGTGGATCTGCCTGCCCTGACATCAGTGCCAGAGTGAGGAAGATGGGCATATGGATGCTTCAGCCCAGTCTTGTAAATTAACACAGGCCCATAGACCCGGGGCCTGAGAGAAATCTGGCTAGACCTTACAAGAAAGCAGACTGCGGGCCAGGGAGAACATGATCAAAACAGAGAAAACAAGTCCACCACTCTGACGCTGCAGGCTTCAAATGGCTGCTCCTCCTCACCGGGTGAGTTCCCTGGGGGCTGAAAGGGTTGGAGAAGGATGGCATCTGGGAATTTGCCCTGGTCTGCTCAGGGTTAATGCCTGCTCTGGCCCTTGGGCTGGGGAGAGGCCAGGGGAGAAGGGCCCCAAGCTTTTCCACTGACTTGGAAAAGACAATGTTTTCTCTGCTGGGCAGGGGAGAAGGCAATGGTAAATTGTTTATCTTGGTCCTGATTCAAAGCAGTGTCCTCACCCCTGGCCCTGCTGTCTCTCACCCTGTTCATGATGGTGAGAAGGAGGAGGAAGAGATGGAGGAGGAGGAGGGCTGAAGAGAATAAGAAATCTTGCTCTGGAAAATGGGGTCTGCTTTTTCTCCCTAGCCTCCTCCCTTCCTTCCCACCCACCTCCTGGCTCTGCAACTGCCCTCTACCCTCCCTGCCGTTGAGGTCAGGGGTCGGGTGAGATGCTTCCTCCCTCCTCCCACA
The DNA here is from genome assembly GCF_004115215.2 of Ornithorhynchus anatinus. Taxonomy (NCBI): domain Eukaryota; kingdom Metazoa; phylum Chordata; class Mammalia; order Monotremata; family Ornithorhynchidae; genus Ornithorhynchus; species Ornithorhynchus anatinus. Next base: position 39,879,054 of record NC_041729.1, read on the forward strand.
ACCTCCGACATCCCTGTCCCCGGCTGCCTTTCCTGACCCATTCGCTTTCCTCACTCGGTTTCATCAGTCCTCGGAATCTGTCACGCCTTTTCCTGTCTGGCCCAGGGTGAGGGCAATAAGAGGGCACGTGCCAGAGGATGACAGTATGTCCCTGCCCATTTCCTCCAGCCTGGCCTCAGGCCCCAGGCCTGATCCATCACAGCAAGATTCCTGTCTGGAGCAGAACCACTGGGGCTGGTCAGAAAGGTGAACAGTGGCGAGTTTTCAGGTGGGCTGCTGCTGCTGGTCCCAAGGCCACCTTCGTCACTAGACAGGAAGCACTGCATTTGTAGGAAGAGCAGGGGAAAATATTTGTTTGTTGGGCAGTTGGCCTGAGGTTTCACCAGTGGTGATAGGGTGGATGTGGGGGCCCAGGAGACACTTTTGAGGAAGAGGTATGTATGAGTGGGAGTTTTCGTGGAAGTGTGGCTAAAGGCTAAGGCTTAGCAGGGTGCTTGGTTGGGAAGAGAGTCACCACGGGAATGTGTGTGTGTGTGTGTGTGTGTGTGTGTTGGAGCTCTCAGGCAGGCAGTTGTGCATTTGGGGCTGTAGAAGATCCATATGATTAACATGCTTTTAGAAGGTTTCCTTGTATACATATAAAAATTAAAATTTGTGATATTGGAGAGGGCAGATGGAGCATCCTCTGGATACATACATATCTCCAAAACAGCAGTCTGACATAGTAATAGAATAATCATTGTGGCATTTGTTAAGTGTTTGCTGTGTGCTAAACAAAGTGTTAAACACTGGGATGGACACAATAAGATCAGATCAGATACGGTCCCTGTACCACATGGGGCTCATAGTCCAAGGAGAAGGGAGAACAGGTTATTTAAACCCCATTTTACAGGTGAGGAAACTGAGGCACAGAGAAGTTAAGTGACTCACCCAGGGTCACGTGGTAAGCAAATGGCGGACCCAGGGTGAGGCCCGAGCTACGGAGGAAAAGAAGGCAGAAAGAGACAGAAGCTGAGAAAAAGAAAGAACAAAGAAGTTAGAAGGAGAAAGGGACTTGGGGCTCGTGATTCCCCTTCAGATGGTCTCAGGGAATGAAAAAGAGCACATAGTTGGCAGATTTTCCAGCCAGCGTTTTTCCCAGTGGATAGATAAGACAGAGAGAAAATATTATAAATATACATCATCTCTGTGGGCTCAAGGCTGCCGCCAGGCCTGGGGGAGCAAGAGGGGAGGGCGGCCTCCCCAGAGACATTTTTTTACTGTAGAATCATGCTGGGAGTGTTCCAGATGCCCCATCATTCCAACCTTCAATTAAAAACAATAACTCTCCCTCCAGCCGCCCCATAAAAGCTGTGAGAAGTCTTGACCTGAATAGCGGGACTTTGGGGCTCTTCAGACAGTCCCCTCCCCTCCCCCGGGTCCCAGTGGGTGAACAGGGACATGTGTGGCTTGGTGTAGAGGAAGAAGCCTGCCCAGTTTGAATCATTCCTCATCCCTCCTTGAGCTTCAAACTTCGGAGAGGTTCATAGTGTTCACTTCTTATGCTTCAACAGAAAGTCCTTTTCCACTGGGGTTTCAATAATAACAATAACACTAGTAGTGATATTACTAATAATAATTATGAAGTGTTTAGTCCATATGGTAAGAGCAAGCTTAGATGCAAGATAACAAAATCACACCTGGTCACTGTCCATATGGTGCTCAGAATCTGCTCACCATCTCTCACAAGGGAAAGCAAGAACCTTATCCCCATTTTACAGATGAGGAACTGAGGCACAGAGAGGCTAAGCGACTTTTCCAAAGTCACCCAGTAGGCAGAGCTGGAACTAGCTAGACTCTCCTACTTCCAGATGTAGTCTTTTTCCATAAAGCCTCACTGCCTTGCTTTCCAAAGCTATGGGACTTCATCCCCTTTCCTGGCCTCTTCCTCCCTCCAGTCCGATGCTCTGGTCCTGTGCTCATGCGATTCTTCAGGTGACAGAGGGAGATTATGGGATCTCTTGAAAAGTGAGATGAAATCTCACCTGTCTGGGGTGGTGTGGAGGCACACTGAGGGTGAGATGACTTTCTGAGGCCTCCTTGTGCCGAAGAATTGGTAAAAATAATAATTTTGGTATGTGCCAAGCACTGTGCTAAGCAGTGTAGTAGATACAATATAAACAGATTGGACCCTGTCCCAGTCCCCCTTCAAAGCATGTGGTTATCTGTCTGCTCTGAATGGGACCGCGAAACTCAAAGGTCAATTCTATTTTATGATGGTGATAATAAATTGTACTTTTAAAGCTCTTACTATGTGCCAGGCACTGTACTAAGCACTGAGGTAGATACAAGTCATTCAGGTTAGGCATAGTCCATATCTCACATGGGGCTCACAGTCTTAATCCCCATTTTACAGATGAGGTAACTGAGGCCAAGAGAAGTTAAGTGACCCTTGGTGCTGGGATCAAGGTCAACATCCACAGGACTAAGAGGCAGGCTCAGCCTGGTGGAGGGGCCAACCAGACTGAGAGGGGGGCTGGGAGTCCTCAGCGTTATCCAGGAATTTGACCAGAGAAGGGAGGGAGGGAGAGGGGAAGGAAGCAGTTGTGGCAAGCCACTGAGCTCCACCTTTTGCCTTTTCCCAGCAATATCATGCAGGGGGAGATTTGGAACTTCTGGAGGTGACCTCGGAGGTGGGTCCTCGCTTAGGGCACATCCCCGGAGAGATTCTAGTCACATGGATCACGGTCTGGGAGTGGAAGAGAAAGCTGGGTATTATCAGTGGAATTGGTCCTGTGGTCCCGCTCACCCATATTGCCAATCCTTTATCCTGAGAGGTTACACTTGTACCCTGCTGTCTGCTCTTATACGTCTGCTCCTCCCCAGGGGATGCTCACATTCACACTCAAGAGCAGCACCCTTAAACCAGGGAACAGCTCTTCTAGTGTTTGCCGGATTCAGACAGATGGCCCAATAGCTCCAATTGGCAATGCTCCAATTCAATAGGCATGTTGTGTTATTTGTGCTTTTGTGTATGTTCATTTCACTATAAGGTCCTCGAGGGCAGAGACTGCATCTTCATTTCAAATCATTCAATCAATCAATCAGTCAATCATATTTACTGAGAGCTTTACCGTGCAGAGCACTGTACTAAGCACTTGAGAGAGTACAATATAGCAGTATGACAGAGTTGATAGACATGTTCCCGGCCCACAACGAGCTTAGAGTCTAGAGGAGAAGACTGACATTAATATAAATAAATACATTATGGATACGTAAATAAGAGCTGTGGAGCTGAGGGAGGGGTGAATAAAGGGAGCAATAAAGGGTGATGTATTAAATAAACTTATTTATATTAATGTCTGCCTCCCTCTCTAGACTGTAAGCTTGTTGTAGACAGCAAATGTGTATTGTACTCTCCCAAGGGCTTAGTACAGTGCACTCAATAAATATGCCTGAATGAATGAAATGAAAGAAGGGAATTACCCTCCTCAATTCCTGGGCCAGCACTTTGAACAGTGGGCTCTGAATCAATAGCAATGGTGATGGCAGTGAGGCTGAAGATGCTACCAAAGATGCTAATGAGGAAAAGAGAGTCATATGCAGCAAGGATCCCCACTTTCCCCACAACAGGGGGTCCCTCACCAGGTAGTTCCTTTGCCCCTCCAGGATGGAGTCCTTACCTCCCCAACATACTCTCAGAAATGCACCCATGGTGACCACCACAGGGAAATCCTCCCTGCAGGACTCAACCTCCACTGATGATGGCAGGGGCATCTCTTCCTGAGGTTCATTCATTGGAGTTCAGCTCCGAGACCAGGAGAGAGAACAAAATGGTGGCTACTCAGCCACCCTCTTGATTGGGCAATCAATCAATCAAACACTGGTATTTACCGACGGCTTAGGGAGGGTTTAGCACAGAACAAAACAACAGAAGCAAGATGCATTTTCCAGCCCTCACGGAGTTTACAATCTAAACGGGAGGCAAACAAAAATTATGAGAAATAATGTATGTAGGGGGATAAAGCAGAAAGTGGTTCAAGTATCTGAAGATGAAATAACATAATAAGTAATTGAATAAACAAATGAAAATCCATATATATATATCTGTGTATCTGTGTATATCCACAGAAACATGAGTATTGAGGAGAGGAATAAAATTTAAAAAAAGCACCAAAGGTGAATCTGGGGTTCATCCAGCTATGGCGTTATGAATTATTTGGGGAAGGCTTGTCCTAGCGGAAAGAGCAGAGACCTGAAAGTCAGAGGACCTGGATTCTAATCCTGGCTCTGCCACTTGTCTTTGTATGTAATCTTGGGCAAGTCATTTAACTTCTGTGTGCCTCATTTACCTCACCTGGAAAATGGGGATTAAGACTGAGAACCCCTATGTGGGACAGGGACTGTGTCCAACCTGCTTATCTTGTATGTGTCCCATTGTTTAGTACAGTGCCTGACACATAGTAAACATTTAAGAAGTATCATAATAAAAGACTTCCTGAAGGATGTAGGATTTTAGGAGGGCTTTGAAGATGGGGAGGACTTTTGTCTGGTAGTTTGGAGCTGTGGTTTAGGGAAGGGAGGGAGTTTCAGGCTGGAGAAATAACATGAAGGAGGAGCCGGGGCAGGAGAGTTGAAAGTGAGGGACAGTTAAAAGATGAACTTTGGAGAATCTGAGGAATAATGGATGGAAAAAGCTACTACGTAAGATGGAGATTTGGTGAACAATCTTGATTTGAATGAGCCATCAGCCATTGAAATAACTGGCCCAAGGGTTAGAGCTTGGGCAGGCAGAATTAGAGAGGGAGAAGGTCTATGAAATGTGTTCAGGGATTTAGTGACCCAGCACAAGTTTCTGGTTGCCCTTGGCATTCCTCAATCAGCTCTCCTCTAGGTCTGTGAGTCTCCCCATTCTCTGCTGCATCTGCTTCTGATCGTGGACCCAAGTTAATAATTGTGAGAGGCAGGGCCGGGTTCATGCATGGTCTAAAGGGGCTAAAAGCCAGGAGTCCAGAGAAAGGATGTCCACCCCCTTCCACTCCCCAACACACCCACACACACACAAAACATTGCACACTGTGGCCCACAGTGATGTGAGATGCTTCCACTGCTGCATCCCCGACCCTTACCAAAACGGCCCTCAATCATGTTTGGATGGCACCAACTTCTCCTCCACCACCCCAATACTTCCTCATCCATGAGAGAACTCCCTCCCCTTCTTGCAGTTCTGGATCATTGTTGGGGATAGCATGCAGAAGCGACACAGAAGCCGCAACTTCGGCCCACCTACTCAGAAGACCCTGGGCTCTGCTTCAATAAATCAGGAAAGGGAGAGAGCCCACAGACCTGCTGGGAGAAATACAAGGGTGGAGGGTAAATGTGAATTGATGAGGGATTAGCAATTATTAACGGGAGTAATGCCATGGGAATACACAGAGTTTAGGAGTGGTCCCTATTGGACTAGGAGAGTAGCCTGGAGGGGCTAGCAAAAGCATAGAGAAAAATCCTCACCAGGCCTGAATCAATGAAGCTGGAGACTGCTGGATTACTTCACGGAGTGACGTAATGACGTGCCATCCTATGGAGGGCCCACAAACTCCATTAGTCCTGGGCCCATGGTGGGGTTAACCCAGTCTAGGGTTTCCTTTCAGGGCAGAAATAATATCATTTTAACTGGAAAATAACCTGAAAATGGATCGTATAGCCTATGCAGGCAAAAGCAAATCACATGCAAAGTCTGTGTAAATGCACACATCACCCTCTTATTTCATACACCTGAAAGTGGCCCTTGGAAAGGGAGATGCCAGGAATAACGCCTCCCACGAAGGCAGAGGCTCCCACCCCGAGGATAGCAGAACAGGAAGCAGGGTAAATCCAGGCTGCCGCGTTGGCCCTGCTAATAGAAACCCTCTGTGTAAACAGGGAGGGGAGCCAGCAGAGATCAGAGCTGATTTTTCTTTCAAGAGGATTAAACATTAAAAATGTTTTTGAACGCCCGCTCCCTTCACCCCCGCCCCCGCCCCATCCCCCCCACAACCCCCGGACAGTAATTAACTTCTTCCTGTTCAGATCAGGGACCAGTTTCCAAAAACATATTTGGACAGATTATTTTTCAAAGGAAATGTTGTTGCAAGGGTCCTGTGTCCTGGACCAAGTTAAGGAAAGGGGTGCAGCGGGCACGGAAATCCAAGTCCCGTCTGGCTGGTGCCTCCCCTGATCAAGGTCTGAGTGGCCTGCGGCTGGCTGGGCCAGGTTGCCCAAAGGTGGTTTGGAAGCCCTTCTTTCACCCATGGTCCCCATTTTGGGCCTCCTCGGGCTGGGGAGGACCTTGGCCCCGGAAACCTGTATTGTGGTGCCGGGCATGCCCAGCCCTCCTTCTTCAGGAGGTAAATTGGACCACACCCTCACCCTCCTGGGGCTGTTTTATCTCAGCTTGGCCAGGCCCCAGATTTTCAGGCTGGGCAGGGCTCTTCTGAGGGGTCAGGCTCCCCCAGGACCAGACCCAGAGCATTGGGCAGGCTCCCCTTGTTTGCCAGGTTTCCAGGAAGCAGTCGACACCCTTGCCAGGCTCTTGGAAGGCCCTTTGGGAGGCAAGGGAGGTGCCACAGGCAAATGCCACTCTTCTGCCAACTGAAAGAGATGGCGATACGGCAAGTAGAACCACCACTGATGACACTTTAAGGAATCCCAGGCGCTGCTTTGCTGATCCTCCCCGCACTTTCTCACACCCACCATCAGACAGGGGACAGACCAGTTGAAAACTGTACTATCCCACAATAGCCCTGCTGAATTGCCACCCTAGCTGTGAGCGTGTCAGGCACTAAAAAGAATTCCCTGAAGTTTAAACAGAGAATAGAGTCAGCGAGAAAAAATGAGAAGCAGCATCAGAGACATGAGAAAGAGAGAAGCATAGTTACCATGAGAGAGGAGAGACAAAATGTAAAGGGGAGAAGGAGGAGAGAGTTGAGGCAGAAAAGAAAGCGAGAGAGGAAGACAGGGACAGAAGGAGCAACAGAGAGAGAGGCTGAAGAGCAGAAGATAGCAGATGTTGAGAGAGTGAGAGTGAGCAACAGACCCAAAGAAAATCAGGGGGAGCAAGTGTTAAAGAAGCAGAGAAAATGAGAAAGCCAGAGCCCAGATGGGAGAGGAAAGACTATTAGAAGAAGCCCAGTGCTCCTCAGAGGATTCCAAATTCATGACCAATTATTCTCTGGAATGGAATTACAACCAAGTCATTCTCCCCAGTGTCCAGTTGGACCAGAATTCCACTTGAGAAGTACAGCAAGAGGGTTGCCAGACAAGGGGGTGGTCCCTCCATGACACCCCAGTGAGCAGACATGAGGATAGTGAGTGCCACATCTCTCTGGCTCTTCTCACCCTCCCAGTCACAGGGGCCTCTAATCATCCCAGCGGGTCTCACCGGGCTGGGCTCACTGGAGCAGAACCCAGGCAGGGGTTGCCTCTGGACAAAGGAAAGATGGATAACAGAGAGGCCGTGTGAGGCTAGGTGTGCAAGTGGAGACCAAAAAGAGCTCGTGGGCAGTAATGTATCTCCTAACTCTATTGTACTTAGTACAGTGCTTTGCACACAGTAAGTGCTCAGTAAATGAAGTGATTAATTGATAAAGGGGAGAGAAAGATGAGTGCAGCAGGGGAAATCTAGGGTGAAAAACTAGATTGGGACTTTGAACCCAGGACTCCAGGAAGGGGCAACAGAGAGAGGAATGATCCTGTTTTGAAGGAGGGAATGAATCATTTTTATCTGTCCTAGCTCACTCCCAGAATAATGTGCTTCTTGTTCCCATGCAGTTTCATACCTTTCGCCATCTGCTATCCAAGTTTTCTGCAATCTCTCCCTCAACATTTCTTTCAGGAATAAAATTTCTTCCCATAATGAGCCAAATCGTGACAGTTGGCCTGATGCAGAGTGTGAGTGTGAAGTCGAGTGATGGGAAAACTGCAGTGTTTTGGGACAGGTATGTTTTGTGTGTTCGAAGTGCTTGGGTGGTGAAGGTGTGGGAAGGGAGTTGTGGGTGTGTGTGAGTGCTTGGTAAGGCTGTGTGATAAGGGTGTATGTATGTGTCGCGTGTGTGTGTGTGTTTGTGTGTGTGTGTGTGTGTGTGTGTAAGGGAGAGGGAAAGAAAATGGACTTGGAGAATTTACAAAAACCCAAATGCAAATGTTTTCATCCCATACTCAAGAGTTGAAATAATTGCTTCTTAGTTTCTACCACAAGAGCTACCGGGACTTGGACAAACTCACTGCAGCAAAATCAAAATCCTACAGGTTGATCATCAAGTGGAATTTCAATGCAGAGGCAACACTCAAATGTGGAATAAAATCTCAGACTACAACTCTTCCTCATTCAGTATGACAAATGCTAACTCATAATTACCATCTTCCACCTTCCCAGTGAGAGACACATCAGGAAGGCACACTTGTATCTCATTGATTAGATAATTGCCTGACAGAGAGAACTGAGACATGTATGGATTGCTGCAATCAAGCGAGGTGCCTACTACAGTACTGCTCACGGTCTGATAAACTCCAAATTCATGCTAGCAGTAAAACCAATGCATTGAAAAGCAGCATCTAAGTTATCAAGATGGATTAATGAAATATTTCCATTGAATGAAGATGCCTGCAAGGAATACCAAGGCAACATCACATCAATGCAATTCATGCACAGAACCCAAGATACAGATGCCAATGGGAACTGGGAATGAGGGTCCTCTAAGATAGCTTCTCCCAAACATCCATCAAGGCGAAAGGTGTGGGAGGCAACATCACCATGTGCTGAATGTGATGAAGTGGCTCAGCAACTAAAATACCTCTTAAGGCATTAAAGCAAGGAATACATTGTCAGGTCCTTGTGTCATAACAGAGGTGGCAGATGTGACCTGCAGACTTAGCTAAGGGACATGTGCCATCTGTGTCAGAAATGATAAGGCTGAAGACTGCTGGGACTGAAGTGGCTGCCGTACCTATTGCCACAGCTTCGTGAGAGATTGCAGATGGCTCCACTTTTGAGCCAGTCAAGGAGAAAATTCTAAGGGGATGGCAATGATGCTACAATGATCTTGGAAGCATACTTTCCTGCATCAAGAATCAGGCTAGATGAAGCTTAGAGAACCGGTCAAAATCTTAAGCTCCAACTTTTGAGGCAGTCACTACCACAAAGTTTAACTGTGGTGCTTCTTCAGGGCTTAAAATGTGCCCTACCCTGCACATAATACAAGATAATCTCATCAAATACAGTCCAAGTAACATAGGAGGCTCACAACCCAAGTGTTAGGGAGAATAGAAACCCTCTCTCTATTTTAAAGATGAAAAAACTGAGGCAAAAAGAAGCTAAATTAAGTGACTTGTCTAAGGTCCTACAAGACAATGGTCAGAGCTGGGATTAGAATCCAGTTTACTAACTCCTAGCCAAAGCTCTTTTTGCTAGGTAATACTATCTCCCACCACCTTTCAAAGCCACCCAAAGTGGTACAGCAACTAGATCTAACAGCCTTTTTCAGGAAATCTCCAAACAAAGAGGGAATTTAATGCTCAGATAGCTGTCTGGGCGTTTCCCTCAACATTTGGAACACTAAGGAAATGTTTCAGGATTCCATAGGCATAATTACCATCTTCGAGAAGACAGGTGAGAGAGCTAACTGTAGAAATGATCATCCAATCTCAGTGTTCCTTGTGGCTGACATGATCTTAACCCAGAAGGCTGGAATAGGCAATTTAAATGTCAAAGTAGCTTCAAACCAAAACTCCAAACACAGCATATTTTCACAACAAGACAAATGCAGGAGAGATACAGGGAACGAACTAAGACCTTTTTTTGAGAGATTAAAGAGAGGGCTTTTGACAACATCAGCTGCCCTGGCCTCTGGCAAAAACCAAATTAATTTGATTTCCCTGGGAATTTTACCTAGATCTAAAGGTTGCTCCTTTAATAATAATAATAATGTTGGTATTTGTTAAGTGCTTACCATGTGCAGAGCATTGTTCTAAGTGCTGGGGTAGATACAAGGAAATCAGGTTGTCCCACGTGAGGCTCACAGTTAATCCCCATTTTACAGATGAAGTAACTGAGGTACAGAGAAGTTAAGTGACTTGCCCACAGTCTCACAGCTGACAAGTGGCAGATCCGGGATTTGAACCCTTTATCTCTGACTCCCAAGCCTGGACTCTTTCCACGGCCAGTTAAGTCAAAGATGAAGGCTTCCTGTCTGGTCAATTGCCCATCACCACTGGAGTAATGCAGTGTGTAAGTACAGTCCTGTTCATCTGTTCTATGCTCCTCTGTGTGAAGAAGCCACAAAAAATGTAGAAATTGATGTTCGAGTACAGTTTTCATTAACCAACCCCATAAATGGTAAGCATAATAAAAAATCTTAAGACATCCATCCAGAAGCTATTCTTTGGTTTATGGGTTATTGAGCTTTGGAAGCACATACATAAGGGGCCATAGAAATGACAGTTATCCACTTTTCAGACATCCTAATATTATGGGCAAACCAAACTAAAGAAGGCTGAAGTTCTGTTTCCAGCCAGCACCAAGGAAATCCTACAGCCCACCAGAAATTTTCATCTTCTGGTGAAACTTAATATTGCTCCCTTAGTATATTAAGCAGCATATTAGCCAGAAATGCAAGAATAGATGAAGAAGTACTTTCCAAGTGCTTAGTACAGTGCTCTGCACACAGGAAGCACTCAACAAATACGATTGAATGAAAGTAGAAAATGGAATCGAGAAAGCCAGTATGTCCTTTGGGAGATTGGTTGCGGGGGGTGGGGAGGGCGGGGGGGGCAGGGTGGAGAGAGAGAGAGAACAAATAACAGTATCTTAAACTTAATAGACTGAAGGTCTACCAGGGCATAGTGGTGCCCAACTTCCTATATAATAACAACAATAATAATATTTGTTAAGCACTTACTATGTGCCAAACACTATACTAAGCACTGGGGTAGATACAGGGTAATCAGGTCTCTAGCTATGAAAAACAGACCTATTAAAAAAAGAACATCTGAGTTCCTTCAGATTGAGCAATTTCATTAGAGTGACCTGTGAACCATACTCAACATCCAATGGCCAGACAAGATCACCAGTGAGAAACTCCTGGCATCCAGTCAGTTCCCCAGTACTGAAGCATTGCTTACCACAGAAAAGTTTTCTTGTCAGGATATGAGAATGGAAGTTATCAAGATATTGCAAAAAAAGTGAACTGAAATGGGACAAATGCAAAGAGGAAGGGGAAAAAGAATGCAGTGTTTGGAACACTATATCGTAACAATTTGCCACAGTTCAGGCTGGGTTGTTAGCTGATGTTGTCTTCCAGCAGCAATCGGGAGAAGGCTTGCTTCCTTGAGGAACAGTTTTAGGAAAATCAAGATACCAAGAGACAAAGTGGAAGTGACCAATGCATCTGCGTGGCAAAGGACAGTCTTTACATGCATAGAGTGGAATGGGTTGTCAGTCATGCATGGGTAGTTTTCAGCCACATCCACTTCTACGGTTAGGATCACAGTTCAGAATATCTAGTTTCCTTTTTATTTTGAAGGTAAAACCACTAACTACTGTTTTTCCTTGGTTGCTAGCTCCTTGTTTGAAAAGGCCACTGTGGGACTGATACTCCTCTTCACAGTGGGCTGTCCCTTGTTGTATTAAGATCTTTGCTCTTTTTGGCTCTTGGCAATTTTTTCTATTTGGCATTATCAGTAATGTCAGTCTTGAGTTTGAAAGGTAGCTTCAGAGGTTTTCAGAGATAGAGATATCCAGAGAGATAGGAAGATAGCTAGAGATGTATGAATAGGTAGGCAAATAGATGAGAGAGGGAGAGCAATCCAAGTCCAGAACCACGTCCTGGAGTTGGTGGGGTGTAAATAAAAAGCCAACGAGCTTCCAGGTTATGCCAGTGTAATCCCGGTGCCAGTATCTGGTAGAAGGATAGCCAACTCAGAGTGAGGCTTGTGGGTGTCCTGAGAGTCCACTGAAGTTCTAGGGGCTCAGCAACCCAAATGGAGAATTGGTACTATCTTCTGATTCACAGCTGCAAGACTTCTGTCCAACTGCTTCACGAGCGGCAGTGTAACCATGGACCCAAACCTTGGCTGCTCTTTTTTCCCTGGCTGGATGCTATTGGCGGGCCAGCCCTGTTCCTGGAGGACCATTCTTGTCTCTCGGGGGGCCCTGACACAGCCCACTATCCTGACACTGCCCGCTACCCCTGCTCCCGCTAATCCCCTGCTTGAAATTCCCAAGCTGCCGGAATCCCATGCAACCTCTGTGCCATCAAAGCCCACCCAGTGGGGGCTGCTCTGAAGTCCATTCAGGAGTGTCTCTCTGTCAAAGCTATTCAAGTGGCAGCTGGCCACCTTCCCACTCAGGCTAAGCCTCAGGCCGAGGACTCCCCCCGACCTCGGTTAACTCCTTTCCTTCCCGCCTCAGCTGCTCAGGGTGTGGAGATTGCAGACGTCTGCCCAGGCCCCCGGTCCACAAGAGCCAGGGATTCCCTCTTGTTGCTCATGACAACGTTCCCAGGAACAACCCCCAACTAGCTCTTCAGAAATGAGCATTCGTTCCTGCAGAGAGATGCTCAGATGAGCAGCTCACTGACTTGTGAAGAGCTGGGTAACAAAGGGCAAAAATAGAGCAGTGATAGACTCCACAGTCTACAGCAGCACCAACCGGCTGCTCTCTGGCCTGCGTCCCCAGGCCCAAAGCACGGAAGACATCTGGCCGCAGACAAGTGAGAATTTGGGACGATGTTGGAACTGACCACTGCTTGGTCAGGCAGCTGCAATTCGACACTGTCCTTATCTGGACCTGGAAATGCTTTACCTCTCCTCTTCTCCTTCCGCTCCCCAACAGCAGATTGCCAGGAAGGAAAGTCGAAGGGATCAGCATTCTTTCCTACTCACCCATCAAAGTGTGGACTTCGGCATGAGAGCCAATCACTATTAGCAATTTGAACCAGTTAATAGTATTCATCTTTTTTATCTAAATGAACTTTTTGGAGACCTGTAGGTAAGTCTTTCAATATTTTTCACACTCTGAAAATAAGTCCTCATTACCCTCCTCTGGAAGTTCAGGTAAAGGAGAAGAGGAGCAGCATGGCCTAGTGGAGAATGTATGGACCTGGGATTCAGAGGACTTGTGTTCTAATCCCAGCCCCCACCAGTTGCCTGCTAGATGTCACTGGGCAAGTCATTTAGCTTCTCTTTGCCCCAGCTTCCTCATCTGTAAAATGGGTATTCAATGCTTGTTCTCCTTATTACTTAGAGTGTGAACCCCATGTTGGAGAATGACTGTATTTGATCTGATTAACTTATACTTACCTCAGGGCTTAGAGCAATGCTTGACACATAGTAAACACTTAGAAATACCATAACAAAAACAAAAGGGGTGGGCAGAGTTGCATACAGTTGCATGAGATGCATTGTAGCCTAGTAGAGAAAGCATGGGCCTAGGAGTCAGAAGGATCTGGTTTCTAATTCCAGCTCTGCCAATTGCTTGTTGTGTGACCTTGGGCTAGTAGCTTAACTTCTCTGAGCCTCAGTTTTCCCAACTGTCAAATGGGGATACCTGTTCTCCCTCCTACTTAGACTGTGAGCCTTATGCAGAACAGGGATTATGTCTGATATAATTAACTTGTACCCACCCCAGCACTTGACATATAGTAAATGCTTAACAAATACCATTTTTTAAAAAGGGGTTTTATAATCCCCCTGACTCAGGGATAAACTGAGACAGAAAATAATTGACTTGACCCAAAGTGCAGAGGAAGTCAAAGTACGAGCCAGAATTAAGCTCCAAATAGCCCTGATTCCCAGCCTCTGACAGCGTATGCCACCTCTTCCCAAGAAAACCTTTCAGGAACCAAAGATAACTAAAGCAGTCAAGGCCACTCTAGGGTCATCTCTGCTTCAAATGAGCCTGCAGATTGACCAAGTCTGGGTTTGGAGGAAGAACCTTCTGACTACTTGTTGCTTGAGTATGCTTGACTCCAAAGCAGTGTGGCCTATTGAATAGAGTACAGGCCTGGGGGTCAGAAGGACCTGGATTCTAATCCTGACTTTGCCTCTTGTCTGCTGGGTGACCTGGGGCAAGTTGCTTTACTTCTCTATGTCTCATTTATCTCATTTGTAAAATGGGGATTAGGAATGTGAGGCCTATGTGGGACATGGACTGTGTCCAACCTTATATCTACCCCAGCACTTAGTACAGTGCCTACTACATAGTAAACATTTAACAAATATTTAAAAAAGGCCCTTGGGGAGAGGCAGGCGGGTGTCAGTGTTTCCCCTGGGGTCTCTGAGCAAGGCAGGGTAGGTCAACACCCCAGCCTGTTTCTCCTCTTGCTAGAGCTCAGAGTGTCCCAGCCAGTTTTCCAGCCCTGCTCTCTCCGGGACCGCTCCGACTTTCCTCAGTCTCATCCTCTGACATCCCAGCAGCTGTAGTGAACAAAGAACTGGGGTCTGATTTTTCCACTCCTCCCCAGATGTTCTGGCAGACATGTGCGAGGCAGTTATTTTGGGACCTGGCTCCACCAGCCTCGGAGGCTTACAGAGCAACTTGAGGGGAAGAGGGTCAGAAAGAGCGAGGAAAGAAAGATAAGACGAAGCCCTTCAGAAAGACCGGGGCCTGTGGCTCCCCAACCCATCCGTCGCCTGTCTTAATTCCCCGGGGAAACTTTGGAGCCTCCTGGGCTCCTGGTGGTGGGAGACCAGCTCAGAAAGGAGGGTGGGGGGAGTAGGAGATGGGTGGCTTTGGAGGTGGAGATGATGGGAAACATGGTCCTGCCGGCTCAAACAATTCTTCACGCATCGTAACTCCGGCTTGAAAAGTGGAGGTTGAGGGAGCAGGACGGTCGGCGGGATGGATGTGGTCACGCTCGGGAAACATTCTTGTCTTCAAACAGCCCCAGCAGACAAGGGGCCCGAGCGGACAACGGGCTGCTGAGATCAGGTTCCCGAAACCTTTGTACTCCTAACAGGCATGACCAGGCAGCCAAAACTATTAAGAGAGAGTGTGTGACCGAGCATGGGGGTCAGATGGGCTGCGTCCTGCTGGCACTTGGCCTGGCATTAATACCCACTCCCGGATTAGTGGCCCGGCTTTGAACAGGGGAAAGGGGAGACGGGAGACTAATCGGAAAGTCATGCAGGGAAGAGGTCTCACCTAATCCCCACTCTCCCTCTGCTCCCCAAACGGGCCTCCTGCCCCCATTGTGTCTCTAGCCTTTCCTCCAGAGGCTCCTGACACCTAAACTCCATCCTGGAGGTATGGAAGGTGCTAGGCCTGGTTCCGTTTCTGGGAAGTAAGAGTATGGGGTCCCTCTCCAAAGACTGGTAACATGGCCTCAGGCAAGTCTCTCTGTCCCTCTCTGGGCCTCAGTGATACCACCTTTAATACAGGGAAAATCATCTCGAATGCCGCAAGCTGAACTACCCCAGAGGAATGCAAGTGGTCTGGTCACTTTTTGTACTTTTTAAAAGGAGGAGCAGAGGAGAGTAAACGAAAGTGGCTTTTAACCCTGCTCCCTCCCGTTGTCGCATGAGATATCACCAACCCCATAAACTTCCTCTCTGGAAGCTCAACCCAGGAGCTAAGTATCCTGGGAACCTGCACAGTTGGCTGGATGGGGAGAGTCTAATCCTGTGACCACCTTGCTCCTAGGCATTTTGCAGTTAACACCCCTTAAGATCTTCATATGAATTTCTCTCACAAGCCATAGCTTGAGTTGGTATTGGAGTCCACTGAGAAGATAAGGATTATAAAACTCTTGAGGTCAGGGATTGTCTGTTTGAACAGATGGATCATGGCCCCACAACCTATACAGGAGATGAAGCTGCTGACGATGATGATGATAAGAGAGAATGGTTGATGTGTCACCCGGAGGTCGCCGCAGGATAAAGAGG
Source organism: Ornithorhynchus anatinus (assembly GCF_004115215.2). NCBI lineage: Eukaryota > Metazoa > Chordata > Mammalia > Monotremata > Ornithorhynchidae > Ornithorhynchus > Ornithorhynchus anatinus. The sequence goes on from NC_041729.1 coordinate 39,894,951, forward strand.
ACGGGAATGTGGCCAGGGAATGTGGTTAACAACCCTGTTCTATCGTACTCTCCAAAATGCTTACTACTGTACTCTGCACACAGTAAGTACTCAATATATACTATTGATTGATTTACAGAAAAAAGTAGCTTAGTGATCTGACCCATGAAGGCAGCCTGTGGCATCTTCAGGAAGGGGCATAAAGATGATGGGAAAGCGTCAGCCGGTCAGGGGCCAGCAGCGGCATAGTTTGAGGAAGCCCCATGGCCTCAAAAATAGAATACGGAGCTGGGAGTTTAAATGGGCTTGTTGTTCTGACTGCTCACGGGGCCCAAGGTTCCTGAGATTGGGCAGGGCCAAGAGGGAAGGAGGAAGAGATGATCTATGTCTTTTCTCATGGAGCTCAAAGCTTGCCACAGGATGCAAAGATGGTAGCGGACAAGATGTGCTGTCCAACACTCCAACAGCCCTATGGTTCTCTGGTTTCATTGACCCACTCATCCTCCTCTTTCTGAGGGAAAACAGTCATAGGAGTTCAGTGCCTCGACTACGGGGACATTTTTGTACCAGAGCTGGGAAGAGAGCAAGGGTTACCCCTAAATTCGGGCTCCTGCCTGTCCAACCCAGAGCAAAGAGTCTGCTCATCCAGATTGTCCCCCTCCGGCTATTCGGCATACAGAAACATCATGACTTTGGAGAGACTCCTGAAACTCTTCCCTTCACTCACTCCTGATCAACTTGACAAGTATTTTGTTGACCAACTCAAACAGGTGTAAGCTCTCCAAATCGCCCCCTCACCTACCCAGCTCTGGCCCACCTCCACATTCACTCCCACACCCTTTGCAGCTGTTTCTCAAGAGGAGATTACCATCCACTCTCAAAAGCTATCCCTTCCACCTGCTATGCCTAAACATCCCCACCCCAACAATACCATTATTATTATTTATATACGATGACATTCTGCCCTTCTAGTACAACCTCATCATCTAACATTCCCACCACCCTCTAGAACTTTTTGTTAGCTACCCAAATATATATATCTTATATGGAGTTGTCTAATACCTTACCATCCTTCCTTGAGGACAGGGATCCAGTCTCCTAACTCGATTGTTCTCTCCCAAAGGCTTAGTACAGTGCTCTGCAAACAGCAGGGTCTTGTTAAATGTTATTGACTGAAGGCTTTGCATTTCTTATTCCATGCCTAAGCCCCCAGCGACTGACTTCGTAGCCCAACCTTCCCACCCTCAGACACCCACCCCTACTCAGGGGACAAAGTCACGGAGGAGTCTGCGTTCCCCAACACCTGTGGGAAACTGGTTTCAGGGGCTGACCCTTCTCCCTTCTCCTGGCCACTCTGTTTTGAACAGTTTCACCTTATGGGTGTCTGGAAAAGACAGGGAAGAGAAATCAAGGGGCTACTTTGCCCCCCCCCCCCGCCCTGTAGTCGCATATGCTCTGGCTTCATAGGCTTCCCCACTACTCGTGAGAGGTACCCCAGGAGAGACTCACCAGCCAGTCTGGCACAGCCCGAGGAGTCATCTAACAACTTCCAGATCTTTAATCTAATTTAATTACTAGTCCCTTTCTTTTCTTAATCACTCTGTGTCTGTTTATAAACATTAGAGAAGACTCCCTACCCCAAGGCTGCAATCTGAGAGCTGTACCTCCCATCTGCAGAACTCATTATGCCTCTGATTCCACCAGATGTCAGAAAGTAAGTCCCAACCCACTGGACACCAAAAGCTCTGACCATTCCATCTGCTCTTCCCTCCTGCTCCCTGGACCAACAAGCCCTCTGATTGGCTGTTAAAGCTTTCCATCTGTTTCCCTTTCCCGCCTCCTCCTTCTCCATCCCCCCACCCCCACCCCGGTCCCCCCAAACCTTCTCTTGGTAGGTGGGGTAACCCTTGATTATAATTGCCATGCTAGCACCTAATCCTCCCAAAGGAGACAGCGATGATCTTCCTTTGCCAGACCTAACCGGGGCCCATCTGGCCCAAGCCTATGGGATTAGTTGAAAGTGGCCTGAGCTGCCTGCATCCAGCAGGGCTGCCACCTCGTCTTGGTAGCTGGCACCTCCTCTTGGTAGCCAGCTCATTTGGAGCTCTGGGGCCAGGAATCGTGGGAGCCTACGCAGAGAGAGCCCTCCTTCTCCCTGGTTTTGTCCAGGTGAAATTGGGGGAAGGGCAGTCACTAGGTTTAGCTATGAGAAATGGGGTCTCCAGGCCTCAGGCCACCTCCTTAAGGTGCTGGGCACTGGGTTGCCAAGGGAAGTTCAGAGGAATTAAGGCTCTGACTCTCTCTCTTTCTATATGTAAGAAAAGCCATTATTTCTTTGAACTGGACTTTGCCTCCTGGGGTCGCTGATCCCATTTTGGGGGCAACCACACTTTCTCTCTCCCTGAACCTGGACTTTGCCTCCTGGGGTTAACTATCCCCCCTGGGAGTAGCCCCACTTTCTCTCTCTCCAGTGAAGCCTAAACCAGGGAGAAGGGGCATAAGTTGCAGCAGGAAGCACTCAGACTGACCTAAGGAGGAATTTCCCAACAGTAAGCTTTGCTAGACATAGGAGCACATGACCATGAGCCTGTGCTCTCTTGCCACTGTTTTCCCTTTCCATTTAGACTCTGAGCCCCATATGGGACCTGATTATCGTGGATCTTCCCCAGAGGTTAGTACAGTGCTTCCCCAGAGGTTAGTACAGTGCTTGACACATATTAAATGCTTAACCAATACCACAGTTTCTATTATCATTATTCAGTGATGCCACTGTGATCGAGAGACCTGACTTTGCAAACTGCAGGGGATCTTTGCTGTTGCCAGCAAAGTCCTAACCAGAATTCATCTGAGCGTGCTACTGAAAAAAGTCAACTTGCACTTCCCAAATTATAGTGTGGGATGGGGCCAAAATGCAACCCAGTAGATTTGATTTTTACAGTGGCACAGATTCAGGAGAAGTTCATAGAGCAACAACTAGAGCTCACAGATTTTTCAAAAGCTCCTGCCACCAGCAACAGGAAAGCAACGTGGCCTAGTGGAAAGAGCACGGGCCTGGGAGTCAGGACCTGGGTTTGAATTCCAGCTCCACCACTTATCTGCTTTGGACCTTAGGCAAATCACTTAACTTCTCTGTACCTCAGTTTCCTCATCTGGAGAATGAGGATTAAAACCTATTTCCTCCTACCTAGACTGTGAGCTCGATGAGACAGGGCCTGTGTCCGACCTGATAAGTCGTATCTACCCCATGGCTTAGAACAATGTTTGACACGTAGTAAATGCTTAATAAATGCAATTTTTTAAAAAAAAACAGCCCGAGGCTCCAGAAATTGCTAAGTAAATGCAGCTGTACTGAGAAATTACCAAAATCTTCAGGCCTGTTGGAATGGTTGGAAGAATCATATTTGAGGGGCCTCTATCTGACCCTTTCCCCTTCACAGTTTAAGTGAAACACGGCTGAAAATAGTGTTTAGGCTTATTTGACCTAGTCTACGCTACCATGCTTGAAGATGCCAAGAAGGGTCTTCAAGATGGAGTGAGAATATGCTTCTGATCCACTAGGAGCATCATTAAAAGTCTCTGAGACCTTGGTTCAGGAACTGCTCTAAGCAGACGGTTGTGCTCTACAAGCACACACACAAGAAGACAAGCAAATGATTATGAACCACTTTGTAGGTGTCACAGCGCAATGGACCAACAATATTTTTGCAAAAAATGAAAGTTATGAACCTGACTAAATCCAGGGCAACCTACACACAATAATGTGTACTGTCATCAACAAAGTGGAATTTAAAGCAGAAGCTGCTTTACGGAGATCAGCAGACTGGAAAACAGACTGGCAGCAAAAGGGCACCTATCTCCATACCATGTTGAAAGTCTGTAGACTGTAGTGAAGATCAATCTCCTACATGTTGGTTTTTTTTAAGCACTTACTATGTGCCAGGCACTGTTCTAAGCACTGGGGTAGATACAAGATAATCAACTTGTATGCAGTCCATGTCCCACATGGGGCTCCCCGTCTTAATCCTCATTTTACAGATAAGGAAAGTGAAACACAGGGAAGTTGAGTGGCTTGCCCGAGTGATTTGCCCAGCAGACAAATGGCAGATCTGGGATTAGAAGCCAGGGCCTTCTGACTCCCAGGCCAGTGCTCTATCCACTAGGCCACGCTGCTTGTGAGATCTGGGTCTACTTCAGGAGACAGTCAGCTTCTAGGTCAGTTTTTCTAACACTACCTTCTGCATCAAATGGCAGGACGAGATCACCAACAGCATGCTCCTGGAGTGCAATCTGCTCACCAACGCTGAAACAAAGCTCACAAGAATGCAGCTCTGCTGGGAAGGACATGGGAAAAGAATGGTTGGCTGCAGAGTACCTAAGCAGCCATTATACAGTGACCTGAAAGAAGTCACACGCAAGCCAAGGAGACAGAATAAGCACTATAAAGACATAGTGAAGCCCAGTGTCAAGCAATGGAATTCAGTAGTGAGCCGCTGAGATACCACAGCAGGGAACAGAGGAGCCTGGCAGACAGCATCTGGGATAAATCTTTCTCTCCTTGAATAAAGGCTCCTCAAAGATCAGAATATCAAGAAACAGGCTTGAAAACAGACTCTATATAGGACAAACCCATTAGCAGAGCAGGGATCTATCTTTAAATGCAAACCAGTAGCAGGGTGTGCTGGCCCTGGATCAGTCTTTTCAGGCACTGTGGCCTGCATGAATGTGATCTTACTGTCAGTAGCATAATCTTTAAAAAGAAAAGACAGCTACTATCACTAACATTATTTCCCCTTCTGGGCTTTTGGCAAGGTAAATGTTGTCCTCTCTATGATACCTCCAGCTTTCTGGAGAAGGAATATATCTCTAGAGAAGAAGAGAGTGACTTCTGAAGAAGTCCTAGTAAGGATGATGGAAGAAGTCAAGATAGTGGCTCTGAGCTCCTCTCAGGATTCTTGGTGTTGGAAGGCTGAGTGGAAAAGATGAGCAGAGAGGAAGACCAGACCACAGGAGAAAGGCTGTGAGAGACTGATCAAAACCTCACAACCATTTCCCTTCAGAGACAGTGCCAGACTTCTTGGTGTTCAAAAATCCCCGTTCCTTCCCTCCGACCTGGACCCATCTTCCCTGGGGTTGGAAAGAAGACTAGAAGCAAGAGAGAAATGGAAAAATGAAAGCTCTATGTCTCTTTCTGGGAGCCAGTGGAATGGACAAAAGTTTTTCTTATTATGAAAGGTGATTATCTTTCATCACCTCCAGTCACATATCGGCTCTCCAATCATGCTCAGTAGAGCTGGGCCTCTGGAGGTCGCCATCTGGAAAAATCATTACCAGTCACCATAACTGACCATAAAGCTGAGATGGAACAAAATAGCCCAATTCTCTGCAGCATCATCTCTCTGCCTTTGAGTCACATGGCGAGTAAACTGAGCAGGCCCTGGGTTAAAATCTTGCCCACCTCTCCCTGCATTTATTAGTCAATCAACCAGTGGTATCCATTGAGTGCTTACTGTGTATGGAGCACTGTACTAAGCACTTGGGAGAGTACAGTATTGTCAGAGTTGGTAGACATGTTCCCTGCACAAAGTAAGCTTACAGTCTAAAGGGGGGGACTGAGGTTAATATTAATAAATAATAGATTTATAGATATGTACATTAGTGCTGTGGGGCTGAGGGTGGGTGATAGATCCAAGTGCACAGAAGATGCAGAAAGGAGAGGGAATGTGGTAAATGAGGGCTTAGTAGAGGAAGACCTCCTGGAGAAGTGATTTTTAGTAAGATTTTGAAGGCAGGGAGTGGTGGTCTGATGTATATGGAAGGGGAAGGAATTCCAGGCCATAGGGAAGTCAGGGGAAAGATGTTGGCAGCAAGAACAAGATGTGAAGCAGGATGGCATAGTGGATAGAGCATGGGTTGGGAGTCAGAAGGTCCTGAGTTCTAATCCCAGCTCCAACACTGGTCTGCTGTGTGACCTTGGGTAAGTTATTTCACTTCTCTGTGCCTCAGTTACCTCATCTGTAAAATGGGGATCAAGACTGTGAGCCCCACGTGGGACAGGGACTGTATCCAACTTGATTTGCTTGTATCCACCCCAGCGCTTAGTACAGTTCCTGGCACAGAGTAAGTGCTTAACAAATACCGTAATCATAATTATTATTATTCATAATAAAATAGACAAGATTGGGGCACAGTGAACAAGCTGCTGCTAGAGGAGCAAAGTGTATGGGTTGTGCTGTAGTAGGAGGCTAGTCGGGTCAGTTAGGAGGGACAAGCTAATTGAGTGCTTTAAAGTCAATGATTAGTTTATTTGATGCAGAGATGGATGAACAACCAATGGAGATTCTTGAGGTGTGGGGAGGTGTTGACTGAACTTTAAAAAACAAATGATCTGAGCAGCAGAGTGAAGTATAGATTGGAGTGGAGAGGGTCGGGAGGCAGGGAGGTCAGCTAGGAAGCAGATGTAGTCGTCAAGGTGGGAGAGGGTAAGTGCATGAATCAGCATTATAGTGGTTTGAATGGAGAGGAATGGGTGGATTTTAGTAATGTTGTGAAGGTAGAATCTACAGGATTTGGTGACAGATTGAATATGTATGCTGTATTAGGGAGATGAGACAAGAACAACATCAAAGTTACAGGCTAGTGAGATGTGGAGAATAGTAGTGAGAGTGATGAGAGAGCCATAGGGAGGAGAGGGTTTGGGTGGAAAGATGAGGAGTTCTGTTTTGGACATGTTTAGTTTGAGGTGTCCTCAGGACATCCAGGAAGAGATGTCCTGAAGGCAATAGGAAATGCAAGACTGCAGAGGAGGAGAGAGATCAAGGCTGGAGATGTAGATTTGGGAATCATCCACATAGAGATGGTAGTTGAAGCTGAGTACTCCAAGGGAGTAGGTGTAAATGGAGAATAGAAGTGGACCCAGAACTGAGCCGTGAGGGAGCCCCACTCTCAGAGGTTGGGAGGCAGAGAAGGAGCCTGCAGAAGAGACTGAGAAGGAGCAATCAGAGAGAGAGAGAGGAACCAGAAGAGGCCAGTGTCAGTGAAGCCAAAGTTGGATAGAATATCATATTGTATCGTATCAGAGGCAAGGGAGGGCAGAATGGTTGCACTGTGAGCCCAAGGGGGTGAGTCTGGCTTTAGAACTCCTGGGCGAAGCCCCCAAACTGTGGAGACCAGAGAAAGGGGCTACATCCCTCCAGGGGGCATGTTGGGGAGGGAGGGTCTTGCTTGGGAGGTGGACCTGGGCTTTGTTGTTCAGACGGGGTAGAAAGAGAAAGGGCTCAGTTTCGAGATGGAAGAGAACATATTTCTTGAGAAGCAGTTGTAACCTACTGGAATGAGCACAGGCCTGGGCTTCAGGAGATCTATATTCTAATTCTGGTCTGCCACTTGCCTGCTGTATGATCTTGGGCAAGTCATTTAACTTTTCTGTGCCTCAGGTTCCCATTTTACAAATGAGGAATAAATCCTATTCCCTCCTACTTACACTGTGAGCCCTATGTGGGATAGGAACTGTGTCCATCTTCAACTTCTCTGTGGCTCAGTTTTCTCCTCTGTAAATTGGGGATTCAATTACCTATTCTGCCTCCGTCTACACTGTATCTACTCCCAGCACATAGGTGCAGTGTTTGCCACATAGTAAACACTTAACAAACGCCACAGTAATTATTGTCATTTTGTATCAATGCTACTAAGGGAAAAGGGGGACCGTTAGAGAGAGGGATTGGGGAGGCTCCCAGCCTTCAAGAAGGCAGGCTCAGTTGGTCCCTGGAAGCTCCAACCCACCATCAAGACTCACCCTCACAGAAACCCCACTTACAATCCTAATCAAGCTGACTCCAATAAAACCTTATCAGCGTCTAAAACACCCCCCTGAGCACATATCCTGGGGCAACACTGTGATAAGAGATTCAAATACAGGAAACCGAGAGTGGAAACACAATGGGGAGGGCACTCTGAGCCGGGACTTTGCATAAACAATGACTGGTCTGAGTGTTAATAAAGGGAAGAAGTGGTCCGGGACCCATTCACACTCTGGCCTGGTGCCAGGCAGGGGGAAGACTGCCAGGGAGCCCGACTGGCATCCTTCTTGGCCCACAGCTCCGTCTGCAAGGTCTCTGCTTCTCCATCTAGAACCCACATCTTCAGTCTGCTGGGTCTCTGCTTCTCTCAGAGCCCAGCTCAGGACTGCCCCTGTGGACTGGTTCCCCAGCCCCACACTACTTATAATAATAATGTTGGTACTTGTTAAGCACTTACTACGTGCAGAGCACTGTTCTAAGTGCTGCGGCAGATACAGGGTAATCAGGTTGTCCCAGGTGAGGCTCACAGTTAATCCTCATTTTACAGATGAGGTAACTGAGGCACAGAGAAGTTAAGTGACTTGCCCACAGTCACAAAGCTGACAAGTGGAAGAGCTGGGATACTTACTTCGACATTCTTATACTCTACTATTTTCCCAATCTGGAATCCACTTAGTATCTGTCTCCCCCTGTAGTCTGTAAGCTCCTTGTGGGCAGGGATCGAGTTGTTAGATCCCTGTTAGAACCAAGAAACTCTTGTACTGTACTTTCCCAAGAGTTTAGTACAGTGCTCAGCACAAGGTAAGCACTCAATAAATACCACTGATTGTTTGATTTATAGGAATCACCCACTCTGGGGGGCACTGGAGACCAGCATAGAGGCATGGGTTGGATACCCTTGTAACCCAAGGGAAGGGGCAGAAGAGATCCTCTAGGGCAAAACTTCAAAGTTGCTGGTGGGGCTGGGTCATTTGAGGCAATGCCCTGGGTCCATGGGGGGGCCCCTGGAGTTAAGAGAGCTGGAGTCCAGGATCCTCTTCTCCTTGGGACATGGATCCATGGCTGGGATGGCAGCAGTAACCCCAACCCCTCCAAATTATCCCACACCCTCTTTGACCTTTCATTCATTCATTCAATAGTATTTATTGAGCGCTTACTATGTGCAGAGCACTATACTAAGCGCTTGGAATGAACAAGTCGGCAACAGATAGAGACAGTCCCTGCCCTTTGACGGGCTTACAGTCTAATCGGGGGACTCTCTCAAGACATGAGGAAATTGCTTGGATTCATGCGTTGGCATCAACAAACACACACCCCCCAACCTCCACATTTCCAAGGCCAGCCTTGGGGTAATGGCTGAGAAGCTCCAAGTTCGAGCTCATACTCACTGAGTCTGAAAGGAAGACCCGCTGAGCATCATGTCAGATAAGTCATAGAAGTAAAGCCACCCATGGAGAAATGTAAGTCCCGTTACTTTGAATGAAGTCATCTTCCTCTCCCCATCATGCCACACTTCATTCATGATTCCTGGACACTGCTCTAGTATATTTAGGCCCCAGGTTCTCCAGGGCTCTCCAGTGATCACTCCCATAACCCCTTTTGAGGGGGCTATATCCATTCTGGGGAGAAGAGGCACAGACTGTTTAAGCAATTTGCCGTCACATCGTTTGAGAATGGCAAAGCCAGCGAACCGTGACTGCCCATTGAGCCACTCTGTGCTTGGCTCCCCTTAGCACTCCCAACACCTCTCACCTTCATGCCACCTCTCCGACTTTTCCCACCAAACCCCTGGCTGCCTTTGGCAGAAGGGCCGGATTTCCGCCGCACAGAACTGACCTCACTCTTGCAGCAGGAGCCCTTCCAGATGTGAAGAAAATGCCTCTGCTTGTTCTAAAAGCTCCTGAAAAATGCCTGGGAGTCACCAGTGAAGGAATCCAGAAGATGAGGTATGCTCTCTGGTAGCCAAAACGCTGGGAAATATGCAGCATGCTGACTGTGGAGGGAAAACACAGCACTGTGAGAGGGAAGCTGAAGCCAGCGGGCTCGGGGTCTTGGTGAAAGCTACTTGGGAAGAGTGTGATTGAGAGCCCCCAGCTGCAGAAGCCCTGTACCCTGAGAAATGGAGCTGGAGAGGGACCTAACCCTGAAGGGGAGACCCCTCTGGGGGTGGCTATTACTCTCCTTTTCTGGAACTCGTCTCCCTCACCCTTGATCCCCTTACTCTCAGGCAGGGTGAAGCTTAGGGAGCCAGTAGGGGCCCAGGTGTTTCCTGTTCCAGAGAAGATGGGGGTTAGGGGCGGGTGGGGGCGGGTGGGGGTGGGAGGGAGTTCCCTGGGAAAGGGCAGAGGGAAAGCTCCACTTCCATCGTGCGGAGTTAGCCCTGGGGGGTTGGGCTTTGGGCTGGAAGGGATCCTGCTGAGCTGGGCCTTGTGAGCCCGAAGAATAGGGAAGGGGAGGCGATGAAAGAAGGAAAGGAGTTCTCTTGGATAAACTGTCCGCCCCAGCAGGCAGGGTCCCTGTCTAACTGCAACCTCCCCGCCCTCCACTGCCCCACCCAAGGGAGCTGAAACCAGATTTAAGATTAGTGATGACCATGGGCATTGTGTTAATAATAATAATGATGATGATGATGGTATTTGTTAAGCATTTACTATGTGCCAAACTCTGTTCTAAGCACTAGGGTAGATACAACGTAATCAGGTTGTCCCATGTGGGGCTCACAGTCTTAATCCCTGAGCACAGAACTGAGGCACAAAGAAGTGAAGTAACTTGCCCGAAGTCACACAGCTGATAAGTAGAGGAACCAGGAATAGAACCCACAACCTCTGATTCTCATGCCCCTGCTCTTTCCACTAAGCCACACTGCTTCTCCTGTGTTGTAGGACAGGCCAGACCCACGAAGCAAACCTTCTCCCATACTATGCACAAGTCACACCCGCAATACAACCCTGGGTTCAGTTCTAATCCCTGCTGTTTAAGAAGGATGTGGAGAAACTGGAGTGTGTCCAGGGGATGCCGGATACGATGAAGGAGTTAGAAAAGAGTCCCTAGGAGAAAAGGTTAAAGGAACTGGGGCTGTTTAGCCTGGAGAAGAGAAGGCTATGGGTAGTGGCAACCCTCTTCCAGTTCTTGCAGGAATTTTTATGGGAAGGAAGCAGACCTGTTAGTCTACCGAAGGCCTGAGGATCAAGTAAGAGGACACAAGTTCTGATGACAGCAGGAGAGATTCTGGGAGGCCCAGAGGAAAACCTGGACTCTCAGGGGGTAAAATGCTGAAATAGTCCAGCAAGCAAGGATGGGGAGCCTCTCCGCTGGAGAGAGTTAAAAAAAGAACCTATTTGTCTGTCTGTCAGTTTAATCTTTCACCTTCCCTCCCGGGTTCTTTCCATGCTAGGATTCTTGGATGATTCTTGGATGATGTCCCAGGATCCATTCCCGTGAACTGGTTGGGATGCCCTGGGGATAGGCCTGTAGGATCTAGTTCCCTGGGTCACCACAGCTGGAACGTAAACATTAGGATCACTCCCAAGGGGCCTGGGCTGTATCGATCCACTGCAAGTTGGAGTGGACTAGCCAGCCCACTTATCTGCCCACCTATTACAACCCCCTTATTTCCACTCCCAGGGAACCAGCTAGAAGAAAAGGGCAACAGAAGAATGGCCCTTTTTTTTTAAAAAAAAAAAAGAAATTTGTTAAGTGATTACTATGTGCTAATGATGGCATTTGTTAAATGCTTACTATGTGCCAAGCACTGTTCTAAGCGCTGGGGTAGATACAAGGTAATCAGGTTGTCCCACATGGGGCTCATAGTCTTAATCCCCAGTTTACAGATGAGGTAACTGAGGCACAGAGAAGTGAAGTGACTTGCCCAAGGTCACACAGCAGACAAGTGGCGGAGCCAGGATTAGAACCCAGGTCCTTTTGACTCCTAGGCTTCTGCTCTATCCACTATACCATGCTACTTCTCTTTCTGTCCTCAAAGGACTCATTCCTCCAGTACACTGCCCTTCTCCCGTGAACTCTTCTGTCAGACGGGTAGGGCTACACTACTGATCATGTGGCCTAGCTGGACAGAGCCCAGGACCAAGAGTCGGTAGATCCCGGTTCTGGTCCCAGCTCTACCACTAACTTACTGTGTGACCTTGGACAAAGCATATGGCTTCTTTGTGCCTCAGTTTCTTCATCTGTAAAATGGAGAGAAAATGCCCGTTCTCCCTTCTACTGGTCTGTGAGCCCCATTTGGGACAGGGACTGTGTCCACTCTGATCATCTTCAATCAATCAATATTTATTGAGTGTTTACTGTGTGCAGGGCATTGTACTAATACCCTGGTAGATATGATCCGTACCCTCAGAGAGACTATAATCTAATACTCTCAATCTTGTGTCTACTTCAGGGATTAATACAGTGCTTGGCATAGAGAAAGTACTTAAAAATAAATTGCTTAATGTACTGCTTAATAAAACACATCATAACCATTATTTATAGCAAGGAATCATTAGGTACAAGGTCCTCTCAGCATGTTCTAACGACTGAACTGCACTCTCCTCTCTATTCCAGACAGAGTTCACCTCACCCTACCTTCCAGGGTCTCACTCCTCTCTTTCTGCCCCCTCCTCCACGAAATCCAAGGCAGCAAAAGTGTCAGTGAATTTCTTAGGGGTTCAGAGCTCAGCAGGGTGGGGCTCCCCATTTTTGTTCAGGAGCCCAGTTAAAGTCAACAGTGTCCCAGCCGGGTTTCTTTGTGGCCCAGGCTGCACTGTGTGAACTCAGAGGCCCCCAGGCAAAACTGAACATCCTGCTCTCATCTGCAGAGACCGCATATCCTGGTGTCTGGGGCAGGAGCAGGGGCAAAGGAAAGCTGGCCGGTGTTGATGCTTGGTTCTGCATGCAGAGTGGGCTGATGGACAGCTTGTTTGCTCAGATTGTTATGACAGCAGCGGGGCTCACCCACCCTGAAGCTAGAGTAGCCAGGGCAGGAAGAGAAAAAGGGGGAGAGGTGGAGGAATGAGGGAGGGGAAGAGAAAGGAGTCTGGGAAAGGAGCTTCAGCTTAAACAACTCTCCAATAAACCAATCCCAATTTCCTCTGTCTCACTTTGTCAGCCAGGCCCCACTAGGGGTAGGAAGCTCACACGTCTCGAAGGGAGGAGAGCCTATCCCCAATTCCTGACCCATCTTTCGTCCTCGGGGCCTGCAGACTGGGCATAATAATAATAATAACATTTGTTAAGTGCTTACTATGTGCCAGGCACTGTACTAGGCACTGGGGTGAATAGAAGCAAATCGAGTTGGACACACTCCCTGTCCCATGTGGGGCTCTCAGTTTCAATCCCCATTTTACAGATGAGGTAATTGAGGCACAGAGAAGTGAAGTGACTTGCCCAAGATCACACAGCTGACAAGTGGTGGAGCCAGAATTAGAACCCATGGCCTTCTGCATCCCAGGCCCGTGCATACGCAGAGCATAAGCAGGCAGAGCTACAGAATCAATGCAAGGCCTGAAGGTAGAGATTCCTCTTGGATCCTCTGACTACCCTTCTCCTTGCCCTGATCCCTGGGGCCTGGTCTTCCTTCCGGAGGAAAAGCCTCCATCTTCTAGAACCAGGCTCCTTTTCCACAAAACCAGTGGGAAACCCATGGAATCCAACCTACCTACACCCCCTATGAAATAGTGTGGAAAAAGCACAGAACTGGGAGTCAGAGGATGTGGGTTCTAATCCTGATTCTGCCACTGGCCTGCTGTGTGACCTGGAGCGAGTCACTTAACTTCTCTGTGCCTTCATTTTCTCATCTGTAAAACGGTGATTCAGTACCTGTTCTTCCTCCTGTTTAGACTGTGAGACCCATATCGGGCAGGGACTGTGTCTGATCTGATATTATATCTACCCCGATGCTTAGTACAGTGCTTGGCACAGAGTAGGCCCTTAACAAATACTACAGTTATTATTATTACCAAACCAATGACTTCCCTTTCCCATCTACCCACTGACCTGGGCTCTGCTCTCTGCATACCAATACTGTTTAGCTCCTTCCTCGGTGAGCTCCAGTTACTTCCATCCAAACCATTCTGGAGAGGAGAAACAAGGAATCGAGGCAGTTGTCAGCAGAGAAGGCTTAGAAGCAGGCCATTGTCTAAACACCCTAGTGCTGTTGTGTAGATAATTCAACATAATTCCTATTCATTAAACACCCCCAGCACCGATGGACAAGAAGCTGTGAGACAAGAAATCTGAGAAGCATCATAGTTTCTACCCTCAAAGAACTTACACTTTAACAAGGTGAACTAAAAAGCAGACTATGGACAGGCAATTGTGTAAATGTTTACATTTGTGTAAATGTACCCACCCATGTACATTACATCACACTACATTAGGCTGCATTAGGGGTTTTTGTTGTTGTTTTTAATGGTATTTGTTAAATGTTTACTTTGTGCCAGGCACTGTACTAAGCACTGGAGTACACACAAGCTAATAAGGTTGGACACAGTCCATGTCCCGTATGGGGCTCGCAGTCTTAATCCCCATTTTACAGATAAGGTAACTGAGGCACAGAGAAGTGAAGTGACGCACCCCAGATCACACTGCAGACAAGTGGTGGAACCGGGATTCGGACCCAGGTCTTTCTGACTCCCAGGCCAGTGATCTCTCCACTAGGCCATTCTGGTCATGGTCAAGACATGATCAAATGCCTTCAAAGCACTTTCAGATCATGTCTACCTACTCTATTGCATTGTTCTTTTGCAAGTGCTTAGTACAGCATTCTGCACAGCGTGACTCAGTGGAAAGAACCCGGGCTTTGGAGTCAGAGGTCATGGGTTCAAATGCCGGTTCGGCCACTTGTCAGCTGTGTGACTTTGGGCAAGTCACTTAACTTCTCGGTGCCTCGGTTACCTCATCTGTAAAATGGGGATTAAAAGTGTGTGAGCCCCACGTGGGACAATCTGATTCCCCTGTGTCTACCCCAGCGCTTAGAACAGTGCTCGGCACATAGTAAGCGCTTAACAAATACCAACATTATTATTATTATTAAATGCTCAATCAATACCACTGATTATCTCTGAGAAGTCTTACTGAAGGTCATGCCGCTGAACTGAACAGCATGGCACCCTCTAGACTATATCGTTGTTGTGGGCAGGGAATGTGTCCATTTATTGCTATATTGTACTCTCCCAAGTGCTAAGACAGTGCTCTGCACACAGTAAGAGCTCCATAAATACAACTGAATGAATGAAAGAAAGGCACTGGGGTAAATAGAGTCTCCCAGTGGGGACCTTCTGAGCTTTGTTGCAGCGAGTCAAGGGCAGGGACTCTGCTCTAACCTTAATTTGTAAATCCCATAGCAACCACACCTCTTGGTCATTAAGGCAGCTGAGCCCTTCTCAGTACCTACATTTACCGAGAGCTTACCGTGTGCAGAGCCCTGTAAAAAGTAAAAATGTCATCTCTGGCCTAAAGTAGTTGATGGTTATTATGATGATCATCATTATTATTGGTATGTACTTTCTATATACCATCATTGTACTAAGCAGTGGGGTAGATGCAAGATAATCAAATTGGACACAGTCGCTGGCCTACGTAGGCCTTGCGGTCTAAGTAGATTTAATAAGGGATACAGTAGATAGACAGGAACTGCTGATATTCAGCAGAGATGAGAAAAGCAAAGAGCACAGTTCTGCCAACTCTTAAGACCAGGAATGAGGCCACCCAACCTCGATTCCCCCACCCAACTGGATTTTCCCACTGAAGAGGGCATAGAGCCAAAGGTTTGCAAAAGCTTCTTCACCTCCTCCTCCTCTTTTAAAGCTAACCTTCTAGGGAAGGAACATCAACGCTTCCAGCCTGATCACTAATAGACAGCAAGCACCTGCTGTCCTCCCCAGAAAAAGACACCCAAATGCATTTTATTTCTCCCACGGTTTCAGACAACATTTATGATCACCGCCTTAGCAACTATTTAACTGCAGAGGGAGGAGAGGGTAAATATTTGCCCAAGCTTCATGAGATGGAAATGAAGAAAGCAGGTGTTCAACTTTTGAGTCCCAATCTCTTTCCCCTTTCCTCCATGATCATTCCCCACTAACAAAAAATGTTTCCTGAGGGAGAAACAGAGAAAGAGGACCCTGGGGACAGGAGAACGAGACGGCATTAATCTCAAATCACATGGAGGTTTCTCTACAGCTCCTCTGAGGTCTCCGACCAGAGACTGAGAAAAGGTAAAAGTGTTTGAGGTGAGGCTGGTGAGTGGTGGGAGGAGACTCTAAGGAGCATTTGAATTCCCCTGGAGAAGCATGGGAGAATCACAATCCAACTTCTGGATTGTGTAAAGGAACTGGCCCATTGCTAATCCGCAGTAGCAGTTCAGAGTCAGCATCTAATCTAATCGCAATTATACCTATGTCAAGATTGCTCAGGGCTCCCATTCATTCATTCATTCCATCATATTTATCCAGCAATCACTTTGTGCCGAACAGTGTACTGAGTGCTTGGGAGAGAACAATACAACAATAAACGGACACATTCCCTGCCCACAACGAGCTTACAGGCTAGAGGGGGAGACAGACATTAATATAAATGAATACATTGCAGGTATGTACATATGCTGTAGGGCTGGGAGGGGGGAATGAAGAGTGCAAATCAGGGCAATGCAGAAGGGTGAGGGAGAAGACCTCGTCATCCAAGGGGAAGTCCAGAAGGAGTGACTGATGCAGGGAAATCCACCTGTTTTTATGTTCAGTTCTGCTGCCCACTAGCAGGGAAACTCTGGGGAAGTATTCTTTAGTTTCCCCCCCTCTGTAAACAGGGGTGATTATGACTTTCTCCTTCATGGGTTCTGAAAGTTCTACCAAAGAAAGACCTGTAAAAAAATATCACCAGGTATCATTTGGTCACCAAGATGCCCCCTCCCCCTTCCTGAATCCGGGCCTTTATTCATCCACCCTGCCCCCGGGACTAGTTAACTTTTGGGCAAAAGAGGATGCTGCCCTGAGACCGCGCCCTCAATGGGGCTCCAGAGCCACTCAGATCATACCTTTCCTCTCTCTGTCCTCCCCTCTTTTCTCTGCCACTGCTGCTGAAGGCCAACCCAGCCAGTGTTAGGAAGGGGAAGGGCAGTCGCTGCGGGGAACATGGACTTGCATGTCTGGGGTTCGACAAAGGGGTAAACTTTGTCCTGGAGATACTGCAGGGGACCACTGGGCTTCCTCAACCCCAGGCCCCCCAGAGGTTGCTGTCACTGTGGACGGCACTACCATCCTTCCCGTCTCACAGGCCCGCAACCTTGGTGTCATCCTTGACTCTGCTCTTTCATTCATCCCACACATCCAATCTGTCACCAACACCTGCCATTCTCACTTTCACAATATTGCCATGATCTGCCCTTTCCTCTCCATCCAACCTGCTACCGTGCTGGTACAAGCTCTCATAATATCCCGAATGGATTATTGTGTCAGCCTCCTCTCTGATCTCCCTTCCTCCTGTCTCTCCCCACTCCAATCTATTCTTCATTCTGCTGCCCGGATCACCTACCTACAGAAACGCTCTGGACATGTCACTCCCCTCCTCATAAACCACCAATGGTTACCTATCAACCCTTGCACGAAACTAAAACTCCTTACTCTTGGCTTCAAAGTTCTCCATCACCTTGCGTCCTCCTACCTCACCTCCCTTCTCTCTTTCTACTGCCCAGCCCGTACACTCCACTCCTCTGCCGCTCACCTCCTCACCGTCCCCCATTTGCGCCTGTTCTGCCGCCGACCCCTGGCCCACATCCTACCGCTGTTCTGGAATGCCCTCCCTCCTCTCATCCGCCAAACTAACTCTCTTCCTCTCTTCAAAGCCCTATTGAGAGCTCACCTCCTCCAGGAGGCCTTCCCAGACTGAACCCCCCCTTTCCCTCTGCTCCTCCTCCCCTCCCCATTCCCCCCTGCCCTCTACTCTTCCCCCTTCCCCTCCCCTCAGCACTGTGCATATTTGTATGTATCATTTATTACCCTATTTATTTTGTTAATGAGCCATATATGTCTATGATTCTATTTATCTTGATGATGTCTGCACTGTAGTGCTTGTTTTGTTTTGCTTTGCTGTCTGTCTCCCCCTTTTAGACTGTGAGCCCATTATTGGGCAGGGATTGCCGAATTGTACACTCCAAGCACTTAGTACAGTGCTCTGCACACAGTAAGCGCTCAATAAATACTACTGAATGAATGAATCAAAGGTTTATCTGGCCCTGCCTGTCCGGACACAGGAGGGTAGTTCGCTGTGGAGGAATGGAAGCAGAGACATTCGTTCATCCCTCCCATATTGTGATTGTGAGAGTATGTAAGGATTTAGCATCGACTTTGGGCAATGCACTATACTTACTAGGCACTGAAGATTGTTAACAGCACTGTAAGTCAAGGTGCCCGGCCTGGAGGAGCAAGCTGAAGGGTTTTGTATTAAGAGCCTAAACACCACAACCCTCACCCCAAACTGCCGGACTTGGTCTCCCTCTACTTCTCTCTTAGGCTTCTCGGCCTTGAAGGACCAACTGTTGCTGTTTGGTCCATTTGCTTTTCCTTTTGGTCCTGTACTTTCCTCTGAAGAAATTAGCTGATAGGAAACTGAGACCCAGTCCCAGGGTGCAGGGATGTGCTCTGGAGCCAAAAAACTCGCCCTGTTTTGCCTTTGTTGTCTAAGCTTTCCGCCCTCTGCACACAGTGGGCTCTCCCATCCAGGATAACTGTGTCTCATCAACTCTTGTGCTACCCGATGCTGCCATCTATAGGAATGGTTGTTGTCCCCCAGCTTCAAGGATAGATTCGTATGTTCCCTATTTACACAATTATACAGTTATGATTATTATGGTATTTGTTAAGCACTTTCTATGTGCCAAGCACGGTTCTAAGCACTGGAGTAGACAGATACAAGTAATCGGGTTGTCCCACGTGAGGCTCACAGTCTTCATCCCCATTTTACAGATGAGGTAACTGGGGCACAGAGAAGTGACTTGTCCAAGGTCACACAGCAGACAAGTGGCGGAGCAGGGATTAGAACCCATGACCTTCTGACTCCCAGGCCCGAGCTCTATTCACTAGGCCATGCTGCTTGGTGATAGGGTGGACTGAGCTTTTCTGGGGTGGGGATGAGGGTCCCTAAAGGTGGGGTGGAGAAATAGGTACTTACAAAGCAGCGTGGCGCAGTGGAAAGAGCACGGGCTTTGGAGTCAGGGATCATGAGTTCGAATCCCAGCTCTGCCACTTGTCAGCTGTGTGACTGTGGGCAAGTCACTTAACTTCTCTGTGCCTCAGTTCCCTCATCTGTAAAATGGGGATTAAGACTGTGAGCCCCACGTGGGACAACCTGATTCCCCTGTGTTTACCCCAGCGCCTAGAACAGTGCTCTGCACATCGTAAGCGCTTAACAAATACCAACATTATTATTATTATTATTATTACAAAGGTTTCTTCACCTCTTCTGCTCCACTGGAAAAAAGATGGATTTTCTTGTGGGCCTTTAAAGGGTGCAAACCTTCATATAGGGAACTAGTAGAAGAGGTCAAACATGCTGCCAGCCCGCCAGAGGTGTTTAATTTGAGCATAGGGAGAGTCCTCCCAGGTCCTTTAGCTAGAAGATCCTTTAAATTGGGAGCCCCACGTGGGACCGGGTCTGTATCCAACCTGATTGACTTGTATCTATCCCAGCACTTAGAACAATGGTTGGCCACGATAAGTGCTTAATAAATGGAAGAAGAATAACAACAACAACAATAAACATGGTTGTGGTGTCAAACAAGATGGGTGACTAGTTTAACTAAGCATACATCTAGAGATGGGAGGGGGCTGAGGAAGGCATTGTTCTCTCCTGTGCCCAAGGTTCCCTTAACCAAAGGGACCCTGCTGAAATTCCATCTCCTCTAGGAAGTCTTTCACAGAGTCACCACACCCCAATTCTTTTCAACCCCACGACCACCCTTAGCACTAAGGTACTTCATTCCTTTCTTCGGAACTCAGTGTGTATCCCTATATTCAGTTGTATATTCAACTATATTCATCCTTGCCCCTGTATCAGTTTTTTTTCTTCTTCTTATGCACACTATTTGTAAATAATTATTGTTCGCCAGCCTACCCCCGCTTGGACTGTGAGCTTTTTGAGGGCTGAGAATGTGTTTGCTGTTTTTAATGCACTCTCTCAAGCAACTAATACAGTGCTTGGTATTCAGACAGTGCTCAACAAAATTGAATGGTGAAGACTAGAGTCCAATAGTATGGAAGTTTACTTTCCTGAGAATTCATGAGTGCTGCAATTTCACAAGGCCCTGAGGTTTTGAGTGCCCAAAGAACAGTCTCTGACTGCCCTCATCATTCCCTTCACCAACCCTCCTAGGTTTCGATTTCCTTTCTGAGCCTCTGAGAGTAGGTGGGAGAGAAAGGAACAGTGAAGAGAAAAATCATAAAATGACAAACTTGCATTTCAGTTGTCCAGACGAGACCATACAGTCTATAGGCACATGAAAAATTAGATGCAAATATTATGTAATTATATTTGTGGTCCTTCAATTTCCCAAATCTGGATAGGATTAATGTAGACTACTTAATGTAGACTTAATGTAGACTACTGTAGTCTTATCTTGTCTTGATGCTGTTGATTCATCTCCAACCCATAGCAACTCCACAGACATATTTCTTCCAGAATGCCCCACTCTCCATCTGCAATCACTCTGATAGTGTATCTCTAGAGTTTTTTTTGGTAAAAATGCCAAAGGGGTTTACCATTGCCTTCTTCCGTGCAGTAAACTTGAATCTCCACTCCTGATGCTCTCCCATGCCACTGGTGCCCAGCACGGGTGAGTTTTGACTTACAGGAGATGGACTTCCGCTCACTAGCCACTGACCAAGCTATATGCCTCTGCTTGATTCTCCCTCCCGTAGCCAAGACTGGTAGAGTGATCTTGAAAGGGGAATTGATCATACATACACACATATATTTTTAAGTGCTCAAGGAAAGTAAAAAAGAAATATCCTATCCCGACTGGATTACTGCATTAGCCTCCTTTCTGACCTCCCTCCCAACCTCCTGCCTCTCCCCACTTCAGTCCATACTTCACTCCACTGCCCAGATTATCTTTCTACACAGACGCTCAGGGCATGTCACCTCCCTCCTCAAAAATCTCCAGTGCTTGCCTACCAATGTCCATATCAAGCAAAAACTCTTACAGTCCATCAATCAAACAATGGTATTGACTTCTTACTATGTGCAGTGTACTGTACTAAGCAGTACAATACAACAGACTAAGCAATACAATACAACAGAATTAGCAGCCACATTCCCTGCTCATTAAATTGGCAAGAGCTGTGATCTTTCAGATTAGGTGGGAAAGGGAGTTTCTGACTGATAGACCAACCCTGGCTGAGTAGATGGAGGTGGGAAAGTCAACAGAAAAGTATAGAGAGAAGATTAGTTTGGGAGGAATGAAGAGAGCCAGCTGGAGAGTAGCAAGCAGTTGAAAAGAATGAATACATTAAATGTGGAGAGTCCTGAAGATGGTCAAGGGGAATTTTTGCTTAATGAACAGAGAAATGGGAACCCATTGGAAGAGTTGGAGGAGGGGGGAGATGTGAAATGAATGATGCTTCAAGAAGACAATCTATACTCAATGTGTATTATAGACTGGAGTGGGAAAGAGACCTCCTCAACTTCCCAGCCCCGAAGCACTAATGTATATATCAGTAATTTTATTTATTTGTATTGGTGGCTGTCTCCACCACTCTAGACTGTGAGCCCATTGTTGGGTAGGGACTGTCTCTATCTGTTGCTGAATTGTACTTTCCAAGTGCTTACTAAAGTGCTCTGCACACAGTAAGCGCTCAATAAATAAGACTGACTGAATGAATTAATGAATGAATGAAGAGACAGAGGGGAGGGAGACCAGAATCTGGGTTCTAACCCCGGCTCCCGCACCCATCCTCTGCATGGCCTCCAGTAGCTTATTTTATTAATTCGTTCGTTCAATTCAATCATATATAATAAGCCCTTACTATGGGCAGAGCACTGTACTAAGCGCTTAGGAAAGTATATTACAACGATAAACTGTGACATTGAATACCTCTCAGTCTGAGGTTAGTTTGGTCCTCCGCTCCCATACTGGAGCCAACTTTCAGTGCCCAATAGCACCTTCTGTAGAAGAGAATCTGGAGTTGCAACAGTCATGAGTAAGCAGCCTCTCTTCCCAATCTCACTGAAGCCCTTCCTCCTGGTGTGGGTTCCAATGCTACGTTGAGTTCCCCGGCAGTCCGCACGTCCTTCCCCACAGTGGCCACTGATGTCCGGCACCGGACAATCAGCGCCTGCTGAGGCTAGAACAGTAGCCAACTTTGTCCCTCCACCTTCCCACCCTGTGTGGACAAAAAATAAAATAAAAGACTCATGGGATCTGTGCCCTTGGGGTTTAGACTCCCGGCCTCCCGAGTGTGGGAAAGGGTTGATTGGCCCCAAATCACCCCTTGTACCAAGCTGATGGGGAGAGAGAGAGAGAACGATCCAGGGCTGGAATTTGCTGACGGCAGTGGGGTCCGGCTTGCATGCTAAATTCTAATCCACTGTTGACAATCCACGCTTTGTGAGGCCCTGCTGATCGGAAGCAGCCAGAAAGCTGTGAGGTGGAAAAGTGGATGAGCTAGACTCGGGCAATTCCCAGCCAGGACTCCAAGCGAAGGAGAGGCCGGGGGAGAGAAAAAGGGAGAGATGTGAGCAGAATGATCAGAAATCCTGTATCATCATTCTCATTTTTGTCCAGGAATTGGGGGCTGTCGATCAAGTAATTATTTTTATTGGAATTAGAATGGAACGAGGCTGTGACTCGGGGTTTCGTGTGGGAAATCTGGAGGGAGCACACGATCTAAAATTGCCTCAAATGCAAGAACTGGGGTCAAAATCCAAGATAGTCTGAAACTGAAAATCAAGTAAATTGGGAGGAGAATGGAGGAAGGTAAAGGGGGAATAGGAAGGGGAGAGGGAGGAAGGTAAGGCTCTTTGTTCCTGCTGTAATTGTCTATCCCTGGTCAAATCTCTGGCCCTTAATCAGTCAGTCAGTCAATCAATCATATTTATCGAGTGCTTACTGTGTTCAGAGCACTGTACTGAGCGCTTGGGAGAATACAATATAACCATACAACTGACACATTCCCTTCCCGCAACGAGTGTACAGTCTAGAAAGATAAGGGGGTGGTGGGTGGAGATGGGTTACCGCAGGCCCATCTCAAGAGAAGCGAAGATGAGCGATGTCTGGAGGCCTTACACTGCTACTCCCCTCCCCCCCACCACGCCTTCAAAACAACAAATCAAAAAAGCCCACCCACCCCCCACCAGCTTCAGCCTCCTGCAGGCGCCCCCAGCTGCCTCTGCCCCCCGTCTACCACCACTCCCACCCCCATCGGCCTGCCCGGTGACGGGCACGGGGAGGCATTAGCTCCGGGAGACGGGGCAAGGGGAATGTGTGGGGCGGGGCCGACCCCCAACCTCCCTCCCCGGGAAGGGAGGGGGAGGAGGGAGGGGGTCTCCTATATTAGCGGCCCTGCCCCGGCAGGCCTCACTGCGATGAACCTGGGGCCGAGGGGAAGATGCCACTGCAGGTGATGGAGGAGGGGAGAGGGGAGGGGGCTGGGGGAGAGGCCCGGGCCTCGACGTCTCGCCTTGGCAGCTGCGGAGGGTGTTGCACCTGAGCTGGGGGCGGCGGCAGCATTGGAGGGCGGAGGGTGTTGGGGCCAAATGTGTGGGGCGGACCAACCTCCCGCCCCCACGTGCGCCGCCCGCGCCCCCTCCCCACCCCCAGCAGGGGGGCAAGGCCCCGCGCATCATCTGAAGGGTCGCCGCCTGGAAGGGGCGGGAAACCTTTTGGCCCCTTTATGGGGTCTTTATGGGGGGCCGGCATGGGAAAGGAGGAAGAGGGAAAGGGGGGAGGGGGCTCTGCTCAAAACCGAGGCCCTTCCAAAGCCCGCGGCTTCATTCATTCAATAGTATTTATTGAGCGCTTACTATGTGCTCTGTACATAGTACTAAGCGCTTGGAATGGACAAATCGGTAACAGATAGAGACAGTCCCTGCCCTCTGACGGGCTTACAGTCTAATCGGGGGAGGCAGACAAGAACAGTAGCAATAAATAGAATCAAGGGGATGAACATCTCATTAAAACAATAGCAAATAAATAGAATCAAGGTGATGTACATCTCATTAACAAAATAAATAGGGTAATGAAAATATATACAGTTGAGCGGACGAGTACAGTGCTGAGGGGAGGGGAATGGAGAGGGGCAGGAGCAGAGGGAAAGGGGGGAAAAGAGGGCTTAGCTGAGGAGAGGTGAAGGGGGGGGTTAGAGGGGGAGCAGAGGGAGCAGAGGGAAAAGGGGAGCTCAGTCTGGGAAGGCCTCTTGGAGGAGATGAGCTTTAAGTAGGGTTTTGAAGAGGGGAAGAGAATTAGTTTAGCTTCCCTACCCGGGCCCCGTTCTGGCCTCCCAGGGCCATGGGGGCGCGGGGCGACCCAGCTGGAGGAATGGCAATTTCCCCCCACCGCCCCTCTGTGGCCCTAATTTCATTCATTCGTTCAATAGTATTTATTGAGCCCTCATTATGTGCAGAGCACTGTACTAAGCGCTTGGAGTGCACAATTCGGCAACAGATAGAGACCTTTCCTGCCTAATAACGGGCTCACAGTCTAAACGGGGGAGACAGCAAAGTAAAATAGAACAAAACAAGCAGTCTAGCGCAGACATTATCAAGATAGAATCATAGAAATATACACATCATTAACAAAATAGAGTAATAAATAATACGCAAATATGCAGAGTGCTGAGGGGAGGGTGAGGAAAAGGGGAAGAGCAGAAGGCGTGAGAGAGGGGAATGTGGAAGGAAGGAGGAGCAGAGGGAAAGGGGGGCTCAGTCTGGGAAGGCCTCCTGGAGGAGGTGAGCTCTCAGTAGGGTTTTGAAGAGGGGAAGAGAGCTAATTCACCTACCCCTTCTTATTTGGCCCCCCCCAGGAACGGAGTCTTTAGGGCCAAGACACGGGGCCGGGCCTGGGAGAGGAGGAGGGGGCCGAGAGACGGAATTAGGCGGCTGTCAATCTAACTCCTCCCCCAAGGGGAAGAATGGCGGGGGGAGCCTCTCCCTGGCCCGTTTTCCCCCGGAATTTTCCTGCCATATCTCTCCTTCTACAGTTTGAAGCATCCTGCGCCGGGGGCCTGGTCCCAGGCTGGAGTCTGATCATCAGGGGCCACTCCAACTCCAAAGATGATGAGTAAGGGAAATCGCTTTTGCTCCATGGTCTCCCCCTGCCTGACCCAGACCCTTTATTATTATTATATATTATTACCACCTGTCAGCCGTGTGACTTTGGGCAAGTCACTTAACTTCTCGGTGACTCAGTTACCTCATCTGTAAAATGGGGATTAAGACTGTGAGCCTCACGTGGGACAACCTGATTACCCTGTATCTACCCCAGAGCTTAGAACAGTGCTCAGCACATAGTATGTGCTTAACAAATACCATCATTATTACTATTATTAATTATATGTTATTAATAATAATAGTACTTAGCTTACTTCATTCGTTGAAATGTATTTATTGAGCGCTTACTGTATGCAGAGCACTGTACTAAGCTTACTAAGTGCCAAGCACTGTACTAAGCTTACTAAGTGCCAAGCACTTTTCTAAGCACTGAGGTAGATACAAGTGCTTACCAAATACCATCTTCATCATTATTATTATTATTATTAGAAGTTAATGAGGTTGGTCACGGTCCCTGTCCACCATGGGGCTCACATCCTTCCACACATCCCCCATTCCCCTTCCTCCCTCCTGGTTCTGATCCTTTCCCCTGGAGGTGGATCCCGAGACTGACTTAGGAGGTTCATCATCACCGTCATCATCATCATCATCAATGGTATTTATTGAGCACCTACTGTGTGCAGAGCACTGTACTAAGTGCTTGTAACAGAGTTGATAGGGACCATCCCTGCCCACCGCGAGCTTAATCTAGAGGGGGAGTAAGACGTTAATATATAAATCATTTGTAAATATATGATTTACAGATACATAAGTGCTGTGGGGTTGAGGATGGGGCAGATAATGAAATGCCCAAAGGTCACAGATTCAAGTACAGAGTTGATACAGAAGGGAGAGGGAGCCAGTGAAAAGACTTAATCGGGAAAGGGAAAGGAGGTTGAACTCTCTCCTTCAAGGGGACTCAAATTGACTGTCTTCCCCATGTTTAATTTGTCCTGGAAAAAGGGCCGTAGTGCTGAAAATGACCCCTCTCCAGTGGCCTTGGTCAATCTTCTCTCAGTCCCCACATCACTCAATTCCCCGCTGCCCTCAACGCTGGAACTGGCTGCTGCTGGCAGCTCCAGCCCTGACTGTTACCCCTGGGCCACAGCAGGGATCCCGGTCTGCACAGCTTCCCTGCCCCCTATCCAGGGAGGTCACCGGGGCTCTCCCAAAGGTGCTCCAACACTGGCCCCAGGACTAGGTCTCAGCAAGTCCCAGCCCCCTTGAAGCCCTGCTTCCCATCCTAGGAAATAAAACTCCAGCCCAAAGACTCGCTCCCCACCAAGTGAGTCACTCTGGATTTGTGCTGGCCTCCGAGATCTGGTGGAGGGGAAGCAGGGCAATGACCTCCTCTCTTCATCTGAAATGTCAAATCACATTTTTGGGCTTTGTCATCCAGGTTTGAAATCAACTTCCTTTCCGAGACGGGGGACATCGCCTTCCACTTCAAGCCCTGCTTTTCCAATACCACACTGGTCTGCAACTCTTTCCAGGCCAACCGCTGGGGTCATGAGGAAGTGTCTGATGTCTTTCCCCTGGAACTGAAAGAGCCCTTCGAGGTAACACAGACATCTGTCCTCTTTCCTCAAACACACTAAGGAGGTTGTCTTGCTGCCTTTAGAACCTAGTTTTTGAGGTTTCCTTTCTTCCCATCACCCATCAGCTCTGACTCAGTCCTTAGGCACTCTTTTAAAAGGTAGGACCTTCATCTGCAGGACCTGTGTAACTTCAGCAGAGAAGATCAGGGTGGTGTAGGCCAGCCTTGCAGATAAACTCAGTTTGCCAACCTTCAAAAGCTCATTATCAGCTCATCCTCCCTCCACAATATTCCAGTGAATACATTGAAGGAAATAAAACCATGGCTGGACTGATGCTGCTTGGCCTAGCCAGGATGAACATTCAGAATCTCTAGTGACCGATGAGCTTATGTGTTTTCTAGCGCTGCGATGGGATAGGCCAGTTAACAGCAAGGCTACAAAACTGATGCTAGAATAGTGTCCCGAGGTAATGTTACATTTTATGCTTTGGCTGCATCATTAGGATGGTTGCTTAGGTAGATCTCTTTGCGTCATCTATAAAGAATGGGAGGACCCTTTCTAGGAGGGATGGCCAAGTGCTCAAAAGTAGTCTCCAGGGTGTAAACAGGAAGTCGTAAGAGAAACTTAGAGCTCTTTCCACTCGGGAGGTCCTGGGATGGAAATGACCTGTGCATGAATGGTAAAGAGCAAAGATCCTGGAGTTAGGAGGTTGGCCTTTACTCCTGACTCTGCCACTGCCTTCCTGTATGACCTTGACCAGATCATTTCACTTCTCTGGGCTTCATTTTCCCCACCTGAGAAGGTGGAAGCATAATAGTACTGGCCCAGGCCCACTTCCAGGTGGAAAGTATTATGAAGAGGCTCAACTCCCATGATTTTTAGGAGCCACTCCAGTAGGGAAATCTTTGACTATGGCTCTCTTTCAGATTGAAGTCTTCTCTGACCACGAGTGTTTCCATGTCTACGTTCATGAAAACAAAATCCTAGAGTATGAGCACCGCCAGAAACCACTCTCTGCCATCACCAAGGTGCAGGTGCTCAATGACACCAGGTTCTCTTCAGTAGAGCTCTCCAAGAAGAGCCTTTACCTGGGGTAAGGCAGGACGAGAGCTTCCCCCCGATGAATCTTATGACCCTAGAGCTGTATAGGTCCTCAAGAGGTCAGCTCATCCAGTCCCCTGTGCTTCCCTCTGATCTACCTAAGCATTTCAGGGCAGAAGGCCCCATTTTTGAAAACACCCACGCTACTGACCAACCCAAGTGGTCCCTTGTCGGTGCCCCAGTAGTGACGGTCCCACACGTAGTCGCTGAGGTCCTGTAAGTTATGCCCTGAAGGGTCCCTAGAGGCCACTGCCAAGGCGTGGAGTGGCAGGCCCTATGGGTGCCTCTGGTTATACATGTTGTATTCTTTGGCTCTCATAGGTAGAAAAGACTCTAACCCGTTCTGATACAACCCAGATCTCTGAGGAGCGTGCATGAGTGCACCTCCCCAGAGAAGGTGTCCACTCCAATAAAATCTGAGAACATGCAATCCACACTCTGGGTCCTAGAAGATGTCATTCATTCATTCAGTCATATTTGTTGAGCGCTTACTGAGTGCAGAGCACTGTTCTAAGCCCTTGGGAGGAGTTCATTACAACAACAAACAGACACATTCCCTGCTCACAATGAGCTAATGGTCCAAACCACCTTGAGGGTGTCCCCAGTCCCTTCTCAGGGTAGCCCTGCTCTTGTCTTGCTGGCATCCTCCTCTTCCCCAGGACCATCCCATCACATACCTCCCTCTGCTCAATGCTGCCAATGTGGCTTCACCCCTGGCACCAACATGCAAAAATGCTGAACGACCGCTCCCGGATGTGGGGCGTGTGAGTTTTGGCCCATCCCTCCTGCAAACACCATCATTCTGATGTACCACAGGGCAGGGAGCACCACAGAGAGCTCAGTGCCCTCAACATTGAGAACACAAACAGCAGGAGCACTATAGCAGTAGGAGCAGAGGTATTAAGGGCTTCCATTTTACTTGGCAGGTTTTGATTCCTTTGCTCCAGGCCCCTAATTGGGGCTCATCAATGTCACGGGCTTCCAGACCTGGGTGTTTAACCCATGGTGCCAGAACTTCACAGCCCAAGACCCAAATACCAGCCCAAAACTCTCAGACAAAGCACTGACAGGTTTGCTTATTTCAATCAGTGGTGTACACTGAGAACTTACTGTGTGCAGAGCACTGTACTAAGTGCTTGGGAGAGTACAGTGTAACCGAGATGGTAGACACATTCCCTGCCCTCAACGAGCTTGCAGTCTGGAGACATCTGCTTATTAGCTTAGGTCTCTTCAAGGTATTCAACACTAAATCTCCATTCTCACTATATTTGCTTGGTAGGTCATTAGCTATTCACTCTCTCCCCTGCTATGCCCTCCACATTCCCCCCCAGACTTCAGCATAGCATCTCTGGCCAAAGAACCCTGATTGGCCCTCTTTGAAACAAAAATCTAAGAGGACTCCATCTAGAAGCTGGTTGGAACAGTCATCAGGTGGGAGAACCCAGGCTTTCTTGATGGTCTTTCTGGCTCAAGCACCTTTTTGGAAGGGACGGGAGCCTAAGGCCTCCCACCTCCAAGATCCATTCTTATTGTCTTGATCTGTTGACTCTGTTGCTTGTTGTTTTTGCAATCCACGGTTACTAACTTTTCTTACCTGTCCTTGATTGTGAGTTCCATGTGGGGCAGGGACTGTGTCTGATCTGTTATATCTGTGTCTACCCCAGGGCTCAGCACAGTGCTTGGTCCAGAGAAAACACTTAAAACCATAACTTATCTAGCTAAGCCGCAGCCTAAACCAGAAAACCGTCATGAAGATGTGCAGCGAACCTGGACGAAATGCCATTCGAAGTTGCTCAACCTCAAAAAACCAACACAACAACATATGCTGCATATATGTGTGTCCTTGTGTATCCCTCTTGTCCTCTCCTTCTCCCCCACTATTTCCCTTGAGGGTTCAGGGGAGAGGTGGACACCCTAGAAGGGAAAGAAGCACCGGTTTACCTCGAGTGACATTAGCCCACGCCTAAGGCAAGAAAGGCTTTTCCTAGAAGAGGAAGCCCATTACTGCCTCTCACTTCGATGACTGTGTAAGAAAATTCCCAGAATAGAGGATGAATACTTCTAGTTCACAGAGACATGTAGCGATCCAGAAAATCAGCACACTGAGCCTAATCTCTCATACATTCAATTGTCCCCTCTACTTCTGCCATTTCTGGGCTTGCTCCAGGACTGATGAGCTGTGCTAGGCGCATTTTCTTTCCACAGACCTCATGCCATCCAATTCCTCCCTCCTCCCTGAAGCTTCCATTGTTGAATCACTTTAGCTATTTCTCTTTCCAGCAGAGATTCCCTGATTCCCAGACTTGCGCTCTGAAAGTGGGTGAGATATGCCCCTGGAGCTTGAGGATTTCTGGAATCTCTTAGAAGGAATGAACCCTGAGCTGGCTCCCTGTGGACACTAGAGGGGCAGTCCCTAGAGCAGAGCACCTGGCTTACTCTATTGTGAAAGTAAACTGGCTACCTGCTTGGAATCTAAAAGAAATTGGGCAGTGAGCCTACTAAAAATCGGGCAGTGTGGAGCCAAGACAAACCGACTATTCTCCGCTTCTCTTTTTAGATCCTTTGGGTTTAGGGTCCCAGGAAACCTGAGATTGTGAATAGCTCTGCTCCAGGCAGCAGCAGAGAAAGGCATTGAGAAATGCAGTAGGCCAAACGTACTTTTGAGAGCTGGTGGCTTTGAATTCTATAGCATTTCCAAGGTTGCTGGCTCCAGCAGTAGAAGTACCGGGCCAGAAGGCACAGTCCAGGATCTAGGGCCGAATCCAGGTTTTCTGGGAACAAGAGAATTGGGCTTTCCCTCGCAAAGAGCTTTGCCAATAAGAAGAGTGTGTACCTCTGGTCCTTTCCCATTAGAGATGGGAGCTGAAGCTTCCCTGGCTGCTCAAAGTCCACACGCGGTATCTCCTGCGTTGTGACCGATTGCCCCATCTCCTGGGTAATGGGTCCTGGTAGTTCCCAGAAGCCCGAGGAGCCCCAGGGCAGCAGGGCCAGCTAATCCCAATCAGCAGGAGCAGATCAAACCTCTGTCCTATTAGTATCCCAAGCCTTTCTTCTCTATTAAAAGGTTTATTTATAGCCACTGGGCTCAGTGCAGGCCCTTTAGATGCAACTGGGTGATTCTCCCTGGTTTGGTGGGTCAGAAGAGATTACTGCAGTCTAATAAATAATAGTAATAATAATAATGGTATTTGTTAAGTGCTGACTATGTGCCAAACTGTATTAAACACTGGGGTAGATACAAAATTATCAGCTCCCGCAGGGGGTTGACAGTCAAAGAAGGAGGCAGAACAGGTATCAAATCCCCATTTTGCAGATGAGGCAACTGAGGCCCAGAGAAGTGAAGTGACTTGCCCAAGGTCACAGCAGGTAGGTGGCAGAACCGGGATTACAGTTCAAGTCCTCGGACTCCCAGGCCCATGCTCTTTACACCAGGTGTAAAGTCTCATTCTTCCTGCTCTGCCTTTCCCTCTCCCCCCCATAAACACATTTCTCTCCTGTACCTTTCGTAGAAGCAAGAATTCTGCAATTGTAAAGTAAGGCTTTTCACCTTAAGAGGCTCCTCTTCCCAGAAAAGGTTGTGAAACCCAAAGTAGCTGGCCGATGCCAGCTAATAATAATAATGGTAGTATTTGTTAAGCACTTACTATGTGCAAAGCGCTGGGGGGATACGAGGTAATTAAGTTGTCCCACGAGGGCTCACAGTTTACATTTTACATTGTAAATGTAAAATGGGGATGACCAGTCCCCATTTTACAGATGAGGTAACTGAAGCCCAGAGAAGTTAAGTGACTGGCCCAAAGTCACACAGCTGGCAAGCGGCGGAGCCGGGATTAGAACCCATGACCTCTGACTCCCAAGCCCGGGCTCTTTCCACTGAGCCACACTGCTTCTCACCAAGGGTCCTGCTTTTGAAATCACCTCCCTACTAGCTCCATCCTTCCAGAGATGACAGCGTAGTAATTGTGGTATTTGTAAAGTACCTATTATGTGTTGAGCACTGTTCTAAATGCTGGGATAGATACAGGTTAATCAGGCCAGACCCAGTCCTTGTGCCACATGGAGATTGCGGTCTAAGAATCTATTTCTTGTCAGGAACATCTGTGCCCCTTTACTGAAGATCGTGTGGCCACTTTTATTGGGAATCCTCAAACTTTCCCTGAAGTAATTGTCTGAGTTTTAGCAAGCCATTCTACAAGCCCTATTTTACAGATAAAGAAATTGAAGCCCAGAGAGGATAGATGACCAGTCCGAGATCACACAGTAAAGCAGAGTTGAACCCTGTGATATAACTCAGGGTGAGTGTAGGGGAGTAAGCAGAGAGGCAGCCCCGGCCATTAGAGAGGAAGAGAGACTCAAAAAAGGACTCTGAGCAACTCATCCTTGGCTTTTACCTCTGCCCCACCACCAGCTCTGAAGAATACCTCTTCCCTATTCCGGGCCCCGATTTCCTCCCAGGACCTCTTCAAAGTTGAAAGGGGCAGCAGGAGAGATGATCTCCAATCCCAAACTCCGGAAAGTCCCCCAAGGCCGGTGCCCCAGGAGGCTGTGGCACTTTTGCGACAGGGGATCTCAGCTAGCCTTAGGGCAGGGAGCACCTGGACTTGGCATAGGAGTTGGGAACACTGCCTCTCCAGCTGTGGGGCCTCCAGACAACAACTCGCCCAGAGATCGCTACCCCCCAAAGACTTTCCTTGTGTAGAGCAGCAGGGGGAAGGTTGGGGGAGGACAGATTGGTCAGAACACGCATTTGGGAGAGGCACAAATTGTGGGGGTTCCACTTCTGGCCAACCGCTAGCAATTTTCGTAGTTACTCTGTTTCCCAGGAAACCAGTGAAATAGCAATGCCAATGTAACATCAAGACCCGTTCCCTAGCCAGCCTTCTAAATGGCTGGGAAAATGCGCCAGAAAGAAGCCCAGGCCCCTCGCTGACCCTGTCATACAAGAACGTCCAAACAGACCTGAGTCCTCTCATCATTAGAACGGGTTCCTAAAGCTCTCCAGCCTCCTGAGTCCAAGGGGAGAAGAAATAGGTTTGGTTGTCGCAGGCATCTTTCGTCTGCAGCAGTGGCTGAAATCAAGGTTTCTTTCGGGGTTGGTGATCGATGAGAGGATTCTAGAACTGCCCCTCGCAAGCGCTGGCTTATTGTCAGTTTTCCACAGGAGCCCCTGGCTACATCAGCCAGTCAACCAGCTTGCCCACCCAGGTCAGAGCTGGGCAGCCAGCAGAGGGTCAGGGCTAGAGGGCCCCCTGAGAGGCACAGCACCATTCCCCACCCATCCCCTCCCCACCCTTTTGCCCTGTAATTGTTTTCTTTTCCTTGAAAGTCTCTCCCTGCAGGTACACAATACTGAGCCTAAGACTCCTGTCTTTGGTCCTTTCCTTCCTGTCTCTGTTTGCTTCCCCTCCATTTATATCTGCATGTACAGCTGGGAGAGGGCAGCTTCCCACCCCCTGACTAGCTTAAACCCTTTGTCTTATTCTGGAGATGTCAGCTGCCCCTGCCCCAAAGTATTGCTAGCAGGGGCAGGACTTGGGGGTTGGGGAGAGGCAGGGAGCAGCAGCTCTCTCGATTCATTTCTTTTTCGAGAGCGTAAGGAGAGTCGTGGCGGAAGGCCCGATTTCAAAGCTCTCTCTTGGGATGTGTGTGGAGTTAGTTAAATGATCCCTCTATGGGAAGGGCTGTGGCTTGGCCCCTTCGGGAGGAGGAAAGCGTTCGACAGTATTGGCACTTCATGCGGAGGCTGCTGCCTGTTAGTTCAGATGTTCAGACTCTTGCCCTCATTGGGAAATCAAGCCCCTTCAGATTCCTCTGCTCATAATGATCCCAGAGCCAAAAATTAACCGAGCCTCCTTTCTGTTTGTCCCCGATAGGCAGGTTATTTGAGGATTTTGGTCAGGGGAAGAGTTTGTAAGGGAATGCATTCAAAGGGAAGAGGAAAAGTTAGGCGAAAGAAGAAAAAACTAGAAAGAGCCTAGCTTCTCACACCTAGGTCCTTTTTTCTAAAGACACATGTACATTATTTTATGAAAGGATTGGAATGAATTGAGCAAACGGTAAGTGGATGTTGTCTAAAACATCCCACAACAGTCCTGGGGGGAGAGCCCACTGGGTGCAAAATTGGGCCCAAGTTATGAAATCTGTGAAGCACTCTCATTAGCTGTTGCTGATGGTGTCCCTTCTGGGTCCAAGTTAAATCAGAACAAATGGCCAAGAGTCTTCAGGTTTAATAATAAAGCCGCTGAGGGGATAGGTCCTCACTAAAGTTCTCCCCTACATAAAACTGTCAACCTCAAAGTTCAGAGTGCTCTGGATAGCAGGGCCTCCTAAAGGTCACAAAACTCCGATGGGGCGTAAATCTGATTTATTCCTCTATGTGTGGGTAGTGTTTGATCCAACGGGCTAAAATTTCACCCCGATGCCTCTCCAGGACTCCAGTGGCTGAAAGAGGCTTTGAAAGAGTTCATCCCCTTCCCCCTAAAACAAGCCAATTCAAATAAATCAAAGTTATTTTGCTTGGATTACAAATTGTCTCATTGATTTTCACCAATCACCGCCTCCTTAAATCCTGATATCTATTTTTAAGTAAGGACTTTACTGCAACTTCAGCTCTGCAGTCACTGTACTGGACAGATGGGAGAGTACAGTAGAATTAAGAGACACCATTCAATCAGTCGGTGGTGTTAATTGAGAGCTTACTCTGTGCAGAGCACTATACTAAGTGCTTGGGAGACTACAATACAACAAAATTGGTAGACATGTTCCTCCTAGACATGACCCCAGGGAGCTTGCAATCTAGCTGGGAAGACTGATACGAAAATAAACTACAAGTAGAAGGGAGTAATCAAGTTTACAGATACGTACATAAAACGCTACAGAGAGTTATGAGTCCTTAGGTGGCAGAGAAATGATCAAGTAGCATTTAGGGGGGAATTATAGGGTGGGAAGATGAGAGCTGGACCAGAGAAAGCCTCCTGGAGGACACGTAATTTCAGAAAGAGCATCGCTCTGCCAGATATGAAGGGGGAGGCAGTTCCAGCAGGAGGGAAGAACGAGCAAGAGGTCAGCTCCCTGCAGTGCATGTTTTCTAGCGTGGCTCAGTGGAAAGAGCCTGGGCTTTGGAGTCAGAGGTCATGGGTTCGACTCCCGGCTCTGCCACTCGTCAGTTGTGTGACTGTGGGCAAGTCACTAACTTCTCTGTGCCTCAGTCGCCTCATCTGTAAAATGGGGATTAACTGTGAACCTCACGTGGGGCAACCTGATTACCCTGTATCTCCCCCGGCGCTTAGAACAGTGCTCTGCACATAGCAAGTGCTTAACAAATACCAACATTATTATTATTATTCTAGAAAAAGTAAACTTAATGCCTGGTGGTTTGGAAAAGAGTTTTTTGTGTTTTTTAGGGTGATTATGCTCCCACTTCAGAAGATTAAATGATACAACCCTTGCCAATCTGAAGTACTTAAAAAGTGCTTCATGTTCTCCTGTTCTATACCGTTGATTTACTGGGCGATGCTTAACAATCTCTAATCAACTAGCTTGCTTTTCTGCTTTAAGATTAAAACTAATCCTTTTCCTCCAAGGGAGCCAGGGTCACCTCGGGACCCGGTTCCCAGTCTGCAATATCAGACCTTTTGCCCCTGACCCAACTGGAACAGCCCGGATGTTCCAGAGAAGCAGCGTGGCTTAGTGGAAAGAGCCCGGGCTTGGGAGTCAGAGGTCATGGGTTCTAATCCCGGCTCTGCCACTTGTGAGCTGTGTGACTTTGGGCAAGTCGCTTCACTTCTCTGCGCCTCAGTTACTTCATCTGGGGATGAAGGCTGTGAGCCCCACGTGGGACAACCCAATTACCTTGCATCCAGCCAGCTCTTAGAACAGTGCTTGGCACCTAGTAAGCACTTAACGTGGCTCAGTGGAAAGAGCACGGGCTTGGGAGTCAGAGGTCATGGGTTCGAATCCCTGCTCTGCCACTTAGCTGTGTGACTGTGGGCAAGTCACTTCACTTCTCTCTGCCTCAGTTACCTCATCTGGAAAACGGGGATTGACTGGGAGCCTCACGTGGGACAACCTGTTTACCCTGTATCTACCCCAGCTCTTAGAACAGTGCTCTGAACATAGTAAGGGCTTACCAAATACCAACATTATTATTATTAACAACAAATACCAACATCATTATCCCCGATGCTGGTTCCAGGTGGCCTGGGCCTTATAAAAAGAAGGAAGAGAACCAGAAGAGGGCGCTCCAGCATCGGCTTTCTTTGCTCCCCAAATCAGGTCCCCCACTTTTAATCAGAAATAACGGCTCATCCTCTCAGTCGGGTCGTTTGCAACCCGAAAATCTAGCCTTTCCCCCCCCCCCACCCCCCATTCAGGTGACCATCTATTGTGAAGATGGCGAGACTTGGCCCACGAAGGACCATTGACTTTTTTTTTTTTTGGCAAAAGCAGGATATCCCTCTCCCTCTCCTCGCACACAGGACGGAGGAAATGGAGACGGTGTGGGGTCTCAGGCCCCGTCCCCACATTGTAACTGCGCCGCTGACGCTAAGGCTTCCTGAGGAGCTTCCCTGCCTGCCTGCCCACCAACCGCCCCATTGTTCTGCCCAAGGAGCCCCAGCCCGGTTCCCATTCGGCCTCTAAAAACAACAACAACAAAAAATCATGGTACTTGTTAAGCGCTTACTATGTGCCAAGCACTGTTCTAAGCACTTGGGTAGATACAAGTTAATCAAATTGGACACGGTCCCTGGCCCGCACAAGGCTCACAGTCTGAATCTTCATTTTACAGACGAGGGAACTGAGGCCAAGAGAGGTGAACCGTCTTGCCCTAGGTCACGCAGAAGACATGCCTAGACCGTGAGCCCGTTGTTGGGTAGGGATAGTCTCTATCTATTACCGAATTATACTTTCTAAGCGTTTAGTACAGTGCTCTGCACACATTAAGCACTCAGTAAATACGACTGAATGAAACGCGGTGGAGTCAGGATTAGAACTCATGACCTTCTGACTTCCAGGCCCACACTCTGTCTGCTACACCATGCCGCTTCTCTAAAATATGTCTGTCTAGCAGGTAGACAGACCCCTCCAGGCTCTGCCTTCTCCCTCCCACCGCCGCACTCAACAGTCAACATATCTCATGTCACACCCACCCGATTAGGGATATCCGAAATGGTATTTTCCTGGGTGGGTCTGACCGACGCGTTACCCCTGTCAGATGGGTGCCAACGAGGGTGGGCACCTTTTCGCTCCTTGGTTGGCCTCCGCCATCCAATGATTCACTTCCTTCCATGAGCAAAGTGGCACCCGCCAGGTAGTTTAGTTGGGAAGGGCTTGCGCTGCATCCCTCCCACTCTCCCACGGGAGTGAGTGGTCCACTGAGGCCACCGCCGAGGAATATGTCATATTCCTTTAGTGGTAACAAGTGTTTCATATGTGGGGACGTTTTTCAATCGGTCAGTAGTGTTTATCTGAGCGCCTACTGCACGCAGAGCACTGTACTAAGATGCTTAGGAGCGTAATAATAATGCTGGTATTTGTTAAACGCTAACTATGTGCCAAGCGCTGTGCTAAGCGCTGGGATAGATACGAGGTAATCAGGTTGCCCCATGTGGGGCTCACGGTCTTCACCCTCATTTTACAGATGAGGTCACGGAGGCACAAAGAAGTTAAGTGATTTGCCCCAGGTCACACAGCTGACAAGTAGAAGGGCTTGGATTCGAACCCACAACCTCTGACTCCCAAGCCCGGGCTCTTTCCACTAAGCCACGCTGCTTGGAGTTAGTAAACATTCACACTGAGCTCCTCACAGAGCTGACAATCTAGCGGCGCAGGGGAAAAGATACTAAAATAAACTGCAGTTTTTGGTGCGACTTTGGTTTATGTTTGGAGAGAATTCGGTAGCTGGTCCAGATTCATTCATTCATTCATTCAATCGTATTTATTGAGTGCTTACTGTGTGCAGAGCACCGTAATAAGCGCTTGGAAAGTATAGATATAAATAAGCAAACAGGCATGGGTGCATTGACAGGTTTGTGCCTCCGCAGGGGGCAAAGTAAATAGCAAATAAACCCCCACTGTGGACAGAACAGCGTGAGCCCGTTGTTGGGTAGGGATTGCCACAGCACTTGTGCATATTTGTATATATTATTCATTACTCTATTTATTAATGATGTGTATATATCTGATTCTATTTATCTATTTTGATGATATTGATGCCTGACTACTTGTTTTGTTTTGCTGCCGCCCCCTTTTTAGACTGTGAGCCCGTCGTTGGGCAGGGATTGTCTCTATCTGTTGCCGAATTGTACATTCCAAGCGCCTAGTACAGTGCTCTGCACACAGTAAGCGCTCAATAAATAAAACTGAATGAATGAAGGAGACGGAGATGTAACGTGCCAAGGATTTACTACCACCCTGTGTAAGGGACCTGCCTGTCACACCTCCTTGTTCACTATTGCTCCCAAATCAGTGTGGGGGATGATAGGGCCCGGTCGGGGCCTCAGGAGCCTAATGTCACAGCCCTTGGCGTTGACGCAGCGCTTCGTTTACGTGGAGAGAGACTGCGGGCCCGCCCGAATCCCGCTCCACGCATTCTGCACAGCCCCTCAGATGGATGGAAAACTGGTCCACTTGACTCAAAATAAAACTCACTCCCAGGAGGACTCAGCCTCAGCAAGGCAGCCGTCTGCCTTCCTCTATGCCTTTTTTATTTTTATTTTTTGGTTTTTAACCTACGGAGGAAGTCACCCGCTGACTCCCAAACCCCTCGCCCTCAAAGGAGGGAAGGTTTCGTTCTCGCCTCAGAGTGCTTTGCTCAACTCGGGCTGAGCTGAACTTCTTGCGACTTCACAGGCCAAAGTCACCCAGCAATTGAGCCCGCAGGGAAAGAACTGTTGGGATTTGACGAAAACGCCTCTCCTAGCACCAAGCACACAGGGAATGCACAATGATTAGTGTTAGCCATTTTACCCCACCTCTCCTCCACGGGACTGTGAGAAGCAGCCTGGCCTAGTGGCAAGACCCAGGGCTTGGGAGTGAGAGGTTGTGGGTTCTAATTCCGCTTCCGCCACTTGTCTGCTATGTGACCTTGAGCAAGCCACTTAACATCTGTGGGCCTCAATTACTTCATCTGTAAAAAGGGGATTCAACTGTGAGCCCCACGTGGGGCAACCTGTTTACCATGTATCTACCCCAGCGCTTAGAACAGTGCTTGGCACATAGTAAGGGCTTAACAAATACTATCAAAAAAAGAGAGAGAGAGGGACTGGAGCCCACAGCCCTGAGCCCGGATCCTGAAATCAGGGGCTCAGAGTCCAAGGACTGTGATAAAGAGACTGGCCTAGTG
Source organism: Ornithorhynchus anatinus (assembly GCF_004115215.2). Taxonomy (NCBI): domain Eukaryota; kingdom Metazoa; phylum Chordata; class Mammalia; order Monotremata; family Ornithorhynchidae; genus Ornithorhynchus; species Ornithorhynchus anatinus. Next base: position 39,934,001 of record NC_041729.1, read on the forward strand.
GCAAGACCCCGGGCTTGAGAGTCAGAGGTCGTGGGTTCTAATCCCGCTTCCGCCACTTGTCTGCTGTGTGACCTTGGGCAAGTCACTCTCACTTCCCCGTACCTCAGTGACCTCATCTGTAAAATGAGAATTATGACTGTGAGCCCCACGTGGGACAACCTGATTACCGTGTATGTACCCCAGTGCTTAGAGCAGCGCTTGACACATAGTAAACGCTTAATAAATACTATAAAAAAAAAAGAGGGAGGGACTGGAGCCCGGAGCCCGGATCCTGAAACCAGGAGCTTGGAGCTCGGAGTCCAGGGACTGGAGCCTGCAGCCCGGAGCCTGGAAGCAGGAGCCAGGATCCTGGCTCCAGGAGCCCAGGGACTGGATCCCGCAGCCCGGAGCCAGAAGCCAGGATCCTGGAACAGGAGCCCAGAGCCAGGAGCCAGGATCCTGGAAGAGGAGCCCGGAGCCTGGAGCCAGGAGCCCAGGGACTGGATCCCGCAGCCCGGAGCCAGGATCCTGGAACCGGGAGCCCGGAGCTCGCAGCCCACTGTCGGGAGCCGGAGCCCGACGCCCGGAGCGTGCAGCTCGGAGCCAGGAGCCCGGAGCCTGCAGCCTGCAGCCCGGAGGGTGCAGCTAGGAGCCAGGAGCCCGAAGCCCGGAGGCTGCAGCTCGGAGCCAGGAGCCAGGAGCTCGGAGCCTGCACCCTGCAGCTCGAAGCCAGGAGCCCAAAGCCCGGAGCTTGCAGCCTGCAGCGGGCGGAGGGGCCTCGGCGGCGGCCGCCCCCCGTCAGGATTCCAGCTGGGCCGAGCTGGAGGAGCTGCTCTTCCTCTTCGCCGAGGAGCCACTGGCCATGGGGCTGAGCGCCCTGTACCTGCCGTCCTGGTCGTGGGTTCGAATCCAGCTCTGCCACTCGTCGGCTGTGTGACCGTGGGCCAGTCACTCGACTTCTCTGGGCCTCAGTGACCTCATCTGGAAAATGGGGATCGAGACTGGGAGCCCCACGTGGGACAACCCGATTCCCCTGTGTCTCCCCCAGCGCTCAGAACGGTGCTCTGCGCATAGGAAGCGCTTAACAAATACCAACATTATTATTATTATGTCCTTCTCTGTGGGGCTGGTGGGCACCTACAGCCTCCTGCTCTTCGGGGCGCTCTCCTGCCTGCCCGGGACCTTTAACCTGGCGGTGGGCTGCCTCACCAGGCGCCCGGGGCCGCCCTCCCACCGCCAGCCCCGAGGACGGAGGCTCGGGGCCTGAACGGGACCGGCCCTCCCCTCCATCCCTCCCCCGCCACGTGGGGAAGAAAGGACCGGCCCTCCTTGCGCTTCACTCTCGCTTTACCCCCCGACCGGCTCCCCGGCGCCTCATCTCCCCATCGCTCGAGGAGAGAGGGGATCCCCTCCCCACCCCCCTAACAAACACACCTCGTCGCCCCCCGGGATCTGGCCCCTGGGGGACGAGAGGTCCCAGTTGGAACGGAGTCCCACCCCTGGAAGCAGCGGAGCGGGAATGAGGGAGGGTCAGCACCGAGGGTCAAAACCGAGGGTCAGCACTGAGGGTCAAAACCGAGGGTCAACACCGACGGTCAAAAACGAGGGTCAACACCGAGGGTCAACACCAAGGGTCAGCACAAAAGATCAAAACCGAGGGTCAGAACCGAGGGCCAAAACCGAGGGTCAGCACCGAGGGTCAGTACTGAGGGTCAAAACCGAGGGTCAACACCGAGGGTCAACACCAAGGGTCAGCACAAAAAATCACCACTGAGGGTCAACACCGAGGGTCAGCACTGAGGGTCAAAACCGAGGGTCAACACCGAGGGTCAACACAAAAGATCACCACCGAGGGTCAAAACCGAGGGTC